>NC_052354.1:7361040-7609855 GCF_009727055.1 Benincasa hispida
ACTGCTATTAGTGTTTTGTTGGTCACCTAATGGACCATTAATGAATATTAGGTGAAATGGGATGCTCGAGAGTTTTATATTCCTAATAGAAGAAGCAGAGGTTAAGCCACCACCAATAAAATCAAACACAACAACAACCAATTCAGTATGATTTACTTCTTGCTTTTGTTGAAAAATTATTCCACTATCCCTCTCTAATACCAAATACAAAGAACATGACATTATTTAAAAAGGAAAAAAAAGAAAAGAAAAGAAAGAAAAAACCTTTTCTTTCTTCTGGACTCCATTTACTCATTTTTAAGTCGCTACCACCAACAATACCCATCGAATAAACCTTTAGAATTTCCTTTTTCTCGAACTGAACAAAGACTGCTCCCCGTTTCACTTTTTCGCTACTACCACCAACAAGCCTGTTCTAAAGTCAGCGAGTCGTCAGTTTTCTCTCTTCGCGAAGAGCGCATTCAAGACCATCGGTTGTTGGAAATGGACAAGGAGAGGGCGGTGGGGAAGGTTTTGGTTGGATGCTTGGTGACATTGTAGAAATGCATAACAAGCGGGAAATGAACTTTTGGGTTCGTATCAATTAATACCCCCCATTATCAACACAACAGCTATACCATTTGATTCTATAACAACCTACATGAAAATAAGATACATCAAGCAAGCAATTTGAAAATCCTGCCCTTTCTCATCTGGCTCAAAATGCACAAACGCTTCGACTACCCTCTCTGTTTTGCAAACGTTCGATGTTCTGCACTTGCCAATGTAGGTCTTGTTTTTGCTTGACTCACGTAATGCAACAGTTTGTTGTGCATTTCTACAATGTCGCCGTTTTCCCAAGCTTCATAGACCTGATGTTTTTGCATGTTCTTACCATTGTGCTTGAGTTTCTGGAAGGATAAATCACAATACAAAATGCAATACATCTTGGTGATTTGAACTGGCATGTTTGACGCAATGTTTTTGAGTTGAAGACAAATATTTAACGATAGTTGGAAGCCGAATGGGATAGATATTTCATCCAGTTTACGAGCATCGGTAGTGGCAAATAGATGAGACCCAATGCAAGGCCTGAAATTTGAAGTCAATTACTAAATTTCAGTTGACATAATTGAATTAAAATAAATACTCAACTGCTAGCCTACGAGGTAAAAGAAAATGCCAGCAAGTATACCTTACACAAAAGAAGCACTTGGGCACTCGTAATGGAATTCTTATACATTGTGTAAGAATATTTGATAAAAACCGCACACCATCCCCGATAACCTGGGGAAATGTCCCCTCATCCACTCTGTTTGACTTGCTTTGCAAACGGATGAACTCAGAAACATCATACCTACAGAGAGTCAAGATACCTCTTACTTCGTACCCCACATCTAATATTTGTCCTCTTGAAACCAATTGCAAGCAGTTATTCAGTCCTCCATTGATTTCGAAAAGTTGTGCAAGCATTCTACTTGTTTCATCATCTACCAACCACAGCCTGCCAATCAGATTTTGAATGAGAATTGCATGTGATTTAGTTCTGAAATCATCCACATTTTCAGTCATTAGAGTTGTAGCCAAGTTTGGAACATGACAGGCAAAACCAATACAAAAGGCCAACAGAGAGCAATTCAGTGCAAGGGCTGAAATAATGTTCGAACTCTTGGTGTCCATTCCAATAAAAGTTGTTCCAATGAGATCAAATTCATGGGACAGTCTCTCTAACGTTAAAGATAATTTACTAAATTTGTTCATGATTTGATGGATGACAACGGTATCGTTTATCCCAAGCTTACCATAGTCAATACTAATAAAATATGAAATGTTTGGCAACAGCTTCAGTATGCTCCCCACAGTTCCTAAAACCTTAGCTCTTAACGATAAAAACCATCTCTGGAAACAAAATGCTTGAACTGAAGGACTAGCAGAAGCTTTTAGGGCCTCACCTGAAGAGCAAAGACACTGGTAGACCTCCAGAAGTTTGTCAGAATAAATACTCTCAGTGACACTCTCGGCGTGATGTTGGTTTATCTGTTCTTCAATGGAAAACATGTTTAGAATGGTTTCCTTCTCTAACCAGATTGCCGAGCCAGAACCATATTGTGATAACAGTAGTAACTGGATTTTTCTCTCCACAAGAGCAAACTGAAACAAAGATTTCAACTAGTAATGGAAGACATCAGAGCAAACCTTTGAAATTAAATGGCAAAAAATCAAGGTAGCAGTAAACCATGATCCATGACATGCCGCATGTCTCTCAGCCTTGTAAGCGGGCCATTCATCCCCATTTTTTAGCAACTTCTTAGCACACTCAAGTGTAAAAATCTCTTTTTCAGTCAAATCTTCACAAAAGTGAAACATGGAAACCCATCATTGTTGCAAATCCTAAAATCCTCAGGTATCCTATAACTCAAAATGAATTTACAGTTCAATAGCAAGGAATATATTGTGCAAGTATGGCTACTGAATAAACAGCTTTTGCATACATTGTTGACCAATAGTTTCACCTTGTCAAATATTTCGGACGTGATAGAGACAACTGAACCTAGATTCCCTATGAAGATTGCCACAAATCCATATAAAATGAATGCAAATCTGAAGCTGATGTCATTTTTCTTGTCTCCTTCAAAGTACACGCCTCTTTGCTGATTATCAAAGATATCTTTATGCATATTCATAATTAATTCAGTAATTAAACATATTTTCTCCAAAAGAACTATCCACAGATCTGAATGTTCACTAACAATGAGCAGGAGAAGGTTTAGCAAACCTTTAATTTACTTTTTCTCAAACTGAACAAAGTCTGCTCCCCGTTTCACTTTTTCGCCACTACCACCAACAAGCCTGCTCTGAAGTCAGTGAGTCGTCAGTCTTCTCTCTCCGTGAAGAGCGCATTCAAGATCATCGGTTGCTGGAAATGGACAAGGAGAGGGCGGTCGGGGAAGGTGTTGGCCGGATGCTTGGCCGGGTTATGGGTTTCGCTTGGAAGGAAGAAATGAGTCATGTTTTGGAAGGGTTTCGCGTGGGTTGTTGGGTGAGTGGAAGTCAAGGAATGAAAGGAAAAATAAAATTGGGGGTGTGAGGAGTGAAGCGGGAAATGAAAAAAATGGGGGGGAATGGGTTTTGTTTTGTTTTTTTTTTTAAAAAAAAGAAAAGCGGATCTTTAATGTCAGTTTTAAACCGACATTAAAGGTATACCTACAATGTCGGTTTAAAACCGACATTAAAGATCCGCTTTTTTAAAAAAAAACGAAAGTGACATTATACATTTGGTTTCACTTTTTCTAACCGATATTAAAGCCCAAAATTCTTGTAGTGATAGGACACCCCCGCTCATATGTCTCCATATGAATGATCAGGATCTATCATCTGTAGTAATTCACAACACTTGTAAACCTCTACAAAGCAAGCCGTATCCATAGCGTCACCAGGAAAAGGTATCCCTCCTTAATCCTTATACTACAGACCTTTTTAAGTTATCACTTAAGACATGATCCACTTGTATATCTCATATACATGCTTAAGTTTATATAAAATAATCATGGAGCTTTGTTTATTGGATATGAGTAAATGCAAAATAAAATAACTCTTATTTTATTCATAACAATGTGTACAGTGTTTACAAACTACGACACTCCAGGAGAATTAGGACACCAATCCCAATAATCTCCCACTTGTTCTAATGCCTCGGGAGACTAATGTACAATACATTAAAAATACAAGTACAATATACAATGAACTAGGGCATACACTATACTCCAGTATCATTTCTCACTTGCCCTAGACAAGATGTTGCATGTCCTGTAGACCCAGACTCTTTAGATGATCCTCGAACACTTTAGCCGTGAGAGCCTTTGTAAACTGATCACTAACGTTGTGCTTCAACGCGATCTTCGTGACTATCACATCATGCCCTGATCAAGTGATATTTCCGTTCTATATGTTTGCCTCTATGATGACTCCGAGGTTCCTTTGAATTTTCCACAGCCCCACTATTATCACAAATACAGTGTGATCAACAAAGACATATTTGGAACAACTTCACAAGTGGCCTCCTTAGCCAAACAGCCTCCTTAGCTTCTTCATAAGTGGCTATGCATTCGGCTTCTATAGTGGAGTCTGCGATGTATCCTTGCTTGATGCTTCGCCACACTAAAGCCCCTCCATTCAGGGTGAACATTGACTCTAATGTCGATTTACGAGAATCTCTATCAGTCTGAAAGTCAAAGTCTGTGTATACTGTAAGAATCAAATCTTTATCTCCATACACGAGCATGTAGTCCTTCGTTCTCCGAAGATACTTGAGGATCATACCGTCTAGTGATATAATCCTAGATTGGACTGATAGCGACTGACAATCCCTACTGCATAGCAAATGTCAGGTCTGGTACATAACATTGCATACATTAAGCTTTCAACAGTTGAAGCATTGGGAATCTGTTTCATCTTCTCAACCTCTTGAGGTGTCTTAGAATAATGATCCTTAGAAAATACGATTCCATGCCTGAAGGGTAACTAACCCCTCTTGGAATCCTGCATCATGTACCTGACCAACATTTGATCGATGTACAATGCCTTAGATAAGGCTAACCTTTTGTTCTTACGATCCTGAATGATCTAGATCCCGAGAATATACTGCGCCTCACCCAAATCTTTCATTTGGAACTGAGCGGCTAGCCACTTTTTAGTGTCAATCAGAAAGCCTTCATCATTCCTAATGAGTAGGATATCATCCACATACAGTACCAAGAAAGCTACTGAGTTGTTGATGATATTCTTGTAAACAAAAAGTTCATCAATGTTTTGATCAAAGCCAAATGATTTGACTGGATTGTCAAATCTAATGTTCCACGATCTAGACGCTTGTTTCAGCCCATAAATGGACCTATTAAGCTTGCAAACTCTTTGATCTTGATTTGGAACAATGAACCCCTATGATTGAGCTATGTAGATGGTTTCCTCAAGATTACCATTAAGAAAGGCAGTCTTGACGTCCATTTGCCATATCCCATAATCATAAAATGTGGCAATGGACAGGAGTATCCTGATAGACTTCAGCATGACAATAGGTGAGAAAGTTTCCTCATAGTCCACTCCCTCGACTTGGGTATAACCTTTTGTCACGAGTCTAACCTTAAAGGTTTGTACATTTCCATCAACACCTCGTTTTCACTTGTAGATCCACTTACACCCTATAGGTTTTACCCCATCAGGCTGATCTACAAGTTCCCATACTTTATTGAAATACATAGACTCCATATCTTGGTTCATGGCTTTAATCCACTCATCTTTGTCAACATCCTCCATTACTTGTTTAAAACAATGGATCCTCGACCCCATCATCATAAATGATGTTCTGAGCTTCAGTCAAACCCATGTAGCATTTCGGTGGTTCATAACCCTCACACTATGTCGAGGTAGTCTCAACTCTTGAGATGGTTGACTAGATGTATCGATCTCAACAACTCTTGTGGATCTGTCATTCATTTCAACAACTCTTGTTGAACCTTCAGTAGTCTCATGTAAAACAAGCTTACTTCGTGGTTTATGATCCCTGATCTGGTCTTCTTCCCAGAAGATAGCATTTATAGAAACAAATACTTTGTTCTCACTCGGATCATAGAAGTATCCACCCCTCGTTTCCTTGAGGTAGCCTACAAAGAGGCAAACTTTCGAACGCGGTTCCAACTTCTTCGGGTTAGTCATTAACACGTCACCAGGCACCCCCAAATCCAGAAATGGCTTAAACTGTCTTTACGGCCTCTCCACAGCTCAAAAGTTATTTCAAAAACACTTTTCGAGGGAACGTTGTTCAAAATGTAACATGCATTTCCACTATAAAACCCCAAAACGAGTCTGGAAGATGAGCATAACTCATCATAGACCGAACCATGTCCAATAAGGTTCTATTTCTCCTTTCTGATACACCATTCTGCTAAGGTGTACCTGGGGCCGAGAATTGGGATGTAATTCCATGTTCTATCATATAGTTCTAAAATTGGAGGTCCATATACTCCATCATGATCAGATCGTAGTGTTTTTATCTTCTTACCTAAAGTTTTCAATTTCAGGCTTATACTCCTTGAACTTGTCAAGGGTTTCAGACTTACGTCGCATTAGGTATAGATACTCGTACCTTGAATAATCATCTATGACAGAGATAAAATATTCATATCCACCTCGAGCCCTAACATTCATCGGACCATAGAGGTCTAAATGTGCAAGCTCCAAGGTTTCCTTGGCTCTATAACCTTTTCCAGTAAAAGGTCATTTGGTCATTTTACCTTCGAGGCATGATTCACACACCGGCAAGGAGTTTTCTTCTAAACTCTTTAGAAGTCCACATTTCATCAACTACTCAATCCTATTGAGGTTGATGTGACCTATCCTTAGATGCCAAAGTTGGGCATTTTTCTTAGGAGAAACCTTTGGTCTTTTAGCTATTGTCATCATACTAAACATTTCAATATTGAACAAGGCTTTTATGACTAACGGCCTTAGTACATATAAGTCACTTTCCATTGAATCAAAACCAATCTCCATACCATTCTAGAAAATAAACACTTTACTCTAAAAAAAGGAGACGGTATAACCTTGTTCAATGAGACAATAAACCGAGATTAAGTTCCTCTTGATATGAGGAACTACAAAAACATTATTCAATGGCATATAACATTTCTTGTCCAAAAATAACTTCAGCCTGCCTACAGTAACAGTTGAAACAACCTCATCAGTACCGACTCGAAAAGTCATCTCTCCTTGTGGCAACGTTTGCTAATTCTTGGTAAGAGGATCTGACGTGATTAGTAGTAGCCAAATCAATGATCTGGGCAGAATAATCATTCTCTAGCAAACACATCTCCAAGACCAATAAATTATATTTACTGTCTTTATATTTCCTCCTCTTTTCGAGAGTAGTGGGATCAGTATCAGAACCTAAATAAGCTTCAAGTGCCATGTCAGAGAACACTTCTCGCGATGAACTTTAACAGAGTCAGCAATACTTGCTTTCTCTTCCTAGAGGTTAACTTGGGAACTGACACTACTGGTGTCTTTGTCATCCATCCCTCTGTGTTCGAAAGGTAAGAACTGACGTTCAAACAACTTTTGCAACGAGTCTATGATCTCACGTGAAATGACCATGTTTTCAACCCTTTTGGCCAAAGCATCAGATATGCTAACCAATATGTGAAGTCGGGCCAATGAATTAGCCTTCATCCACACCTCATATGCATTAGAATACTTCGCAGTACATCAAGGGTCGGGACTTGAGAACACTCCTCAACCATGACAAACTCGAGGTTGTTTACCACGAAATACGTTTTAACGAACTCTTTCACTGTATGTAATCGGTCAAACTAGAGGCATTTAACGAAAAATCAAACATGGTGCTGAAAAAACAAACACATTGACCTACATTAGGTTTTAAGCAAATACTCGTTGAAAAATATACAACATCCAATATGGTTTAGCATAACTAACATGAACCCATGACATCTAGTTTCACAATGATGCTTCAAAAGTTTAGGACAAAAGCTACCGAAAGGTGGTCAATTTATCCCTCCTCTAAATTGAGACATTCTCAACCAGCCATTAATACCAGAACAACTTTTGCTTCTATAATGACTAGCCATCATTGATTTGGTCCAGAAATCATAAACTTACTTCACAATTTTTCGTAAGTGTGACCCGTCATTTTAGGCCCTAATGTTTCGCCCCAAGCAGCTAACCCGAAAGGAAAAAGTCCGATTGGGGCAAAAAATAAAGTGACCCCATCCATTTCTAGAGTTCACCTTGATATTGACCAACTACACAAAACCCATCCGAAGGGGGACGCTCCCAGGGCACCACGAGGGAGTGCAAGAATGATCTCATAATGCGAACCAATGAAAGAGACCACAGGACATGTTGACACACACCCTTCACCCACTTACTACAAATACTCTCTCACCATCCACCTTGATATTGACTCATGCAAACACCATCTGAAGGGGGATGCTCCCAAGGCACCACGAGGTCAAGTGTGAATCTCACGACGTGAACATTTAGGGAGAAACGCGAGTGGAATCATTAATATATCATATATATCTTTTCCTTCTACTAAGTATTTTATAACCTAGGGTTTAGTTTACTTAGAAAAAACACGGCTAAAGATTTTAACTAAGTGACATTTTAGATTTGCCCAAGAGTAACTTTTACCTTGGAAAGTTAAAGAACTTTTGATCATCATCCATTAAACCCTTTAACGGAGTCTTTGACAAACTGTCGCATGCTTGCAGAAAATCTATCTAATTCACCTTTCCAGGTAGGTTTCTAGGTAGGGGTGTTTCGTTTTCGTCATCTTAAGTACCCCAACCTAGACAGAACCTGCCTTAGACAAAATGTCCTTTATAGATAGATTTAATACAATTTTAATCTTTTATGCCAATCAATTTAATCCTATTAAACTTTCAAAAGATTAAACTTAGGTTGCTAATCTCATTAGAACCTTGAACTTAGGTCTATCTCAATCCAATTTAAAAACCCTTTTTAAAATATAAGTTCCCCTAAGTTCGCATTCAACTCTTTCTTATTGATTTTAGTTCTAGTTTCCATTATAACGCTTATAACAGAAACAACCAAAACCATTCACAACGGGAAGCAAACATATATAAGGCATTCATAACTTTTACAAATTAGCTTCAGTGTCATGCTCCATGCATTGTTCATTCATTGCTACTTTTATATAACACTTATACGACCAAGCAATGAACCAAGAAAACACGCTTCCATTTACCCTTATACTATAACGCTTATAATATAAAGATGATGCATGAATATGCTTACTACATGCATAATATAACTCTTATATTTCAGGATGCATGCACATGCTTTCTTGTAATTTCATCATGCCATATTATAACAGTTATAATACACGATGCATGAATAATTGCGTAACCTAAGGTGGGTTTCAAAACTATATGTCATATACTATGGCATATAAACCAACATACATCACATGTATATTAAACAAAAGTTGATGAACCAGGATAATTAGCCTCAAAATCCTAAAAAACAAAGCTAACTTATTACAAAAGGCAAAGAGTCTCTGGTTCATACAAGCGAACCAAGTCTTGAACCGTCCGGTTGAAGTCCACTTCTCCTTTGATCATGTACCAAACTCCAAGTGATTGCCTACATGAAAGAGTAAATCCTTTACTCAATCGTTTACCAACGCTTCCTGAGCTAAACGATCGTTTAGCAATCGTATACCTTGAATATGCGATGAAGCATGAGGCACACAATCGTGCAACGTGCAACGCGCAATGCAAGCCTTAAACGATCATCTAAACAACAACGATGCGGTGAAGCACAATCATCTAAACGATCGCTAATCAAGCACGAGGTATCACATATCGGGTGATCATGTAGTCAATGACTATGCGATGAAACATGCTAACTACACAATCGTTTAGTGTGTGTGCCTTTTATTAAATGATGAGCATCAAATGCTCCCACTGTTCACCTCCAACGTCTACGCAATCGGGCAACTAACGCTACGCGATAAAGCAAACACTTTACCCATGTTTAGTAGATATTACATGATCGTGCAGAACATTTCTACGCGATCGTTTAGCCAAATCCAAATGATCATTCACCTGAGGTTACACGATACGACCAACTCTTAGTCCTCTTTCTCGTTGAGAACCGCATCTCCATGCTTCGAAACTTCATCACAAACGACTCAACAAACTCAAACACTTTGAATTGCAAACTTGATTGCTTGTTAATTATGCCAAAAAACGCAGGGATCCTTACAAATTAACACTTTAACTTTAAAGAGAGCTTTAAACAGAGGCAATTAACCCATAAACATTCATCAACACCATCCACAAACGCATTTAATTTTTAAACGCAATGCAGAAAAATCACCACGACTGTAAAAGAAGTTCAAAACAGAAGTGAAATGTGGAATATCATAACAACCTGGCTCTGATACCAATTGAAGGAAATTAGTCATGAGGATTTCCATGAGCAGCGGAAGGATCGTTCTAAATTCCATTCGATATTGAACATACACAATTACAGTACAAGAAATGGAAAATAAAAAGTCATGCGATAACAAGAAATTACAACATGCTAAAAACATAATCAAGGGATAGAATATACATACCTTTGAAGACTCATTCTTCAAACTCCCTCGATTACTCCAATGCGTCCAAGAACAGCACCTCAGCCCTCAAACACAATGACCGGAGCAACAACACGAACACAGCGAACTCAACGATCACGAAGCCAATGAATGACCTCCAGAACCTCGAACTCAGTCGAGTTGAATGAGGACAACACCACAATAATTACCTTTGTATTCTCGGTGTGGGAATCTAGGAGTTGTAGGCTCTGTATGAACTTGGTTAGAGGAAGAGATTGGAGGAACAACAATTCTATAGACGATTGAGCAAGTGGGAGATGATATAGTCTATCGTATAGACGATGTGCTCAATCGTGTAGAAGATGGCAACCTATCATATAGACAATGCCCTGCGATCGTTTAGCTATGACCAGTTGACTGAACTATCGTATAGTAACACTCCACGATCGTTTAGTCTCTCTATAAGCTATCACTTAGTGAAACAATTTCACTTGATAGCCTTGCCATGAGTCTCTTTCCGAATTGAGTAACTCTTCTAAATTTTAGGAAAACATTTTTCCTTTTATCTCACGGTTATCATAAAATCACCAATAACCTCCCACTCAATTGGTTATTAGAGAAAAAAAGATAATTATCCAATAATTAATGTTATTATAAATATATATGAAAACCAATTTACCATATTATATTTATAACCTATAGTTTTAATATTTCATCTCATGAAACATATAAACCATAGTTCTTTTTCTATTTTATGGTACTTAATGTAAATCATATTTACATTAATCCTTCACTTGATGTATCTTATACATCACACCAATTATATCATATATAATTGAATATCCTCTTGTCAATTTGAACATTTTAAATGAACCCCAAGAACTAATTCTCAACTTGAATCCATTGAGCTACCAAGGGGACCTTATGGACATGTAGCCTAAAGCTCCAACAGTACGTGAATAATTGATTAAACTCTTTAGTCATAGGATCCACCATCCGTTAACTATCGGACACTCTACTAAAGATCGACAACTGCACTCTCCTTACTATAGATATATTTTGTGTCCATATCAACCAATCAACAGTGCGATAATCCTTCACAGATCACTCGTAAGTACAGCTGGACCAATTTACCGTTTTGCCCCTGTATTTACATTTAACTTCTTAAGTACCACTGATCCCTCTAATGAGCATAAGTCATAGTCCTACTATGACAGAGTCCTCTCTTCCAAAGAGAAGTTGTGACCACTATGTTCAAGACCCGGAATCAGCCCTCAAGGAAGCAATCTATCTACTTACCCCCGCTTTGGGGAAGGAGTGAATTCCATCTTGTGTAACTGAGTTTCCAGCTCCCTAATCAGACAAATCCCCAAAAAGGTAGGCTTATTGAGTTGGCAATCTGGCCACTCTCACCCATACTAATCAAAGAAACCGCTTCAAAAGGCAAGAGTTCGCAAAACACTCAAGATTAAGGTCATGTCACCTATGGTCATTAGGTGAGATGTAAGTCTCAAGTATCAAGACGTTATATAAAGAAATTAGTACATCATCGTGTCCGATCTTATACAAACTCTTTGTATAGGAACACCCGCTCACATGTCTCCAATGAATGGTAGAAATCTACCATCTGTAGTAGTTCATAACACTGTAAACCTCTACAAAGCGGGCCGTATCCCGTAGTGTCACCAAGGATCAGGTAATCCTCCTTAATCCTTATACTACATACCTTTTTAGGTTATCACTTAAGGCATGATCCACTTGTATATCTCATATACATGCTTAAGTTTACATACAATAACCACAGAGCATTGTTTATTGGATATGAGTAAATGCAAAATAAAATAACTCTTATTTTATTCGTAACAATGTGTACAACGTTTATAAAGTACGAGACTTCGAGAGAATTAGGACACGAATCCCAACAACTAGAACATTTGGTGACTGAAGTTGATCCTTCCATAATCACTCAAGAGAGAATGAGTGAATATAGGATGCAGTTAGTGTGTCAGTTGTGGTAAACACTCCATATTTTTTTTATGTGTATAAAACATGTATTTTTTATGTATGTAAAACATGTATTTTTATGTATATAAAACTTCATTGGAATCTGTTACTTATTCTGACTATATATCTTTAAAAAGCGAGACTTTGAGAGAGAGCGAGACTTTCAGGGAGAGCAACACTTATGGAGAAACCGAGAGTTTAAGAGAGCGAGATTTTGAGAGAGAGAGCGAGACTTACATTCTAATGGTATTCATTAGAGTCTATACGCAAGCATGAATGACATTCTAAAAGTCTATACATAAAACATGATTCTATGCATGAGTTTATGCATAAGCATGAGTGACATTCTAAGAGTATAATAACAAAAGCACGAGTGACATTTTGAGAGATCGAGACATACAGAGTGAATACATTAGATAATTAAAAGTGCCAATTGGGTCTATATTTAGACAATTAACGACCAACATTTGAGTCAGTTCTGTCATTTTTAGTACGTCGCATAGTTGTGAGCGCTTCGCTACAGTTTCGTTGGTTATGGCCATAATTCCCACACTTTTCACATTTTATTTGTTTTCAAATTTTCCCCTGGATGTGCCACAAACTTTGGAGGAAAAATAGTATTTTCTACATATCCAGGAGGTCTCTTCCGTTTAAATATGTGCCTGAGTGGATTTATAGGCTCCACATATGCAATCATTAGACAGTCTACTATATAAAATCGACTGCAAAGACTCTAGATGGGTATGTTTCGTTCCCTGATGGCCACAATTGCATGCGAACATGGGATACCAAGTGAGTCGAATTCCTTACACATGCATTCCTTCATGTGAAGATTCACAATACCATCCAATCGATTATCTTGCACATGGACCCGATAACAATCAATAGGCTCAACCCGATATCGTCTACCCTTATCGGCCTCACTTTCCAATCGGGTTACATCGTAGTCAGAGTGCAACATCATTCAAGATGCTCAATAATTCCTCCATTCGTAGAACCACGATTGGAGCATTCCTCTAACATGTTCAATCAAGAATACTATAGGCAATACCAAAACTCTTTAGTTAACCAATTGAAACAATCCGCACTGTTGGACATCATGTTGTCATATCTTCGTTCTCTTTGGTAAACTGTGCTCACCTTTGAAGATCGATGTCTTCTAGATATTTTATGACACTACCGTCATGAAAACTATGAAGTTCATCCCATTTTTTCTGGAAGTCTGTCATATGAAATACCTTTGTTGCATCTTTAAACATCCCAACGATCGTATTATCCTTAAAGTTTGTAAGAATATTCTATTCTATGTGTTGCATGCACAATCCATAAAATGTCGTGGGAAAAAATCCACAAATAGCATTGCTGATAGATATCATCCGATCGAACACAAATACCAAATTATCGGGTTCTCTGATAGTGCATTTCAAACTCGACATAAACCATTTCCATGATCAATCGGTTTCATTGTCTACTATTACATATGCTAGTAGGTATAATTGATTGTTCCTATCCATAGAAACTGCAACCAACATGGTCCCTTTGTACTTTTCTTTCAAGTGCGACCCATCAACAATTATCACAGGCCGACAGCTTGCGAAACCTCTGATATAAGGCTCGAATGCCATAAACATATACTTGAAATGTACATCATCTTCAAGTTTGATCTCAAACATTGTACCCGGATTCTCTATTTTTTAACGCTTCCCCATAAGCATGTAGTATGGCGTATGAGTATTCTGGAGTACCTCTAGTGAGATCATATATAGCTTTCCTTACCCGCCACGCTTTATTGTAACTTATGTTCATGTCGTAATCTTTTCTCATATCCTCAACAATATGATGAGGTTTATAAATACGTCTTATGCATGTAAACTTATCTTTAATCAACTGAACAACAACCACAACAGTTGCTTGTCTATGGTCATGATTCAAAATTCTGACGAAACATGTGTACGTACGTGAGTATTTTGTGATCTTGAATATATCACACCCTTTTCATTTTCACTGCACGAAAACTCCACTTACAAGTCTCTCCAATACATTTGTCAACGAACAAATATTTGGTTGACTTCCTGACCCTAAATTCAAAATTTTTGTTGATGGACAAAATAGATAATCACATTTTCAAGTCATTTTTACTTAAAAAAAAAAAAAAAAATAGTTGACCAACTTTAACGTCTGCCCTAAATGAAAAGGTACCAGGCATAGTCAACTCTCCCTTATGACTTAAAGACACAGGTGGTGGAACCACTAAAGCTGTTGTAGAATAATGCACATCTCTATGATCACGATCCATTTCATTCAATTCTACTGGTTGCTCATTACCATCTACTGAAGGACTACAATGTTGCTTTAAATGTCCACAATCCATATAATCTAGTCTAGATGATCTCTCATTACCAATAATTGAAGTACCACCCAATTTTGTATCACCATAATTCATTGAATTCAATCTTGCTAGATTAGTACGGTCGTTGTCTAGTGATAATGTTGATGGTATAGTGTTGGTAGACAATGGAATATCATTCTTTTCCCGACAAAACTCATATGATTACTCGTATTGTCTGTCCACAATCGTATCATCATAACTTACATTTTCGAACCCCATTCTAATATTTTCGTCTTGATTCAATTTTAGCATTACAGATAATTGGAGTTTACTAAGCTCTTCCCGGAAAAGAAGGAAGTGAACATCATCATCGTTCCTTATATATTGTGGAGGGGCTTCGTATTCAAACTTATATTTAACTCTCATTATAAGATCAAACTCTGAAGAATTGACATTTATAACCTTGTGAATGTGAGATTTAAGTTTTTCATACTTCAATGTAACAGGTACAATGATTTATGTCAGCTCACCTTCAACATATGAACTTTTATTCTCATCCCAATCACCTTCATATCGAATAAGTAGACAATTTTTTATCATCCTACAAAGCAAGAGAACATTTGTCATTAAGTTGTACAATTAAAGTGTACTCTCGCTCTCTCGTACTCTCTTTCTCTCTCTTATTGTTGCTCTCTCTCACTATCTCTCGCTCTCTCTCTTTTTGCTCCCGTCTTCAATTTAAATCTCTCAAAACTCTAAACCTCAACGATCTCTCGCTCTTACTCTACCACTCTCGCTCTCATTCTCGCAATACAAAATTTTGTAATGCTCAATTCCTACCTTTCCAGAAATAACACAACAAAAATAATGAAACAGACACCTAAATAATGAAACATTGTTTTGGAAAACCAATTCCATTATGAAAAAGTCCCGTCTTGAAAATCCCTGTTTGAAAAAACTCCGTTCAATAAAACACCGTTGAAAACCAGAGAAGTAATCACCGTTGAAATGGAGTTTATAGTTCAAACAAATCATCATTGTATTGTGTTTATGTATTATTGATGTCACATACTCTCCCAGATTACCCTCTTAACCTAGAAGGGGATATGACTGCAACATTTATCAACCCTTTTACTGGCATTTACTGCCTACTAACCTGCTATACCTGCTTAGAAACCCTGGTGATAACAAACATGAATATAAACATTCAACAACCAACACACACAAACCAACAGAGTTCATACATAGCCAACATACAAACAAAATGCACACAACACAAGATCCTGTGGATCCCAGTTTGCTAACCTAGTCCCTGTATGCTCAAACATGTGTACAAATATTTACAGATAACCATCTAAACTTCTTTGTAACTAAAGTTCTTGAGTGGCGGAGCAGCAACAGAGTTATCTTCTGGGGAGTTGACCGCTACCTGGAGAAAAGATCATATTTGAAACAGGGTGAGCTACTAGCCTAGTGAGTGACTTAATAAAACATAGTTCTCATGCTTAAAACTGGAATTTAGAAAGCTGAAACTTAAACTAGACAATTGCCAAGCGATAATAAACATAAAACTCTTAAACATAACATGTCTGGAAACTTAGCTAAACTGATCCTTAGTTGAAGGAGAACTTCTTTGATCAGACCTTTAACGTCAAACCTTGTCGAGAAAGAATCCTTTTGCTCGATCCCTCGACGTCAAAAACTTATGTGCACGTGGTTATAACTAAGTACCGTCATACCTTAGGTCTACTGCTCAAATACCTTCTCTAGGTCCTTCAGTATCGAGTCTATTATATTATAATTATAAATCACATTTACTATGTCATATATGCCTAAGTCATGAAGATATAACTGAGTTTTAACATTTAAGTCTTAAACATTACTATCAATGCATGCTTCAAAGCAATGGAAATAGTTCTAATTAAAACATGTCGTAAAACTTCCTTTAAAGAGCTAGCATGCTTTAATTATCAATACTAAACTGATAAAACATGCTTTCTAAACTTCATAAACTGGCATGCTTGAATATCATAGGTAAACATGTTAGCTAGGAAATTTCTTGTAAAATCACTAGCATGAGAATAAACTTTTTGCTTAAACATAGATTTTTAAATAACATTTACAAAACAACTTACTCACTTACAACTTTTGGGCAACTCCTTCAAGGATGATAAGCTTCCCCTATTAGTGTCAATCTTGTGGACACAATAATGTACTTTAGTTACTAAAAATGGTCTCACTTTTGAGACGAACTTCCATAATTAAACTCATTTTCCTCTTAATGCTTAGGTCTCACCTTCCAATGCCAATCCTCTTAGGTGTTGAGTACTTATAATTTCTTCTAGGTACTAACTTGGCTATGCGGCAAACACTCTTTCAAGCACACCCAACTTGTGCCAATTGCACCATCTAGGCACCCTTCAAGTTGCATAACATTGCATACACCTTCCTTGGGTCTCTAGGTAACATTTGATCGTATACACAGCCCCACGCTCAACCTAAAGCTCGTTGATGCTTACTATTGCCCGTGCATGCGCGACCAACTTCAAGTTACCTACTTGTTCAACTCAAGCAACTGTTTGCTTATTTAAAGATTCTAGTTTCATATTATAATTCAAATAACTTGCTTTTTAGGGCTTTTCTCATAAAATTTCCTTCCACAAACTTGTTCAAAATTGTCTTAGCATGCTTACCTTAAAATTTGAGCTCAGAATTTCTTGTGGTTTGACCAACAACTTCAAATCTTCAGCACTGGCCCAGAGTCACCTAAGAGCTCGCCCTTCTTGCTGTTTCTTCAATTTCCAGCTCGTTCCCTTTAGGGTTTTCTTCTGGCATCCCTACCTTAACAACTAGACTCTCTCAGCTTTTAGAAGCTTTAGAATCACTTTAATTGCACGAGTAGATTTCCCAAACCAACCTTCTGAATTCAGCCCTTATTTTATACTAAAATCTGCATGCTGACCTCTAACTCCTAAACTGCCACCTCAGCCACTAATTGAGATTAATTAACCTGATTATGATAACTGGCCCATTTAGAAGCCTAATCATGATGAAAAAACCTTTCCAATCAATGTAAACTCTCTCTCTTGGTATTCATCGACACAAGAAAGCCTCAACATCACACACCAACACCTATTGTCGCATCTCATTGACGCATCTTGTCATCCATCATGACTTAGTTTGCTTGCTATTTCCCTTAGCCACAAAGTGTTGTATTGTCGCATACCTCATGGGCCACTAACTGCTAGATCGTCGCATGCCTCAAACCTAACCTCTCAAGGTTGCGTTATCACATAGTTAATACTAAGGCAAGTAACCTCTCGGCCATTACCCACAATCAAGGTTACATATGATCATCGCATGCACCATCGCATACCTTGTCCAACTACTTGCTTAAGGTTGTTGCATTGGCCCTTTGGTATGCAACACCATCGCTTACCCTCAACCATCGCTTAGGCCTCCAACTCGTGTCCACGCCTTACCACACCACGCCCATGGCTTGCCTTGCCATCGCAACTCCTAACCTGGCAAGCTTGAACATTGCATGTCCTTAACTTGGCACCTACAACACCATCGCCTTGGCAACCCACTCATGCCCTTGTTCTGCCATGCCATCGCCTCAAGCACACCTTGTCTAGCATCATCACTCAGCCACACTTAGCCACCAAATAGGCTCGCTTAACCTCGAAGGACAAGTTCAACGCCTAATGTCTTCCCATCGATGCCCATCACATGGCCAACACCCATTCCAACACTTAATCAAAATTTTCCTCCTGTTAGGTTAACACATAATCACTCGAGAGCCATGTCTTTCTATACTTAAATTTTTCCCTTATTCATTTCCTTATTCTTCACCCATTTCCCTACAATTACCCATTAACTCACATGTTAACCCACTCATCAAACTAATCACATTATTAAACATATTTAAGTACGAAAGGTAGAGTTCGGGATTTACAATTGATTTGAGGCTTCAGTCATGAAAATTGTCAAATATTCGTGCACTGACGAGCAATCACATCAAACCGGGAAATTTAAAGTGAGAGCGAGAGTGTTTGACCAGCAAGAATGAGACTTATAACATGAGACACTTGTGAGGACAATTTACATAATTTAGTATGGCGATGATATCATACGATGATCAATTAACATTATCTTAAAAAATTTTGGTCATTTGATTTGGGCCAAAAGATGGGTCCACGGTAGAAATTTCCCCTTGAAACTGTGTGGGGAAGTAATTTGTTTTAATTTGAGCATAAAATATTTCGAAAGATCATACCAATGGTTTTGGAAGGGTTTAAGGCGGCTACTTCTCCATCTCCCCCTATGAATTCTTATTGCTTCTGCAAAATTCTCTGTTTATCGAACTCTTCTCTTCAAATCTTCCACCAAATTACGTTCATGCCTTTCTGCTGGCACAATTTCGTGTAGTTTAATGTCCTTTTGCCAGTGTTCTTCCAATCTTACCAGCAAATTCGATAATTTCCTTCTGTTGAAAAACCCCACAATTTTTCACGAAAACCCTCCGATGATATCCACGTCTATGTGGAAAACCCTTGCAAAGCAAGCTATTTGTAGGAACCGGCAGTTTCATCTTGGTTGGCATTGCTTTTCCTGCTCCAGTGGCGTTCTGGGTCGTCCCAACGAGTCTTTATTTCGCGAAAAATTGATATCTGGTAATTTTGTTCTTAGTTCACTTCCCAAGTTCGGGAGTTGGGAAATGGGCATTGGTCGAAATGAAGTTTTGTCTCAAGAAGATTATGGAAGCAGATTATGTTTTGGGTCTATGGGAGCTCGGATTGGGTTAAATGGGTCGTGCTCGAAAGGCTATTCTAGTGTTGCTGAGGCGGTTTCGTCAACAGATGTGGATGAAGATGCATCTGTGGACAATGAAATCCAGGAGTTATTGCAAGAGATGAGCAAAGAAGAGAAGAGGCAGGTTACGTGTAGTTGGAGGAGGAGGATGAAAATGGTGAAGGGAATGGGAGCAGGGAAGTATCAAATGTTGAGGAGGAGGCAGGTGGCCATAGAGACTGAGGCGTGGGAACAGGCAGTTAAGGAGTACAAGGAGCTATTGATGGACATGTGTGAGCAGAAGTTAGCACCTACTTTGCCATACATGAAGTCCTTGTTCCTTGGCTGGTTCGAGCCTTTGTGTGATGCTATAAGTAAAGAGCAAGAATTAATCCGGCAAGGGAAGAACAGAACACCATATGCTCCTTATTTTGATCAATTACCTGCTGATATGATGTCAGTAATCACGATGCATAAGTTGATGGGATTGTTGATGATGGGACATGAGCGTGGTAATACCAGGGTTGTGCAGGCTGCTTGTGTAATAGGAGATGCTATTGAACAGGAGGTACGTTGATTTTGTAAATGTAGATCCTTTGCCAGGTCTCTAGAGAGTTTAATGCACGTTCTGGTTTGTTTGCTAGATTACTGGAAGTAACTCAAAGATAAATATAATTTAGAAAATAACTGAATTAAGCTTAGAGGGGAACATCCTCCATTTAATTGAATCAGAGTTGGGAGAAAAGGTGATCCTTCCTGTGTTGTTCTGCACTGGTTGCAATTTAATTGTTACCTTTTAAAGTGTTAAGTTATTATTTTCAATTTCAAAATTCTATCTTTTTGTATTGTAACATCCCAATATATTTTTTTTTTTTTTTTTTTACTAATTAGAAAATCTACATTTTAATTAATTAGAAAATCCATAATTAAAGTAGTAAATATATTAGATTTATTTTTTGAATATGACATGATCTTCCATAGACATTTCTTAATTTAATTAATTTAAAAATTCACATTCTAATTAAATTAGAAATTCCAAAATAAACCTCAATCCTATCAATTTGAATTAAATCCCAATTTCTCTTAACAACTCAATTTAAATTAATTATCTTCTCTAATTTGGCTCTTAAAACCAAAATTAAAGAACCATAAATCCAATCAATTTAAGATAATCAAATTTAAAATTACTGAAAACTCGGGATGTTACATGTATAATGGCTTAAGCTACATTAATCGAAGCAGTATTTTTTGAGATGTGTTTTTTGCCTAGGTGCAAAATGATAGTCTGACTTATAACTTTGAGTCTCGACATGAATTTTGTTCCACACTGATTGTAAGTTTGTAACCTTGTTGCTTAATCATGTCAGGTAAGAATTCACAAATTCTTGGAGAAAAAGAAAAAGAAAACGCATGACAAAGATAATGAGAACAATGACCAGCCTGATTCTCAAATGAAGGAACATGAAGGGTTAAGGCAAAAAGTGTCCAACTTGATTAAAAAGCAAAAGCTTCCGGCTGTAAGACAGATATTGAAGGGAACCGATGATTCAAGACCATGGGGCCAGGACGCCAAAGCAAAGGTCTGGGTCATCTTCTCTATATACAGTAGAAGAATAACGGTTGCATATTTGTTATTTGCAAAATTGCTAAAATACTTGGTGTTTTTAGGTTGGGAGCCGTCTAATTGAGTTGTTGACACAAACAGCTTACATACAACCTCCTGCCGATCAGTTGGCTGATGGTCCACCTGATATTCGTCCTGCATTTCGTCACTCACTTAGAACTGTGATGAAAAAAGCAACGTAAGTCATTTATTTATCATCATCAATTAGTCAGTCTGTAAGTTCCCCCAGTTTCTTCTCTTTGTACCTCTTAATCTTCTGATATATAAAATTGTTTCTTTTAATCTGTTTTGTTTGCTTGAATTTATTATTTCTACACTCTATCAGCAAGAATTCTGGCAGGAGATATGGTGTCATTGAATGTGACCCTTTAGTCGTCAAAGGCTTAGAGAGGACTGTAAGTAAATGCTATCCATTTTGTTTCTGGAAAATTTGCTTGTGTCCCATTCTTCTGCATTTCATTGTTGGACATGGCTAATGCCAACTTCACATTTCTTTTTGCAGTTCTCTGTACTTGTTTGTTTGGTAGAAATAGTTTCATGATGTAATAATTGCATTTGGAAAGAATTAGTTAGTTTGGCCCAAGTTCTTTGTCAGTTTTTGTTATCGTGGAGTTTTTCTTGCATTACTGAACATGCCATGGAATTTCTTGCTGCATCTTTCCTTGCTATATGTTTTACGATTGATGAGTTGTTTTTCTTAAACAGGCAAGACACATCGTGATTCCCTATATGCCAATGTTGGTGCCCCCGGTTAACTGGACTGGGTATGCTATTTCACTTTGCATTTGTCTTCAATCTGTCTTTTATGTCACTTTCTTTTTAAGATCAATTTCCTATGAGAATTAATGCTCTACAGTAGAAGGCTCATTGTTTCTTTCATCAATGAAATGTTAAAAAAAAAAAAAAATCTTTAGAGCAGAAGCAACAGCTTGAGGAGTTGAAATTATAGACATAGTACTTCAATATCCTATGAGAATTAGAACTCTTGAACTTACGTCCCACATCCAGGCATCTTAGTTGAGCTCTTTTAAGTGGGTGGAGATACGAAAGTAATATTGTGCTGATATGTGGTAAGGTAAAATGAGGGGTGCATAACTAAGAAAAATGAGAAACTTGAAATGAGCATACCAAGAAGAACACGAAGAACATGTCCCTCAACTCTAACCAATCTGTAGGAGATATTTAGCTCACAGTTTTGATAATTTTGGGTTTATGTCCTATCCAGAAAAAAAACAGATCCATGAAGCCTAGGTTTGTGCAGATGTATTTGGATTGTGCAAAAGTAATGCCATAAAAACCGTACCTCGTGTAACTTGTGTTTGGTTGTTAAGTTTATGATAAGTAAAAATAACCACATAGTTTAAAGGGTGGGTTTTTGTCAACCTAGGATCATTAGAGAAAACCAGATTCTCTTCTGAAGGATATTTCATGTAATATGTCCAAAGTTTTCTATTATTTATTTCTAAAGAATTGGTATTCTGCCGACCAATAAATAAGATAGGCACAAAATGCTGCTGACAATATCTTTAGATTTGGATCTCTCTGATTGACAATAAGCTTTTGCACCTGCGTTTTCTTTCCCCCTTGGAAACTGGTATTTTCCTTTTTAGTATAAGTTTGTTTTCCTCCTGTCACAGCTATGACAAAGGTGGACACATCTTCTTACCATCATTTGTCATGCGTACTCATGGAGCCAAACAACAACGTGAAGCTGTTAAGAGGGCCCCAAAGCAACAATTAGCTCCAGTTTTTGAGGTTTGAGATATTTAAATATTATAATTTCACATATGTGTGTGTGTTTGTGTTTTCACCACTATTTGAATCTCTCAGCTAGAAGCAAGCTTGTTGAATCTTTATATTCTGTGTAAACTTAGGCATGTTAGTGCTTTTCCATCTTTCCCAGGCCTTAGACACTCTTGGAAGTACTAAATGGAGAATAAATGTAAAGATACTCAGTGTTGTAGATAGAATATGGACCAGTGGAGGGCGCCTTGCTGATCTAGTGGATCGGGATGATGTAAGTTGCTTGATGTCATCATTTTTCTTACAACTACTTTTGATGCAAATATTAGTTTGATTTTTCCCTTTCCAGGTTCCATTCCCAGAAAAACCTGACTCTGAGGATGAAGTGCTGCTAAGAAAGTGGAAATGGAAAGTCAAATCCGTGAAGAAAGAAAATATGGAGAGGCATTCACAACGTTGTGACATAGAGCTTAAACTTGCTGTATGGTCTCACTTGTTGCAACAATTATATCTTATCTAATTGATTGTATTTCTATATCCACTTTGTTTAATTCTTTTTTGATGGTGGAACAGGTAGCAGGCAAAATGAAGGATGAGGAAGGTTTTTACTATCCACATAACATAGACTTTCGAGGCCGTGCATATCCTATGCATCCGTACTTGAATCATCTTGGTTCAGATCTTTGCCGAGGTATATTGGAGTTTGCAGAAGGTCGCCCACTCAGGAAGTCTGGCCTAGGTTGGTTGAAGATTCACTTGGCAAATCTTTTTGCTGGGGGTGTGGATAAATTATCTCATGATGGTCGAATGACATTTATTGAGAATCATTTAGAAGATATTTTTGACTCTGCTGATAGACCACTTGAAGGAAGACGGTGGTGGTTGAATGCGGAGGATCCATTTCAGTTTTTAGCCGCATGCATGAATCTTACTGAAGCTTTGAGAAGCTCTTCTCCCGAAACATTTATTTCGCATATTCCAATACACCAGGTATTCACATATTGCCACCTATCATTTCTTTTTTTCCCGCTGAAAAAGATCTTCTCCACCATAGAGCTTATGTTATAGCTTAAATTGGTATCATTATGAAAATATTTATAATTGGAAAAAAAGAAAAAAGGCCGGAGTTGGGTCTCATCATTGGGTACAAAGCCCAAAGACCGATCCAAGTCCAGTCCAAGGTCAATGGTTGACTCCAGCTTTTCCATAAATTGGATTGAATATAGATCTATCTTTTTTTGTTTAGGGATGAAAAAAGAGTAGGGAAAGGAAAAATAGCACACCAAGATTTTACATGGAAAACCCTAATTAGAGAGAAAAACCACGGGATAAGGGAATTTTTATTAGAAAACTGATACAAAGAAATACAACAGACCAACAACTTAAATAGAGAAAAGGGAAGCCCTAGGGTACAATGAAAAAGACAAAATTGCCCCTAGAGTGCAAAACCCTAATTACAACACTCCCCAAAAGTTGGGGCGTAGATGTCAATAAGACCCAACTTGCTCACACATGCGTCAAACAACTGTTTGGGTAGTCCCTTTGTTAGGACATCTGCAATCTGTTGATTGGAAGGAATATAAGGAACACAAATGTTGCCAATATCAAGTCTTTCCTTGATAAAATGTCGATCAATCTCCACATGGTTTGTTTTGTCATGTTGAACAGGTTATTTGCTATGCTTATAGCTGCTTTATTATCACAGTAGAGTTTCATTGGACCGGTATGCTCTTGATCAAGGTCTTTCAAAACTTTTTCAAGCCAGATCTCTTCACAGATTCCCAGACTCATGGTCTTGTATTCTGCTTCGGCACTACTTCTGGCAACGACACTTTGCTTTTTGCTTCTCCATGTAACAAGGTTGCCCCACACAAAGGTACAATACCCTGATGTTGATTTTCTGTCTACTACAGATCCTGCCCAATCAGCATCGGTGTAAGCTTCGATGCATCGCTTTTCAGTTTTCTTGAACATCAAGTCTTTCCCTGGAGAGGTTTTCAGATATCTCAAAATGCGCTCTACTACCCTCATGTGTTCTTCGTATGGAGACTGCATGAACTGACTTACCATACTCACTGCATAAGAGATGTCGGGTCTAGTATGAGAGATATATATTAATTTTCCAACAAGCCGTTGATATATTTCTTTGCTCACTGGAACACCTTTACTCATATTACTTAACTTTGCATTTGCTTCTATAAGGGTATCAACTGGTTTGCAACCCATCATACCTGTTTCCTTAAGCAAGTCCAGAGTATACTTCTGTTAGGAAACTGAAATTCCTTCTCTTGATCGAGCGACTTCCATTCCAAGGAAGTATCTTAGTTTTCCAAGGTTCTTGATCTCGAATTCTTCAGCCATTTTTTCCTTCAATCGGTTAATCTCTGAGGTATCATCGTCTGAAATAACAATGTCATCAACATAAACAATCAAAACTGCAATTTTTCCGGATACTGACCTTTTAGTAAACAGAGTATGGTCAGAATGACCTTGTTTATATCCTTGCGACTTTACAAACATAGTAAATCTGCCAAACCAAGCCATTGGTGACTATTTTAGCCCATATAAGGACTTTCTTAATCTGCAAACTCGGTGATTAAACTGTTTCTCGAATCCTGGGGGAGGACTCATATAGACTTCTTCCTCCAGTTCTCCATTAAGAAAGACATTCTTCACATCAAGCTGGTGAAATGGCCAATCCTTATTAACTGCAACAGAAAGAAGGATCCGAACTGTGTTTAACTTTGCAACTGGTGAAAAAGTCTCGGAATAATCAACCCCAAAAGTCTGAGTAAAACCCCTGGCAACTAATTTGGCTTTGTATCTGTCAACTGTTCCATCGGGCCTATACTTTATTGTGAACACCCATTTACATCCGACTGCTTTATGACCACTTGGAAGATTGACTTGATCCTACGTATGATTTTTCTCGAGAGCTCTCATTTCTTCCATAACTGCGGCTTTCCATTCAGGACTTTCCAACGTTGTATGTATACTGTTTGGTATCACCACTGTGTCTAGATTTGTAGTGAGGGCCTTGAACTCAGAAGACAAATTACTATAAGACAAGTAACTCTGCAATGGATATTTAGTACATGATCTAGTACCTTTCCTTAGTGCAATCGGAAGATCAAGGGATTCATCTTTGGCTTTACTTTCTTCTGACATACTGTACTCCCCCTTCGATTATGTTATTTTCCCACTCTCAACAATTTTTTCAGCGGGAATAAGAGATGCTTCTTTTCCAGGTTCTACCATGTTCTCAAGAGTCACAAAATCATCTGTCTCTGCACCACTATCGACCTCAATCACATCTTTGCTGTCATTCTCTTTCCTGCTTTTGCTCTCAACATTTTCAACATAAGCATCAGTTTTATCACATTTATTATCATGATCAGGGATAGGACTACCAGTACCTGGAACTGATCTCTGTTCAAACTCATGAACTGGAGCCGGAGAGATAACAGGCGGCGCTATTTCCTTCCTGAGATTCTTCCTATAGTATGTGATCCAAGGGACTTGTTTGGTTGGGAGGATAGGTGCATTGGTACTGATACTGACATCAAGGATGGGTTCAGGTTCAGGTAAGGCAGAAAGGCTGGGACCCCAATTGGTTTCTTCACTGGAATGCTCCCCCTGACGAGAACCATTGGGAAAGAATAGATGATCTTCAAAGAGTGTCACATCCATAGAGACAAAGTATTTTCTGGAAGGGGGTGTAACACTTGTACCCGTACTGATGTAGAGGGTACCCTACAAAAATGCATTTTTGTGCCCGAGGGTTAAACTTGATACGGTTAGGTCCATGCGAATGGACGAACACCACACAGCCAAAGACACGAAGGGGTACATCAAAAAGAAGTCTGGAATTTGGGTAAGACTCTTTGAAGAAATCTAAGGGGGTTTGGAATTTTAGGACCCGGGATGGCATGCGGTTTATTAGATGGGCTGCTATCAAGATAGCATCACCCCACAAATAAGAAGGAAGGGAAGTTGACAACATAAGTGAGCGGGCAACTTCAACAAGGTGACAGTTTTTCCGTTCGGCCACTCCATTTTGTTGAGGAGTGTACGCACAGGAACTTTGATGAACAACACCTTTGGAGACTAAGAATTCGTGTAAGGCGTTACTAAGGTATTCTCGCCATTATCACTCTGGAGAATAGCGATTTTGGTGTTGAACTGGGTTTCTATAGAATCGTAAAATTGTTGGAAAATTGAAGTGACTTCTGATTTATCTGTCAGAAGGAAAACCCAGGTTAGTCGAGTATGATCGTCAATAAAGGTTACAAACCAACGCTTCCCAGTTATGGTAGTGACTGATGAAGGACCCCAGACATCGCTATGGAATAGAGTAAACGGTTTAGAGGGCTTATAAGGTTGAGAAGAGAAAGAAACACGAGGCTGTTTGGCCTGGACACACACATCGCATTTCAATTTAGAAATATTAATGTTGCGAAAAAGATGAGGAAACAAATAATTCATATACTGGAAATTAGGATGGCCAAGGCGATAATGCCATAACATATAATCAGTTTCAGAAATAGAAAAATGGGAAGAAAACAACTAGTCTTATCACATATCCTAAAGGAAGCTTCTTCAGTGAAGAAATAGAGTCCCCTGTCATGCCGGGCAGTGCCAATCGTCATCCCCAAGTGCAGATCCTGAAAAACATCATCAGGTGAGAAGATAACACGACACTTCAAATCTCTTGTAAGTTTACTAATAGATAACAGATTGTAAGACACTTTTGGCACATGCAACACATCTTGGAGTATTAAGCCGGCAAAGGGTGACACCCGTCATTTTCCAGCAACGGGGGCAAAGGACCCATCTGCAATTCTGATTCTTTCATTTCCAACACCAGGTTGATAAGCTAAAAATTGATCAGAGGAGCTAGTTAAGTGATCTGTGGCTCATGAGGCTAATATCTACGGTTTAATACCAGTTATACTCACAAGGCCAAAGGAGTGAAAAGTACCTGTATGGACGATTGCACTTACATCCACTGTAGTAGTAGTGCTCTGAGTAGTTTCCTGATTCTGAGTCTGAGTATCTCCAGTAACAGATTCACCTACAAGAGCCTGGCTTGGCTGTCGTTTCTTACCATTTGGCGGTCGGCCGTGAAGTTTCCAGCACTGATCTTTCGTGTGCCAGGGTTTCTTGCAATGTTCACACACTGGGGCGGCNGACTTGGCTGTCGTTTCTTACCATTTCGCGATCGGCCATGAAGTTTCCAACACTGATCTTTCGTGTGCCAGGGTTTTTTGCAATGTTCACACACTGGGGGCGGTTTACTGTTCGGTTTATCTTGGACAGGGCCTGATGTTTTGAAAGCAGCAGAATCTATTGGTGTTACAGGTGTACTGTTCATGGCCCTCGACCTATCTTTCTCCCGGCGAACTTCATAACAAACTTCCATTAGGGATGGTATAGGTCTGGTCCCCAATATACGACTTCACACTATATCAAATTTAGAGTTCAGTCCTGCAAGAAAGTCATACACGCGACCCGTTTCTTCAGACTAATAATGTAACACTCCACAAGGATAGTTCCAAATCATTTCACGGCACAAATCCATCTCTTGCCACAACAGAGATAGCTTGTTAAAGTAAGCAGTAACGTTCATCGTTCCCTGTTTATATTCATGGACTTGTTTATGTAGAGTATGTAACTGAGAGGCATTCTGTCTCCTGGAGTAGAGTTTTTGGGCTGCCTTTCAAATATCACGAGCTGTAGCTACATACAATAAAGGTTTTCCAACCTGAGGTTCCATACTTCCAATCAAAATCGATCTCAACAAAGAATCCTCTCCTTTCCACATTCGCTCTTGGGGATCACCGATCCTTGGTTTTGGTATTTCACCTGTCAGATATCCAAATTTGTGACGGTTCTCAAGGGCCATTTTAATAGATTGGGGCCAAGAAAAGTAATTATCACCATTCAACTTTTCTCCTATAATAATTCCAGAAGAATTGCTTATAGTTCCAGAACATAAATTTGAGGGGTAAGTAGGGAACGAAGTTACCGAGTTTTCAGGATATGGGTTTAGATCTAGTTGGATCTTGGATGTCGATCCCAGGGCTTCCCCAATAGCAGCAAGCTGCTGCTGAAACATCTCGTTCTATCGTTTAATCTGCAACTGCAACTGGGTAACTTGATCTTGGATTATATTTCCTTGGTCCTGGTGGTATGATGAAGACTCACCCCCTCCAAACTCATCCATGATCGGCGAAAACTACCCCATTCGGTTATTCATACTTGGCTGGAAAATACCCATACCTCTTCCTCTGTCTTCTGGTGCGGCAAAGGTTGGGATGAGGCGCCGATTTGAGAGGAGAAGACCGGCGGCAACCCCAACGAACGGAAACTGGACTGGTCGGCGTTGGGCATCACAGATCTGGACTGGTCGGTGTTGGGTATAGCAGATCGGGGCTGGTCAGCGTCGGTCGGCAGCGTCTGAGATCGACCGGACAGATTTCGTGTAGCTTCGTCTACGCGCGACCGAACCCTGTCTCTTATACACATCTAGATGTGTATAAGAGACAGGTGTTGGGTATAGCAGATCGGGGCTGGTCAGCGTCGGTCGGCAGCGTCTGAGATCGACCGGACAGATTTCGTGTAGCTTCGTCTACGCGCGACCGAACCAGATGGGTACCTGCTGGTTTGCTGGTCGCCGGTTGCTGGGTCTGGCGGCTGGTCATTCCGTCTGCGAAGGAGTTGGCCAGCGGTGGGTAGGGTTGCGACGGCTAGTCTTCACGAAAGTGGGGAAGAAGAGTTTGGAAATACCTGTCAATGGCTTTTTGGATAATACTGATTATATCTGGGTTATTGGTTTGGAATTCTCCTGTTGGATTTTTCTCAATGGTGGCCAGGGTTTCGTCTCCATTCTCTGGTACCATGATGAAAAAAAAGTAGGGAAAGGAAAAATAGCACACCAAGATTTTACATGGAAAACCCTATTTAGGGAGAAAAACCATGGGATAAGGGAATTCTTATTAGAAAACTGATACAAAGAAATACAACAGACCAACAGCTTAAATAGAGAAGGGAAGTCCTAGGGTACAATGAAAAAGACAAAATTGCCCCTAGAGTGCAAAACCCTAATTTCAACATTTAGTTTTAACTAGTTTTGCTCTTTATGGTTTGTTTCCTTTCATACACTTGTAACATCTTTTATTATCTTGATGAAGTGGGTTGTTTCTTGTTAAAAAAAAATTGGGCTGGCCCATGGGCCAACCCGTTTGAATTGTATATGGATCGGCCCATGGGCCGACCCAAATGCACAATCGAATATAACAATATGTATTTTATATATAATTATTAATACTCATTAATAAATAGTAAATATTTTAATTTTTTTAGAAAAAACAATTCAACAACCAACTAATTTTCATCTACAAGTCTTGGGGATTGAAAAAAAATAAATGAGAGAGAAAATTAAAAGTGTGTAGGATAGGGTGGGTGAGGATTGGAAAGTGAAAACCATTAAAGAATCACTCTAATCTATTCTTGTCCCACATTGGAAAATTTGAAGATGAGGGGGTTGCATACTCTATAAATAAGTCTTCAAAGTTATTTTTACATTTGAAATAAAATAATACTTTATTTGAAGGGCCAATCCAAGTCGGATCCAAAGGTCCAGTCCAAACCCAATCCAATTTCGACCCATCGAGCAAGGTCTATGGATTGGGCTATGTGCCTATGTTTAAGAGGTTGGTTTGGCCCAAGTCCGACCCAATTGCTTGAGGCTCGTAGGCTTGGGCTAGGGTCAAGCCTGGGCCTTTGATTCTTTGGGTTGCGCCGGGCAATGATGAGGCTGAGCTGGAGTGAATAGACTAATAGAAGCTCATACGTTTCCCGCTTCTCCATCGATTCTAGGACTATTTGTTGCTATACTTCTACTCAAATTCCTCCTTGCGTGTGGATTTGGCATCTTATACGCTTTAACCATTAGGGATATTCTGTCCTTTTTCTACACCCGTTCATGGGTAGTGTGTTTTGGTCTTTTTTTCATCACTAGAGTTAATTCATTATACATATTCTTTGTAATTTAGTATGTCCTTTGTGATTGTGAGTTATACTTGGGTTGGTTTTCTTGATCCCCTTACATGCATAACTTTTTTCAAGTTAAAAGGAAATGAGTTTGTTGTTTCCCTTAAATCTCTAGCGCTCCTTACTCTTTCTTTTTTCTGTGTGATTTTCTAGGATGGTTCTTGCAATGGGTTGCAACACTATGCTGCTCTTGGACGTGACAAGGTAGTCAATATTTTAGCATTCATTTCTTCAATGAAAAGCTTTGTTTTTGTTAAAAAAATGTATTTTAGCATACGTTTTAAATGGCAAAATAGTTGAAAATATTTTTAAATATAGCAAAACTGACACTGATAGATGTTTATCAATGTTTATCACTGTCTATCGCTGATAGTAATGACATTTTGTTATATTTGTAAATAAGTTGACTCATTTTCTTGTATTTAAAAACAACCCTTCATTTATTTCATAGTGCGTAAGCAATTAATATTTCTTCCGACGATGACATCACATTAGGGATAAAAATATTTTGAAATACTAACCTGTCCGTACACCTTCACGAATTGCTACGATTGTAAATTTGATCCACTTTTATTTTGGGTTTTAAGCTTTAAATTTTAAATTGTTCCATTATTAAAATTTCTAAACGAAATACAATCTATGTTTATTGTGTTCAGTTAGGAGCAGCAGCTGTCAATCTGGTTGCCGGAGAGAAGCCTGCGGATGTTTACTTGGGAATAGCTGCTAGGTATGTTACATAAACATGGAGATAACATTTGTCGTGCCAAAAGCGTGTGATTTTATTGCTCACAATTACACTAGTAAAATTTCAGTAAGGATGCAAACAATTTTTTAAAATTCTGGTTGGGTTTTTAATATAATGAGGGAAGATTCAGTTGCATGGGTAAAGTTTAATCTCTTTCCGACCCATTGTATTTTCAAATACTCGGTAGATTGTATTAAACAAAATAGTGGTTTGTTGAAAAGAGCCTACTCTTTAAAGGATGTTGCTGTATTCTCATTGTTCTGGGCTGTCTTCCAAGGAATAGTGACGTTAAGAATTCTTTTGAGTGGGGCAGGGAATAGGGAATAGGTTTTGGTGGTCTCACATGGAATCTCGGATCCTCTTAACTCTCAAGGAATTTTGATGATTCACAAACAAGGAAATAGACATTAGTGGGCCAATATTGTTATTTTAATAAAAAATTGGAGAAAACAGGTGCTTTATAAAAAAAATAGAGGAAACAAGTTTTTTTTTTTTTTTTTTCTAAATGCGTCTTTTAGAGAGACGCATTTAATTTTTTTTTTAATTTTTTATTCGGGCCGTTAACAGAAGTTGAGTTTTTTTTTTTTAATATTTTAATATTTAATTTTTTAAATTTTGAATCAGTCTTTTAAAAAGATGGATTCGACGTCTCTTTTCAACTTTTTTCCTTTTAATTTCTTTGAATCCATCTTTTAAAGAGAAGGATTTCGTGGTTTTATTTTTTACAAAATTGTAACCGAGATGGATTAGATGTTGCAATGTGTTTTTTTTTAAAAGAAAATTATACTCAATTTTGTCGATTGTTGATTTTTTTTTTTTTTTAAATCATGGTGATTTTACGAGTGATACTATTTTTTATCCAACTTCTTTTAATGTTGGTGAAATATTTTTAGAGATCATAGCGATTCTTTTAGTACTAATATTTTTTTAAAAACTTCATTTTCAACTTTTGTAAATGAAGAATGAAGTTGTAAATAATAACAAAAAATAATTGTCAGTAGTAGTACAACTTAAAAACTTGGTAGAAGTTTTTTCTTTTTTCAAATAATTAACGAAATGGAAGAGAAGATAATTACATAACCTTTAGAAGAAATATATAAGTATCAACTTCTCGTACTATATTTTTTCATTGTGTCAAAATTTTAATTATATGTTAGTGTTAGTAGAAATGTGTAAAAATAAATTTATAATAAATAAATAGAAACATAACCTATGGAGTAGAATGATAGTGGTGGACTACACAAGATCGTAAAAAAACTCCTTAGAATCAAAATTGTAAGGTTTAAATCCTATTTTGGTCCCCGAACTTTGAATCTTGTTTTGTTTTGGTCCTTGAACTTTAAAAAAACGTTCATTCTAGTCCCTGAACTTTTAAAAATTACTTACTTTGGTCCCTACTATTAAAATTCTGTTAACTCTCAAACATAATGGTGGGATGACTTGTATTTTTGAATGACTAGACTGCCAAATAAGTTAGCCATACTAAAAAAAAATCTAGGATTTCAAATTTGAATTAGGTGGTAAAGTGATTTTCTATATGGGATCTCAAAAGTCAATTGCATCCAAGATTTTGCCCATTTACTATTTTGGCACATTGGTTGTTGATATTTTACTTCACAGATCTTGCTCAATCCATGCTAAATGCAATTTCATCCTTAAGCATATTTCATCTTTAAAGAGTTAACATATTCTTAATAGTAAGTACCAAAATAAACACTTGCTAAAAGTCAAGGGACTAAAATGGACGTTTTTTAATGTTTAGGGGACCAAAGGATTTAAACCAGATAATAAATAATAAAATGAAAAAGATAGAACGCTGCACAAAAGGAGGTAAAGGAAACTGAGGGAAGGGGAGAGATGGAAAATAAGAAAGTGGGACATGTAAGTGTTGCGGTGGAAATATTTTTTGAAGAGGAAGTAACCTACTGGTGGAGTGAAATGCTGGAGTTTGGTGGAGTGAAATGGCCGTAAAGTGGGGGTATTAATGGCCTCATGAATTCGTTTCTTATAGAAACAAATTCAACATTGGACAGAAACCATCTTTTCAACAGCCGGATTCTGATGGATGTTAATTGTTAACTCCGTTTGCTCCCTTTTCCTTCTGTTGGTCAGCTGGTCAATTTTTTTTTTGAATTCGTTTCCAACACCTACGAATTCACATAAAGACAAAAAAACATGTTCTTCCTAATTTATTCTCAAAGAACTGGTTTCATACGATTATTTTTTTAAAATGCGATATTCATCTTACTAATCCCAGTTCTTAGAGGGCTTCTTACTTCACCTCAAGGGAGCTTTAAAAATCCTCTTTTTCATTTTCTAAAACAAGATCCTTATGTGCTTGAACCTAGTCTTCACATGTAGCAGTTTGTAAATACAATCTGCAGTCTGTCAGTGACTCAAACTGATCATAGAAGTTGACATGTTAGGATACTGATATCCTTTTATTCCCCTTTCTAGTGGATGAAGTAAAGCATTTAATTAATAACACCATGGATTTTTTTTTTTTTTGGGAAGCCTACACTACACCACAGAAATTATATATATATATTATATATTTATTGTTGTAGGGTTCTGGAAATCATGCGAAGAGATGCACAAAAAGATCCAGCAACTTTTCCAGATGCATTGCGTGCAAAAACATTAATAGATCAGGTTCTCTGCCAACTTGAGATCTCGGAACATTAATCTATGTATTACAGTGCAAAATGGGAAAATATAAACTATTTGATGCAATCACTGAATATTTTGCAACCAGAAAAAAACTGGTATTAGGTAGACATAACTGATGACTGATGTTTATTCTTGTTTTGATTGTTTTCTGATCCTTATTGCCAAAACTCTTATAGGTGGACAGGAAATTGGTGAAGCAAACAGTGATGACATCGGTTTATGGTGTCACCTATATTGGTGCTCGTGATCAGATAAAAAGGAGGCTGAAGGAACGTGCTGCCATATCTGATGATTCAGATCTCTTTGGCTGTTCTTGCTATGCTGCCAAGGTAGGAGGCAGGTCCTTCCATCTTCGTTTTAGGAACTTCTATGAATTAAATGCATGAATTAGTGGTCAAGTATTTAAATAGTCCAGTAACATTATGTGTGAGCAGACGACGATGACGGCATTAGGGGAAATGTTTGAAGCAGCTCGTGGGATCATGAATTGGCTTGGAGACTGTGCAAAAGTTAGTTCTCTTCTCAGCTTTTTTCTTTAAGGAAAAGAAAACAATTGTGAACTCCCCTTTGGCTATGTTTGGAAATAATACGAAGTTGATATTCAAATAGATTATTGCCTCGGAAAATCAACCTGTGCGATGGACTACACCCATTGGACTACCTGTTGTGCAACCATACCGCAAATTGGGAGAACATCATGTGAGTGTTGAAGATTTTAGATAATCAGTCAAACTTACCAATTCTCTTATGGTCGTATCAAAAAGATATTCAAAGGTATTGACTAATCTATGATTGGTTTCAGATCAAAACTTCTCTCCAAGTCTTGACACTACGACGAGAAACAGACAAGGTAACATTATAACTTCACTTGAAACTTCTCATATTATCAATGAAGGTTTGTTTTTACTTGTAAAAAAAATTGATTGGAAGATTTTTTTCATTGGATGTTGCAGGTCTTGACAAGGAGACAGCGGACAGCATTCCCACCAAATTTTGTTCACTCTCTTGATGGTTCTCATATGATGATGACTGCAGTTGCCTGCAAAAAGGCAGGTTTGAATTTTGCAGGTTCGTCCTCATGAATTATTCTCTGTTATCTAGGCTTTCACACTCTACTAGTGCTAACTGCTATACGCTCATGTATATCAGGGGTCCATGATTCATACTGGACACATGCTTGCGATGTGGATGAAATGAATAGAATACTTAGAGAGAAGTTTGTTGAACTTTATGAGACTCCAATACTGGAAAATGTACGGCTTTCCTACCTCATATTTCATTTTGAACATTATGAGAAGCAGCTTCCCGTTTGCTTGATGTATATAGTCATAACTCGTTTGTGAATGAGTAAAGGGAAAAAGAAGGTTTGGATAATCTTTATCTTTTGAAATCTGTTGCCTCTAATTGTGCAGTAAATAAACATAGGAATAGTTCTTGGTTTTAAAGAAAATGCAATTGGTAAAGGTGGGAGAGGATTAAAATGTCTATCATTGGTAAAGAAACAGAGGGTTCCATGGAAGTTGGGAAAGTTACAGTCTTCTTATCACTAGTTCTTGTCTTTGGAATTGATAGTTTCTTTCTTGCTACTGATCAGGTAGTTAGTTCTCTTTGAAATTAATAGGAAGTTACATCATCGTGAAGAATATATTTATTTATTTATTTATTATCATTTTTGTGCTATAATCGTTGACGTTGCAACTGATCTCATTGATTGTTTGCTCATAGTTATTAGAGGGCTTTCAGCGATCTTTTCCTGGATTGGTCTTTCCTCCTCTACCCGAACTGGGAGAATTCGACCTAAAGGAAGTTCTGGAGTCACCTTACTTCTTCAACTGAGTTTATATGGGTACATTTCTCTTCATTTTCCACTCTTTTAATGCGATCAGCTGAGTTTGCCTGCTACTGTGATTCAACTACCTCTCAAGAGTAATGGGGGAAGATGTTGAGAATCGCTGGTGCAGATTGGCCACTCTGTTGTAAATAAACATCAGGTTTTCTTCTCTTAGAAGACTCGACTCAGGTGGACTTCTAAAGAGCTTTCGGCTCGAATATGCAGAAGAAAATGGTCAGACAGACGATACCCTTTGAACACAACAAAGCAATAGCCATGTATTTTCTTCTACATATTCTTCAACTGGAGCTGCTTACCAACATACAGATAAGCAAGAACTTCCCATCCGTTTGCGTGGCTGCGTTTGTCAGCGATGATTGAGAGTCGGAATATATTTTCCAGAAAGGAAAGCATGATATGATCAAGATTTGATGATAACAAAGGATTGCTTGTTTATATCTCCCCACTCTATGATTCAGATGAAATGTGAAAGTGGTGAAAAAAGTTCACTATTGCCATTTTCTGAATTCATCATAAGTTCTGCAGCTCTGCCACAGGCTTGCACCTCTCTCTTAATGTTACTTACCTCATTTCAATCTCTACAGCTTTAATCCTTATAAATTGTTGCAGTCTGCTTTAATGTATCTATATGTTTGTGCATTTGCCAAGTATAATGGACTGGCAATCTGCCCTCTGAATCTGCCGGTTCTCTTGTATGGTGGGGAAATTAGCTGCCAATAGAACATTGAACAAATGCTATATTAACAAAATGATGATGTGGTACATCTATTTGACATATGTACCATTTGATTTTCCATGATATTAATGGATGAGATGATAGAAAAAAATTGCACAAAGGGGTGCTAGTGCCGGTGTTATATATGATATAACATATTCTCATTTATGAAATAATGTTTCAAATGCTTTATATAGGAGATAATTTTCCGGAAGAGCCATTTTAAAAGTTCAAAATGATAAATGACCTAGTTTTTTTAAAAAAATATCAATTGTCCCTTTGTTGATGTTATAACCATCCCGAAAGAGCCATTTTAAAAGTTCAAAATGACAAATGACCTAGTTTTTTAAAAAAATATCAAATGTCCCTTTGCTAATGTTACAATCACGTGAAGTTATGGTATTATCCTTTTTTCTTTTTCCTCTTCTCCAATGCAAGAAATCTTCTTCTGCATGTCATTGTCTTCTTCTTCGATATGACGAGTCTATGCGAGTAGCTCCGACACAATCAACTCCAATAAGCAAGAGACGAGAGAGAGAGGTGATTTTGGGAATGAGGAAACAAAGAGAGGAAGACGAGCGAGAGCGACGTAGTGATTTGTGAGTGAAAAAAAAAAGAGAAAGCAGGATGAGCGAGAGTGAGAGACCTAGTGATTTGTGAGTGAAAAAAGAAAAGAGAGCAAGAATGTTTTTTCACTACGCGCGAGTATATTTTGGTAATTCTATCTGAATTTGACGTCAGTAAATGATCATTTAGTATTTTTTTTTTAAATGGATCATTTCACATTTTTTTACCTAATTTTTGGGTCATCCATCCCATGGACCCTTTATATAGGTACTCTTTATTTATCCTAACTCATTTCAGTTTATGCATCTCTAATACTTATGTAATCATTAAAAAGAATTAAATCTATGTAACAAAACAAATTAAAATTTAGTCTTTGAACTTGTGTCTATTTGGTCATTGGACTTTTAGAGTGTGTTTGGGGCGAAGATTATCCTAAAACTATAATAACCATCTTTTACTATAATAAATACTATTTTGTATTTCTCAATTAGCTACGGTCAACACAATTTCAAAACCCTAATTTGTTATCGTATTTACTATTTGCTACAATTTTTATTATTTTACATTCATCATTTTTTTTTTATGGCTATAATGTTTACTATTTCCTTTTACACCTCAAACACAACTCAACTATAATAACCTAGGACTATAATAACCAACTCCTTGTCCCAAACATTTCCTTAAAAGTATCCAATAGAAACTTAAACTTTCAATTTTATGTAAGTTTCTAAGTTTTAAATTGTGTTTAAAAAATAGATTTTCAATTTTGTATTTAAGAGGTTGGTTATATATTCATCTAAAAGTATTTGATTATTGATTTATTCGATATAAAGTTGAATTTTATGTCAGATAAAACTTCACAATTTCAAACTTATGCTTAGTAGATACATGAGTTTAAAAACAATATATTAAATAGGTTAAGAGTCTGTTAGATATAAAATTATTTTATAAATTTTAGAGATTTATTAGACATCTAACCTTAAAACATTTGCATCTACAAATTCTCAATATAGCTTTTTGAATATTCTTATAAATTATTTATTCAAAAGAAAGCAACATTATCCAAAATATCAAATATTTAGTCTGATTATGACCATCCAAATTGTATTTTATATTTTCAGATTCTTTGAGTTCAGAAAATATATGTTTGGTAGATAATTTGAATTCTGTGATTTAAATAGGACAAATTTTAAAAACAATATTTTTATATTTTTTTAATGTAACCAGATTTTAAATTTTAAATTTTAAAAGGTAGAATTACATTAAATAATGTTAGAAATGGTTAAAATGTATGTCATGTTATAAACTCAATTAATTTAAATAAATAAATTATTTATTATGTATTATATTATGAACTATACAAAATAAAATTTACCCAAATTGTTTTAAAATAAAATATTTTTATAAATTAATTAATAATAATTTGTATTAAATTAATATTTGATGGTAACTATTACTAATTTTATGGTTTGTAAATATTATATCAAACACATTTAAAACAATGTTTAAATCATAATCCAATTTCTGGGTCTACTAACAAATAAATATATGAAAATATGAAATACAATTCTGTTTTCATTAACTCTCTTACAAGTGTTTGCTTCCAGATTTTCTACCAAACACGTCCTCATATTTTTAACTATGCATTTGAATATGTCTTAAACGAATACCATGCATTTGAAGATTCTTGTTGTCTATATTTCAAGAAAAGCACATGGCCCCATCTCCATTTAAATTTACATATTGCTTAAATTCAAATTTCTTTTTATTGATAAAAAGAAATTTCTTAGTCAATTCTCTCACAGAATTGAAAATGTTTTAAAAGAGTTGAGAACTGTGATTTTATTTTATGTTTTCAGATTCATTAAGTTCAACGTTTGGTAGACAAATTAAATTTTATTTTCAAAAACTATTTTTAGATTTTGTGGTACAAACACTGTAAATTCTAAAAACGACACTTTTATGTTTTTAATATATTTAGATTTTAAGTTTGAAATTTTAGAATGTAGAATTATATTAAAAAGAATAACATCATTTATAAATACAATATTTCATGTTATAAATTAATTATTTTTACTAAATTAAATTATGTGTTATATAATATATACTATAAATTATATAATATTAGAAAGTAATAATTATATAAATGTTTTAGCATAAACAAAGTTAATAAATAACTTAATTATAGTTTATATTCAGTCTAATATTTTATGAGTAACTATTACAATTAGTTTTCTGAATTATAAATAAATTATCAAATACATTTTCAATAATGGTTTAAATTAGAATTCAATTTTTAAATTTGTTACCTGGCACATATTTAAGAACATGAAATACAACTCTATTTTCATTGAATCTTTTGTTTTCGAATTTATGTTCAGATTGCTTACTTGATATTTAAGGGTCTGTTTAGTAGAGAATCCATATTTTGTGCACATTCAAGTAGCACCACTTAGGAGATTAGGGGGCTACCTAGATCAGGTGTGGCTAGAGTATATCAGAAAGTCGAGTGGAACCTGCGTTTGTAAGGCTACCCAGGTGATCAGGGAGCTACCGGGCTTAGATGTGGCCAGAGTATATTGGAAAATCCAGAGGAACCTGGGCCTGTGGTGTGTATCTATATTTAGCCTGGAAGCAGCTTTGCGTGCACGTATGACCTTATTATTTGATTTACCACAACGGGGAACATTCCTTGTCTAGAGTAACTTGTCGTTGTAAACGAGTATTTGGGTAGTTTTCTGATAAGTTATGAATGTTTTAAAATGTGTTTTTATATGAGATATGATCATGTCATCATTTTAATAGCATGTGTTTGAAAAGTTACTAAATCTTTTAAACTTTGCCAATGATTTGACAAACTCCATTGATGTTTTAGAAAGAGAAAACTTATGTTTATATTAATTTACCACTCACTGGGCTTTAACTTATGCTTTCAATGTTTTATGTCCCCCCAGGCCGCGATCGAGTTTCAGAGACAAATTGAACTGTTCACTGCCACACCATGAGAATCTCCTACTACATTGTAGGTTTACATATTTAAAAGCCTTGTTGTAAGACCGCATACCAAGAACTATATGCATATGAGTTTTGGGAACATGGGACATAAAATAGTGGTTTGGTTATGTAGCTATGAAAGTATTTCTAATGTACGTCTGTTGATGGTTTGTATGTAACAGAGATGGAGAAAGTTATGAAATGTGTTTATGAATGTCATGAAATCAATATGTCGAATGAAAATTAAATGTATTGAATGATCGTTGTGAATCTGTTCAAATTCATATATAGGTGGAGTTAGTTAGTTTGATACTAAATGTCATCAATGGAGGCTAAAATAACTCTAAACAACCCTTAATGATTCCATAAGACCAACTAAACTCAATTTGAGCCCTAAACCTTCACATTTTGTACCATAAGCACATTTTCCTTAAATATCTAAAATAACCCAACTTTAAAATCTAAATTTATTCATTTTTGGGTCAAAATACCAAGAAAATCTTAATTGGGCTTAAAAAATGCTCACCAACATTCAAAATGCTAAAAAAAACAAGTAAATGGGCATCGAAATCAGCCAAGGGTACGCGACAAAGGGCATGGGCGAGGCTAGCTGGGCGTGAGCGTGCGAGGGTGGGCATGCTGAGGGGCACTGGGCACAGCAAGAGCACACGCGGGCATGGCTGGTGGATGTGAGGCACATGCACAGGTGTGGTTGGTGGGCGTGAGGCGCACGCGTAGGTGGGCAAGGCTGGTGTTAGGCACGCAGGGCTGGGCAGTCTAAGGGGGTGGCCAGTCTGCTGTCTTCAGGCAGTGTTTCTCTGTTTCAGCCCGATTTTCCAAAGTTTTAAAACATTATTTCTAATCAAATAAATTTCAAATAACTTTTATGGAACTAAAGCGAGACCTTTTAACTAGCTTACCAAAATCCTCCCCTAAATCCCTTGAAACATCCTTCAAAACAGCAAGTTTTGTCTTACCTAATTTTTAGACAAGTTCTATTTCCTTCAAGTTTTCTTAACTTTTTCGATCTTCAATCACTCCAGTAGCCTTAGGGTTTCTTCTACACTCGTTCAACTTTCATTTGGTCCAAAAAACATGAAATTAACACGAGTAAATTGGAAGAACCAGCCTTCCAAAAATACCCTTCATATCCAGCCAAATTCTACCTTTTCTTCCCCCAATCATATTTAGCCAACTAATTACTTGTTTGCCTATTTACGTGACTTTTTCTATTTTTATTTATCCTCTCCATCCTTAAAAGACTTTATCAAGTTAAATTAATTTTAATTTTAGAGAATTGATTAAAAAATACATTTTCAACTAAACACTTCTCCTCCTCACACTATCGGCCCATTTTATTTCACCTACAAAATTTTGTTTTTTTTCTTTCTCCCTAACACTTAGCCAATCATCCACTCATAATCAATAACCAATTATCCATTCATGATCAATTACTCCAACACTCAAACAATGTTACTAAGTTACTAAACAAATAAAAAGGAACTTGAACTTGTGCAGTAAATTCCAACTACCAACTTCAATACTTAATAACAAAACATGCTTAGGTCATATAATCTAAATGTTTTGTTTAGGTAATTTTAAACTCACTCATTTAAGTTAATCCTAAGCATAAACAGGTGGAAAAAGAACAAAGGCTTACAAGTCAGTACCCTTTTTTTTGTGAATTTGCTGGAAGTCACCAGGAGAATAACTGAGAGTAGTTGGCTCTTATTTATTGTTTGCTTTCCCAGATTGCTTTTTCCACTACATAGTTTCTGTTGGGATTGGTGTCCTAATTCTCCTGGAGTCTCGTTGTTTGTAAAGATACACATTGTTTCATGAATAAAATAAATGTTATTTTATGCTGGCTTTTACTCATATCCAATAAACAAACCTCCTTGGTTATCTTATATGAACTTAAGCATGTATATATGATATACAAGTGGATTATGTCTTAAGTGATAAACTAAATAGGTTTGTAGTATAAAGATTAAGGTTGGATACCTGATCCTGGTAATACTACAGATACAACCCGTTTTTTAGAGGTTTGCAAGTGTTGTAAACTACTGTAGATGATAGATCCTGATCATTCATGTGGAAATGTGCAAGCAGGGGTGTCCTATACAAAGAGTTTGTATAAGATCGGACCACGAGATGACTAGACTCTTTATATAACGCTGTTGATACTAGAGACTTACATCTCACCTAAACGACCATAGGTGACACGACCTCAATCCTGAGTGTTTTGGGAACTCTTACCTTTGAAGGCGATCCTTTGATTAGTATGGATGAGAATGGTCAGATTGCCAACTCAACATGCCTACCTTTTTGGGGACTTGTTTGATTTGGGAGCTGGGAACTCAATCCACAAAATGGAATTCACTTCTTTCCTGAAGTAAAGATAAGTAGAGAGATTGCTCTCTTAAGGGCTGATTTCGGGGCTTGAACATAGTGGCCACAACTTCTCTTTGGAAGAGAGGACTCAGTCATAGTAGGACTATGACTTATGTTCATTAGAGGGATCAGTGGTACTTAAGGAGTTAGATGTAACTATAGGGGCATAACGGTTATTGGCCGAGCTGTACTTACGAGCAATCTGTGAAAGGTTGTTGCACTTCTGATTGGTTAAGATGGACACATAATATATCTGTGGTAAAGAGAGTTCAGCTGTCGGTCTTTAGTGGAGCGCCTGACAGTTAACGGATGGTGGATCCCGTGATTAAAGAGTTTAGTCAGTTATTCACGTATCGTTGGAGCTTCGAGGTACAGGTCCATAAGGTCCCCTATGTAGCTCAATGGATTCAGTTAAGGATCAGTTTTTTGTGTTGATTTGAAATGTTCAAATTGACAAGAGGTAATTTGATTATGTATAATATAATCGGTATGATGTATGAGATACATCTAATGGAGGATTAACGTAAATGAGATTTACATTAAATGCCATGGAATAAAAAAAGAACTATGATTTATATGTTTCATGAGATGAAATATTAAACTATATGTTATAAATATAGTATGATAAGTTGGTTGTTAATTATATTTATAATAATATTAATTATTGGATAATTAAATCTTTTTCTTTAATAACCAATTGAGTGGGAGGTTATTGGTGGTTTCATGGTAACCGTGAAATAAAAGGAAAATTGTTTTCCTAATTTTAGTAATGTTGAAAAAAATTGATTTTGAGATTTTTCTCTCTCGAAAAAAGAATCTCACGGAAGTTGTCAAGTAAACACGAATTTACTAAGCGACAACTTGACTAAGGTAAACGATCGTGTAGTGTTTTGTAAGCGATAGACACGAAACTAAGCAATGAGCTAAACGATCGCTTAGCTTTTGCTAAACGATTGGGTGTCGACCTATACGATAGTTTTAGTCTTCTTCCACTTCTCAATCGTCTACACGATTGTTGTCTCCTCTGTCTTTTGCCTCATACCAAGTCCACACAGAGCCCACCCTCTGAATTCTCACACCGAGAATATCAAGGTAGCCTTTTGGTGGTGTCATACTTAGCTCAATGCCATCGAGGTTCTGTGGAGACCGTTTGTGCTGTTGGGGTGTTTGTGACCGAGGCGATCGCTAAGGACGAGTGCGCGGTGTTCGTGTTGTGTAGCGGTTGTGTTGGACGAGTGTTTGAGTTGCTGTGTTTGAGCGTTTGTGAGCAAGGAGCGTGGAGACGAGTCGACATATGTTCGTAGCATTTTTCCTTGTTCATTTGTATTTTCATGCTGTAATTTCTGTATTGATTGCATAACCGTTTGTTTCGTTTTATGACTGTATGTAAAGTTCATGCATGATTTTAACTTGAAATGATCTTTTCACTGCTCATGGAAATCCTCGTGATCGATTTCCTTCAGTTTCTCCACAACACTTTAACTAGTGGAACTGTCTTGTTTCTCAATACTTGTTCCATTATGTCTAAGATTTGTACAGGTTCTTCCTTATAGGATAGATTTTCCTTAAGTTGTACTGGTTGTGTTTCTAGAACATGTGATGGGTCCGACACGTATTTACCCAACATTGATACATGGAACACATCGTGAATCTTGGAAAGCTCCATTGGCAATGTCAAATGGTAGGCTGATGGTCCTATGCGTTCCAAGATTTCAAAGGGCTCTATATATCTCAAACTCAGTTTTCCTTTCCTACCAAAACGTGACACTCCTTTCCAAGGAGAAAGCTTCAAGAAAACTTTATCTCCCACCACAAATTCTAGTTCTTGACAGCGTTTGTCAGCATTACTTTTATGGCGATCTTGACCCGTTTTAAGTTTCTCCTTGATAATCTTAATAGTGTTTATAGTGATTTGCACTAATTCTGGACCATGTAACTTTCTTTCACCAACTTCATGCCAATACACTGGGTTTTACACTTCCTCTCATACAAAGCCTCATACGGAACCATTTCAGTACTGGAATGATAACTTTTATTATATGCAAACTCCATTAATGAAAGATGAGAATCTCAGTTGCACTTAAACTATAGCACACATGCTTGAAGCATGTCCTCCATAGTTTGAATAGTTCGTTCTGATTGCCCATCTATTTGAGGATGAAAGGTTGTACTAAACTTAAGTTTAGTACTAAGGACCTGTTGCAAGTTTGGCCAAAATTTAGACGTGAATCTTGAATCTTGGTAAGAGATAATTGATACCGGTACTCCATAGCAACTAACAACCTCTGCTACATACAACTTAGCCAACTTATCTAAAGAATAAGGGACATTAATTGGAAAAAATCTCATATTTTAGTCAAACTAACAATTATCACCCAGATGCCATCATGATCATTCTAAGTGCAATGAGGTCCAAACAGAAAGTCCATGGTAACATGCTCCCACTTCCATTTTGGCACTGGGAGTGGATTTAGAAGAGCCCAACTGTTTCCTATTGGATAGGTTTAACTTGCTCGCAAATCATGCACTTCAATACATATTCAACAAATTTGTGTTTGACAGACAACCCGAATTTTTTTTTATGAAAATTGTTTTCAGATTATGTGATCCAAATGGTGCAAATTTTGAAAACAACATTTTTATGTTTTTATTATATCCAGATTTTGAATTTTCAATTTTAAAATGTAGAGTTATATTAAATAAAAATAAAAACAATAGAAATACGATATCTCATGTTATAAACTCAATTCATTTTTTAAAAGATACAATATGTGCCAAAATGAGCATAATTCAACTGCATAGTACTTGTACTATCAACCTTGAAGTTAGAGGTTCGATTTTCCCATCCCATATTAATTCAATACTTTGCGAAGAAAGAAAAAGCATGTATTACGTAATATATAATAAATTATATAGTCAATGAAAAATCTATGAAGCCAGGGGGCACTGCCTCTTGTAAATATTTTAAATATACACTATTTTTTGCCCTTAATTCACAAGGATGGAAGTTGATTTGGTAGTCGAGTAGACTTACCTATTCTGACCTTCGCGACTTGAGTTCGAATTAGTTGAGATCGCATTAATTTTTAGTTTTTGAAAATTAAAGTATACAAACACCATTTTCACATATAAAGTTTATGTTTTTTTACATAGTTTAATTCTTAGTTTTAAAAATTATGATTAATAAATATATAAACTTTCACTTTAGTATCTAAAAATCAATTTTTTTTTAATAAATAAAGACAAAAATAGGGTTGGGGGAAAGTATTCCAAAAAATAGGTGTTTTACGATTACACCTAAATCGTGTATCGGGTACACGATTCCCTGGCCACCTGGCATGCCCAGTCTTGCGTGGCAGTCATGCAAGTTTGACTGAGAAAATCGTGTATCGGGTACATGATTACCCTAAGTCATGTACCAGGTACACGACTTCCACGCCTTAAAAGCTCCGCCCGAACCCTTCTTCTTCCTCACCAAAACGGCTATTCGTATTCCCTACCTCCGTTTTCCCTCACCGAAACCGTCAATCCCTCACCGAAACCATCGATCCCTCACCAAAAACATCGTTGATTTTCCTCACCGAAACCATCGTTGATTTTCCTCACCGAAGCTCTATTTCACCGAAATCTTTCAAAATTTTGATTTTGCTCGACTTTCAGTCCTCCATTTGATCTTCACCGAATCTAGCGGTCGTTTTGCTCGATTTTTCTACATTTTTTGCTGCCGAATTTTGCCTGGTATATTTCTTTCTCTAGTTGGACTGATCTATATTTTTATGTATGTTTTTCATTTTTGTATAGTTTATGTATAGTTATAATTTATGTATGTATAAATAGTTATAGTTTATGTATGTATAAATAGTTATAGTTTAAGTATGTATAAATAGTTATAGTTTAAGTATATATAAATAGTTATAGTTTATGTATGTATAAATAGTTATAGTTTATGTATAAATAGTTATAATTTATGTATATTTCATGTATTTGTATTCTTTATGTAATGAATTTATTTAATAAACTTATTTTATGTAATTATATTTTCTTATGTACTTTTTATGTATCTTTTATGTTATCGATTCAATTATGTAATATAATTTGAACCTTTTAGGTAATGGAGCCTGGTCCTTCTAATCCTGTTCAATTGTACCAACAAAACATGCATCGTTCACAGGTAGTATGGGATAATTCGTCCACATAGTGTTGAGTTGTCGGAGGAGGGAGGCGACTGCACAAAGTACTATCCCATTTGATCATCGCATCATTCCATTCGTTCAGGAGGCGGGTTTTCTTGGGGTTGCACAGATTGGTTTCATCCAGCTCGATTGGCACCTGATTACTGCTCTAGTTGAGTGCTGGAGATCAAAGACCCACACATTTCACCTGCCCTGTGGGGAATGCACTATTGCGCTGCAGGATGTGCCATACAATTTGGGTTAAGAGTGGACGGGCAACCACTAACAGGCTCACTACAGTATGACTGGAAGAACGTCTGTGAAGAGCTCTTAGGCGTTCTACCAGAGGATCTGAAGGGATCAAGATTGAGTATCCCTTAGTTGGCGTCCCAGTTTCCCGAATTACCTCCCGTTGCCAACGACATCAGCGTACATAGGTACGCACGAGCATACATCCTACAGCTTATTAGAGGATTTTTATTTGCCGACAAGTCAAATACTCTGGTGTATCTCATGTTCCTTCTATTATTGTCTGATTTCAAGCACGCTGGTACGTACTCGTGGGGTGGTGCATGTCTTGCATGGTTGTACAAAGAACTTTGTCGGGCTTCCAATGCACAAGCGTTGGAAATAGCGGGTCCACTGATACTATTACAAGTGTGGGCTTATAATCGATTTCCAATCGTAGCACCACAAGTCCAACTACAGGCCCCAGATCATCGCCCGCTTAGTACCAGGTATTATTTTATTTATATATTTATTTCGTTACCATATATGTAAGAATATAAATTAATTGTATTTTTTATAATTTTAGATGGAGTGGTGTATTAGCTGCCTCTGAACAGTCAGCAAATATGTTGCTCGTGTACAGGAAAACATTCGACATGCTGACGCCCAATTAGGTAGTAAACATGTATATAAATGAATATTTAAAAAAATTTATATGTATACTTATTATTTTTTTTTCAGGTTATTTGAACACCATACTCACAGATTTGGTCATCATTACCTGATTATTGTCGTGATGGTGAAGACATCTGGTTGACTGTTAGCCCTCTTATATGCTTCTATATAGTAGAGTGGCATCATTTAGATCGTGTGCTGAGACAGTTCAGGATGCGACAAACGATACCTTCGTTGTTTTATACACTCCCAAAACTACACCAAATCGATTTAAGGGGTAAGCACAACCAAGGCTGACGTCGAATCCATGCGGAGTATTTATCCTATTGGTATGGACGACTTGATCGTTGTGCACATGGAGAATTAACAGATGAGCCAGCTGTATCAGACGACTACTTTTCCTTGTACAATTCGATCACGAGGCGATTTATCTCACCAGACGACGCTTACTATTACTGCATGGTAAGATATTTCAAATCAGATATTTTCCATATATATAATATGAATATTGTTTAATATATTTTTTTTATTCTACAGAATAATTTTATCAGTGAAGTTCAACAATATTCAGTGTAGAACAACCTTCCAGAATTGGGTTCAATGTGTCAGCAAACATTGATGAACGTAGAAAGTATTATTCAACAAACAAGATGACTCAATGTTGCTGACATCGATCGAAGATGTATTTGTCGTAGACGAGCGCGACAACGGGGTGAACCTAATTTAGAGGGACACGAAAACAATTCCCATGAGGAGTAAGGGCCAGGGGGGTCGTTTTTAAATCCCACATCGTATCATTTTCAAATTGCAAATCTCAAAAGAACTAATTGTAAATATTATTTAATATCATGTTTTTTTTTTTAATATGAGTGCAAGATATTTGTATTGTAGATTAAATATATAATTAAGTTTAATAATGAAAGAATTAAGTTTAAAATTAAGTTTAACAATTAAAAAAAATTATACAAATTTGGCATCAACAGAGTCAAAAGTACAAATTTTGTGTCTGTTGAGTTATAAAATTTTAGCATTGTTTGTCCAAATATATAAATTAGAACATTTGGATTAAAAAATTTTCATTCATGAATTTTAGTTTTGTAAGCCAAATATAATTTTGTATTTTACTTAAACTAGTCATTTGAAATAATAGAAGTACAAAAGTATTCAAAACTCATCTCAAAGATTTGTACATTCAAATATTTACAAATTTCAAGCTTGTTAATTATGCAAACCTTCTAAAACTCATTCTTCTAAATAAGACAAACATAAATCATAAGAATCTAAGGGCTTCCCAATTCCAAAGTAATTTTTAGGCTTTAAACAAAAAAAAATTTATAAGCGAACTCGTGTACGTACACGAGTTCGCTTGACCGGTCAACTAGTCAGCTAACGTGGTCAGCTGACTGGATTAAATGGACTCATGTACCCGGTACACAGTATGCCACATGGAAATCGTGTACTGAGTACACGATTTCACTACCCTAAATATGTCAATACTTTCCAAAAATACCTATTTTTGAAAATATTTTTCCCCAAACCTATTTTTGTCATTATTTATTAAAAAAACATTATTTTAAAAAAAAATTCCTAAAAATCTCACAAAATATTAAAAATGCTTAAAAATTAATCATCATATTAGACAAAAGAATTTGTAATCTCTAATTGAACTTCAAATTTTTAATTTTGTAGTTAATAGTTACATTATTTTTTCAAAAAGGTCGATACTACGTAAGGCACACAAATCAAGATTTCAGTGATCTAGTATAATTTTTTAAGTTCAAGAACTCTATACAATACAAATTTAGAATTTAATGAGCTAATATTTTTAAGCTTATGTAAAGTTGTACCCCTAACATTAAATTTTGGATATTTTACTGTTTGTATGTCAGTTAGTTATGCTCACTTTGGCAATATTATATGATTTGAATATATATTGATGCATTTAAAATAAATTTATATAAACTCGTGTCCCCCTTAGATAAACTCCTGGATCCACCACGACATATAGTATTACAAAATAATAATAATAATTTTTTAAAACATAAATCATATTCATAAATGAATTTAATAATAGTTTATTGTCAATCAATATTAATAACTACAACTAATTTATGATTTATAAGTATATACAGTATCAAATATATTTTAAATGTTGGTTTAAGTTAGAAATCACTTAATATGATACCAAATATATATTTAAAAATATGAAATTCGACCAAACATGTCTAAATTTCAATTTAAAAATCATGATATTTTTCAAACCACAAAGCAACGACGTCGTTTAATTTACACGAGTAACGTAGGATGGAGATACATTCTTACTTGGCTTTCATCTTCTTCTTGGTGGCTTGAGCTCCGTCGGGGGTCTGTCTGTAATCTATTTACTACGCTAAGGAGGCCGGAAGAGGAAATTCTTGGTAACCCTCTTTCTCTTTCTCTCTATGGAATTCAAAGAATGTTTAGATTATGCTGTCTCACTGAAACGTAAGCGACTCTTCTTCTTTGTGGTGTTCATTTCATCTGCAGGAATGAACACCACAAAGAAGAGTCGTAGATTTTTATTGTAAATAGAAGTTCGCCGCATCTTTAACTTTCTCTTTTTTGGGTCATGGGTATTTCGTACAAGAACATTTTTTTTAAATGTCTGACAAAAATTGAGAATGGAATGGTGGGGATTGTAGGCTACTAAATTGTTTCTGCATTTAATGTAGTTTAATGCTAAGTGGGGTTTTGTTTTGATCTTTTGGGTAGGATTATTTGTCTGTTTCTTTTCAAGGAGGTTTGAATTTTCTCGTGTTCTTCTCTTCTTCTTCTTCAGGCTCACTGATTTGGAATGATTACACCTGGATTGTAAGCTTCCCTGTTCTTTTTATGTTTAGAAAATTATGAGAGGATTTGTAGGAAATCCATCTCCTACTCTGATTTTGTTGAATGAGTTTCATTACCAACATGATTCATATTACCCTTTTAGTTGGACTGAGAAACGTTTGCGTCCGTGTATAAATGTTAATCCAGTGTCGAAATCATGTATAAGATGTACGATTACGTATAAGGGTAATGCAGTTTCAATGTTACTGATGAGTACTCCACGGTTGAATTTGATGGTTCAGTCCACAAGGGGCATGGAATTTAGGACTTGTGTTGGGACCCTTTTGAATTGTGGAGAGGATGAGGCAATTGATTTGGTCATTGATGAAGAAGGGGTTGGAGAATCCTCTCGTGAGTGGAAATTGCCTCCTTGGGGAGACATGGCACATCAGGATGAGCCGACCTTTCAATCTGAAGATGCAAACCAGTCCAAAATCTTAGAAGGGGAGCCTTTGGAAAATGACAGCAAGGTGCATTTTCTTGAGGAAACTGATAAAGTTATGCTATCAAAGCGTCTTTTAATTCTCAGTAGAAAAAATAAGGTTAGAAGTGCATTGGAATTATTCAGGTCCTTGCAATTAGCAGCTCTTCTGCCAAGTTTGCATGCTTTAAATTCACTTTTAGCTTGTCTTTTAAGGAAAGGGCTGTTTGATGATGGCTTAAGAATCTTCGAGTTTATGAAGTCAAATGAGTTATTAACAGGACACACTTATAGCCTTGTACTCAAAGCAGTTGCAAATGCTCATGGATTTCTTTCTGCTCTTGAGATGTTTAAGGCATGGGAGCATAAATATGACTTGACACAGTTTGATGCAGTTGTTTACAACACGATGATATCGATATGTGGAAAAGATAATAATTGGGTCGAAGCTGAGAGAACATGGAGACTAATGGAGGAAAATGGGTGTAGTGCAACACATATAACTTATACTCTATTGGTGAGCACTTTCGTTCGATGTAACCAGAATGAACTTGCAATTGACACTTATGTAAAGATGGTTCAAAATTCTTTTAAACCAGGTAACGATACGATGCAAGCTATTATTGGCGCATCTTCAAAGGAAGGGAAGTGGGACTTTGCTTTAAGAGTCTTTCATGACATGTTGAAATGTGGACTTCAACCTAATTCCGTTGCATTCAATGCCTTGATCAATGCTTTAGGAAACGCTAAGGAGGTCACTTTAGCATTCAGCATATACAATGTGATGAAATCTATGGGTCATTCACCTGATGTTTATACATGGAATGCACTACTTGGTGCTCTTTACAAGGCAAATCGCTACAATGATGCCATTCATCTCTTTGAGTTTGTGAAAAGAGAGAAGGCCCAATTGAATATACATATTTACAATACCATTCTAATGTCTTGTTCAAAGCTTGGGTTATGGGACAGGGCACTCCAAATCTTATGGGAAATGGAAGCTTCCGGTCTCGCAATTTCAGCATCATCGTATAACATTGTTATTACTGCATGTGAGATGGCTAGGAAGCCTGAAATTGCTTTACAAGTTTATGAACGCATGATTCACCAGAAGCACACTCCTGATACCTTCACTCATTTGTCACTTATCAGATGCTGCATTTGGGGATCTTTATGGGATGAAGTGGAACTACTTCTAAATGTAAGTGCTTACCTCTATAACTGTGTTTGTCCTGTATCTTTGTACTCTTTTAAAGAGACGGAGGATCTTCCCCAATAGAAATTTAGTTCTAACTTTTCATCCCTGTAGTTCTCCTTCCATCTCTGGTAATTTATGTCTTCCGTGCAAATTAATTCAATGATGATAGTTTATGAACTCTATTTTCCAAGGATGAGTTGAATAACATCATTGAAATCCATGTAATTGAATTAGAAAAGGAGGCTCCAATTAGACCACATTATGGTTTTTGAGAACTTTGAATATTGTTGTTTTTTTGTTTGTTTGTTTCTTTTTCTGATGATCTCGTTTGCCATTTTCCTGATATTCTTCTCTCAATATTTCTGAACCTCCCTTGTTTCCGTTCAACTGTTTTGACGGTTTGCATTGAGAATTATGAGTCTTTGTATCTGATAGTTGTTCTTGTACAGAAGTCTGCACCCGATGTATCTGTATACAATGCGGTCATCCAAGGAATGTGCTTAAGAGGCAAGACTGATTTAGCAAAAAAGCTTTACACGAAGATGCGCGAAAATGGTATCCAACCGGATGGAAAAACACGTGCTTTGATGCTTCAGAACTTGCCAAAGGACCCTGCTAGACTGAAGAACAGGTGGGCTTCTGGTTTCAAGAAAAGACATAGACACTATCATCATAGGTAAAATGAATGTAAAAGTAAAGTATATATTGTACATGCTTAATGTTAACTCAAAGCCATTGTTGTTGTATAGTGAGAAGAATGACTGGTTAATTGAATCAGTTGACTTATAATTCCATTTAGAACCTGTTTTCTCCTATCTATAATCCTCACCTTATAAATATAATGTTAAGGAGGGGGTTAAAAAGCCCACAAATCTGATTAGCCCAATCTAAACTGTATGAGTTAGATTCAATTATTTGGAAAAGTAAAGTTTTAGTTTCTGTATTTTCAAATGTCCAATTTGCACTAAAAAACTTTCAATTCTAACAAATTTGAGTCTCGGACTTTGATAAGTGTTGCCATTTTTATTTTTTTGCTAAACTTTCGTTGCATTGATGCACTAATTCTCCAAAATTCCATCCCATTTTGTACCATTGGATACTTTATATATATTGTTCAAGATCACTGAATATGCTCAGACGATCATGGATTATATTGCTTAACAGCAAAGATAGCATCCTTGGGATCTTCTTTGCAGACCGATAATGGCATTTCTTCTAGGCTAAAACTATTGGGTTTTTTGTATGGATGACCCAAATTGGGAGGGAAAAACGAGATATACCTTGCTTTTTGAAAATGTGACATTTTTTACCTTTTGCTGACATCAACACCAGGTGAAATTACCATGAAATCTTCTTGCTCATGCAGAAATGGCCAGTCTCGCCCTTGGCTCTTCTCTCGTTTCCTTTCTCTCTCACAAATCAGTCTCCTCTCTCGTTGTTCTGCTCTCTTCAGTCTTCACTCTTTCACAAATCCATCTCTTCCATTTTCATAGTCTTGCTTTCCTCTCTCTTGCTCTTTTCTGTCTCGCTCTCTGGCGTCTGTATCGTTTTGCAACTTTGTCGGAGAAGAATGGATTTGAATGCTTGTTGGAGGAGCAGAAGAAGAAAGAAGAAGAAGAACGAGATAGAAGAAGAAAAAAGGAAGAAGGAAGAAGAAAATGCAAAAGAAGAAGAACGAGAGAAAGAAGAAAAAAAGAAAAGAAAATGCAGTGATGACTGATGATAGAGGAAAAGAGAAAAATAAAATAGAGATAAACTAGTAAAATTGCTTGAAGATGATGTAAACAAGAGGTAAAAAATCTTGGATTTTAAGAAGGTAGGGCACTTTTCATTTGGGGCCTCCAAAATGGGTCATCCATGCCATTTTCTGAAAAATATTGGTGATAAACTCTGGACATCTAACTCTCTGTAATCAACTTAACAGAACAATTATCCGACTTGGAGGATACAAATTCTCAACAGTCTATGGCCATTCCTTAGAAAAATCACATTCTCAAAGACGAGAAACCACCAAAAGAAACTCAAAAAACCATTGAATCTTTTGAAACAAATACAGGCACAACTCCTGCTATAAATCTAGAGGTTTCTTTGATTGAAAATTCAGAATATATGAAATAGATGCATCAAAATTGACTCCTCTGTTCTTGGTTTATTGGAGCGATGAGCGAAGATACTGTTTTGCAAATGATTGGATGCGTTACAACAAGAGAGATTTGGTTCAAACATATTCTACTTCAAATACTGCCAAGATAATGCAATTGCAAAGACAATTACAAGGATTAAAGAAAGGAGGCACGCTATCAAAGATTGTGTTGCAAAAGTAAAGAATCTTGTTTTAGCACTCAATGAAGTTGGATGTTCAGTTTTACTTCAAGAACATATTGTCTACATTTTATCTGGTTTGTCTCAGTGCTTTCTGCTCAAACTAAAACCAAGCCCTTACATGAAATATATTCCCTATTGATAACTCATGAATCAAGACTTGAAAGAAATTCAAGTATAAATCCATATGGTACGTTACCAACAACAAATATGGCTTCTGGTGCAGCTGATAAGCATCTCAGAATAATAATAATCAGATGCAAAATCAGTGGAATTCAAACAATAATTTTCGAGGGGGACGAATTGGTAACCGTGGAAGACGATGCAATCATGGTTTCTGGCCAAATAATTCAAAGCCTCAATGTCAAATATGCAACAAATTTGGTCACACAACCAACAAATGCTATTCTTTATATGATCCCAATTTTCATTGACAGATTTTGTCAAATATTCCATCAAATATACAGTGACAGCAATCTCCTAATAGACAAAATCAGTTTGGACAATCACAAATGCAAGCATTTGTAGCTTCAATATCTTAGTCAAATGAAAATAATTTTTGGTACATGATTCAGGTGCAACAAATCAGGTCACAAATGATCAATCAAATCCGTCTTTCAAGAACGAGTACAATGGAGGAGAACAAGTTCATGTTGGTAATGGTACAGGTTTAAATATTCTTCACACTGGCCATTCTTTCTTTATACCTTCAAATACATCTCTTTCTAATAATTCTTGTCCTACTTTTGCTATTAAAAATCTTATTCATGTTCCTCATATTAAAAAGAACCTTCTTAGTGTTGGTCAATTTACCAAAGACAATAAATGCTTTCTTGAATTCCATTCTAATGTCTGCTTTTTGAAAGCTCAGGAAACTGGGAAGCTTTTACTCCAAGGACATCTTCATGAAAGATTATATTGCTTCTCATTAACACCGGCTCATCCCAATACTTTTACCAAGTTGTCAAAATCGAGTAATCAATCTTCACGGTCAAATTTTAATATTTTTCTGTCACAAAATCTGTTGTTCCATATCCTTTAATCTCTCCTGAACAAACATTATGGCACAGCAGACTTGGCCACACATCACTTTCTGTTGTAAGTTCAATTTTACAGCATTGTCATTTCTCTCGTACTTCTAGTAAAGCATCTATTCTTTGTTCATCTTGTACATCTGGCAAAAGACATAAACTTCTCGCAATGGTTTAAGCTATTATATGAGTTTTGTTGATATGTTTCTCGTCACACATGGATCTATTTTCTTCGTTCCAAATCAGAAGCTTGTCAAACCTTCATCAAATTTAAAAATCAAGTTGAAAACTTTCTTAATACAAAAATCAAATTGATTCAGATTGATGGGGGAGGAGAATTTTGTGCTCTCTCTGCTTTTCTTAAGACTCACGGCATTCTTTCATAGAGTCAATTGTCCACATACTTCTGAACAAAATGGCGTCGTTGAACGCAAACATAGATATATAGCTGAAATGGGTTTAACATTGTTATCTCATGTCTCTTTATCTCTTAAATTTTGTGATAATGATGCCTTCTCAACATCGGTTTTCTCAATCAATAGATTGCTTTCACCAGTTCTTCATGGAAAGAGTCCTATGGAGCTAATTTTTCACATAAAACCGGACTATACTTCTCTACGTGTCTTTGGTTGTCAATATTATCCTTATCTTAGACATTTTAGCCGCCACAAACTTCAATTACGTTCAACTCCATGTATTTTCCTTGGCTATATCACACTTCATAAAGGTCATAAATGCCTTGATCCTTTTGGAAAATTATTCATTTCTCACTATGTTCTCTTCAATGGAACAATCTTTCCAAATTCAAATCCTAATCCTTCAAAAAGTCAGTCAACTTCTTCCATTTTCTCTGCTTCTATACCTTGCATCACTAATTGTTCTTTCTCCTAATTCAGTAACTACATCCATGCCTACTGCCATTAATCAACCTTGCACACCAATTTCTCCTATACCTATTGATATTAATCAACCTTCCACATCCATTTCTCCTAATCAACCTTCCACATCTTTTTCCCCAAATCTACCATCTACATTTACTTCTCCTGTTACTTTTCAATCTGATCAAAATTTAAATACTATCCGTTGTCACATAACTGTAAAATCTCTAATTGTAAGCCCTAAATCTTTACTCTTTTTCCCCAAGTTTAAGTTAGTGGTAAATAATTCATTGTGGGGATTAAATACTTCATGTAAGAATGTATTTAAGTCGAGGATTTAGATTGGGAAGTTGGGCATTTTGGTCAAAACTATTATAAGAAAATGAAAAATGAAAAATGAACTACTTTAACTTGTGTGGACTTGAGTCACTAAGGCAAAAGGGGGAAGTTATTACTCAAGTGTTGAGTTAGGAGTAAAAGAAAATTTAAATTTTGTTGGGAATGGAAGGGAGACCAGAGAGGTGGAGTCACTAAGGCCCATTTGTGCGCCCAACATCACACACATCTGCATGCCCAACGTGCGCCTCGTTGGCCCATGCTTGACGCCTAACGCGCTATGCGCCCAATGCTCTATGTGTGTCTGAAAGTGTTTAACGCATAGTCCAGCGCGAATCCTTCAGCACTTAGTGCATAGTTTAGCGCCCATCAGATGTCCTGTGCAGCACCTATGCCCTATGCGTGAGTTGTTGCCTATCAGTCTACCCTGTACGCTTGTCCCAGCGCCCACGCCCTGCCTTGCTGCGTGTCACGGTCATGCTTGTCTAGGGCGTGTTACTCATCGCTGCATGTCCGCCTCCACCCCTTTTCTACCATGCTTTTATCCTATGTATTTTCTTTTGCTAGATAGTTTGCTTTCTATGTACTTTTCTTAGTGTGTGATCGCTCGCCCATTTTCATATGCAAGGGTGGCGGATGTGTTTTTGTTCAGAATTCACTATATAGGGGAAAGACTAATCATCATATCCTCATATCCATGAGTTGTATGCTTATTTTTCTCTAGCTGTATAACTAATCTTCATTGCTTAATCATGCTTTCAAATGTTTGCAAAAACCTTTTTCTCTAAACCCGTTTTTTAAAATCTTTTCTCAAGAATGGGGGTGGAATTTGTTAGAAACGCCAATTGTGCCACCGGCTATTCGAATTTGGATTGGCTTACTTGTTCGAGGGCGAGAACATGTGCCATATAATCGCCTCAAGACCTTTACGAGGGTACGATTGTGATGATTGGTATCAGAGTAAATTCAGCTTGTGGAGTTGAGAAGCTGTGATCATGTCTGCTATGAAATAGTTGGAAAAGTCTCATGTTGACCAGTTGGTCGAGATAGAAAAGAAAATGCTATATCTAATAGAAGTTCCTGATCAGGTTCAGTTTCTAGAAATTTGGTTACAAGAAGTCTCTAACAAGGCCGATGAAATCGATGTGGAGGCTGGCCGCTTAGATGGGATGCTCGTCAGGGAATTATTGACAAGGGTTGAGACCTTAGAGGCAAAATCTATGAGAACTGGCACTTTCGAGCGTGGGGAGGGCTCGTTGGGTTCTGTTTCCCCTGTGGAAGAGTGTATCGAAGAACTAGACAACTCGTAGAAAGCGATAATTCAGATGGTGACTGAGTTATCCAAAGACTTTCAGCCACCATTAATGTCGTCTGGGCAGAGATTGCAGACATCAGTGCAAGAGTTGACCTCACCATGAGAGCGGCGGGAAATAGAGCCTTAGATGGGGGTTCAGTCCAATTCAACAGGGTAAAAGTACCCGAGCCTAAGCCCTTCTGTGGGGCTCGTGATGCGAAAGCGCTAGAAAATTTTATCTTTGATATGAAGCAGTATTTCAAAGCTACGAACACAGCAACTGAAGAGTCAAAGATCACTTTAGCGATGATGCATTTAGTAGAGGATGCCAAGTTATGGTGGAGGTCTCGCTTCATGGACATCCAAGAGGGTCGATGCACCATTGACACATGGGAGAGACTGAAAAAAAAAGTTACATTCTTAGTTCTTCCCCGAGAATCTTGAAATTTTGGTAAGACGTAAGCTACGAGAGTTGAAACATACTGGCACTATTAGGGACTATGTGAAACAATTTTTCGGGTTGATGTTGGACATAAGAGATATGTCTGAAAAAGACAAAGTTTTCAGTTTTGTCGAAGGTCTGAAACTGTGGGCGAAAATGAAATTGTATGAATAGAGAATATAGGATCTCCCAGCCGTATACACAGAGACCGAACGATTGTTTGACTTAACTGATGAATATCAAAAGATGAAGAAACACTCGAGATCCTCTAATAGAGGGAGAAAGAGCAACAGTTCGAGCTCATCAAGAAATAATGGGGGAGGCAGAGACACTAGTGGGGATAACAAACCACTTCAGTAGATGATTGGAAATACATGGGGGGGGGGGGTAGAATTGTTATCGGCCCCTATCCTATTATATATACAAGGGGCAGCACAAGGAGAGCGAATGTCCGAAACGATCAGCCTTTAATGCTTATCAAGCTTCATTGGCCTCGAACTTGAAAGACAAAGTTGTTCAGGTAGAGGACGAGAATATACAAGAAGAGGAAGATAGAACCCCACGAGTTGGGGTCCTAAGATTTTTAGCTGCCCTCCAAAAGAATATGGGAGAAACAAAGGAATACCCAAAAGGTGGACTAATGTATGTAGATGCTTGGGTTAACCATAGATCGGTCAAAAGTACTATAGTTGACTCGAAAGACATCCATAATTTTATGTAAGCTAGACGGTTGAATCTCCATTGGGAAGGAGGCGCAGGTAAAACGAAAGCAATGAACTCTGCCACCTTGCCTATTAAAAGAATGGTAAAGAGAACAGTCATAAAGTTTGAGGATTGGCGTGGCCTTGCTGACTTCGTGATCGTCAAAATGGATGACTTTGACGTGGTGCTGGGGATGGAATTCTTGCTTGAACACAAGGTAATACTGATACCCCTCGCCAAGTGTTTAGTGATCATAGGGTCCACACCCATTGTTGTGCATGCCGACATCAAACTACCAAATGGGATAAAGATGATCTCAACCCTCCAGTTGGAGAAAGTCCTTACCCACACGTCAATTGAAGCCACATAAGAGAAGGCCCCCCAAGACATTCTATATGTCTTGGAAAAATGTTACGTTGTAGAGTCGGACAGTTTACACAAAGGAGGAGAAGGAAACACAAATGTCGATAGTTTCTACCAGGGGAAAAAGTTTGCGTAAGATTGTGCCTAAGACAGTTTTGATGTCGAGGCCAAAGAGAACGTTGTCTTGTGAGCAACTATAGAGGACCGGTGGAAGTCATCGAAAGGGTTGGGAAAGCCTCTTATCAGGTGCAATTACCATCATGGATGGAGATTCATCTTGTCATCCACGTAAGTAGATTGAAACCCTTTAACCCCGACCATGACGATGTAGGGTGGTGACCCGTCTACCTGCTACGCCAAAGGGAATGACAAAGGAAGAAGTCAATGAGAGACTTGATGGAAGAAGCGATAGAATTGGAAGACCGGGACCAAGTTTGGAAGAGTTCTTGGAGAGATGGAAAAGCTTCCAAGACAGAGAAGTTTGTTGGGAGCGTGCAGAAGATCTCAAGGCAACTATTCATCAATTTGTAGAGTTCGAGCAGAGTCAGTTGACAGGGACGTCAACCAATTGAGTAAGGCAGAATGTCATGGTCATGCTTTCCAGGGCGTGTTGCCCATGGCCGCATGTCCGCCTCTACCCCTTTTTTTACCATGCTTTCATTCTATGTATTTCCTTTTTCTAGGTATTCTATTTTCTATGTACTTTTCTTAGTGTGTAACCACTCGCCCATTTCCATATGCAAGGGTGGCGGATGTGTTTTTGTTCAGAATGCACTATATGGGGGTAAGATTAATCATCATATCATTATACCCCTGAGTTTGCATGCTATAAGGCCATGTTGTTGCTTATTGCTTTCTAGCTGTACGATTAATATTTTAATTATGCTTTCAAACATTTGCGAAAGCCTTTTTCTCTAAACCCTTTTCTCAAGAACAGGGGTGGAAGTTATTAGAAACGCCCATTGTGCCACTGGCTATTCGGATTTGAATTGGCTTACTTGTTCGAGGGCGAGAACAAGTGTTGCACAATCACCTCGAGACCCTTACGAGGGTACGATTGTGACGATTGGTATCAGAGTAAATTCGGCTTGTGGAGTTGAGAAGCTATGATCATGTTTGCTACGAAAGAGTTGGACAAGTCCCATGTTGACCAGTTGGTCGAGATAGAAAAGCAAATGCTCTATCTAATAGAAGTTACTGATCAGGTTTAGTTTCTAGAAACTCGGTTACAAAAAGTCTCTGACAAGGCCAATGAAATCGATGTGGTGGCTAGCCGCTTAGACGGGATGCTCGTCAGGGAATTGTTGACAAGGGTTGTAACCCTAGAGGCAAAAGCTATGAGAACTGGCACTTTCGAGCGTGGGGAGGGCTCGTCGGGTCTTGTTTCCTCTGTGGAAGAATGTATCGAAGAACTAGACAGCCACGATAATTCAGATGGTGATTGAGTTATCCAAAGACTTTTAGCCACCATCGATGTCGTCTGGGTAGAGATTGCAGGCATCAGTGCAAGAGTTGACCTCACCATGAGAGCGACGGGAAATAGAGCCTTAGATGGGGGTTTAGTCCAATTCAACAGGATAAAAGTACCCGAGCCTAAGCCCTTCTGTGGGGCTTGTGATGCGAAAGCGCTAGAAAATTTTATTTTTGATATGAAGCAGTATTTCAAAGCTACGAACACAGCAACTGAAGAGTCAAAGATCACCTTAGCGATGATGCATTTAGAAGAGGATGTCAAGTTATGGTGGAGGTCCCGCTTCATGGACATCCAAGAGGGTCGATGCACCATTGACACATGGGAGAGACTGAAAAAAAGAAAGTTACATTTTTAGTTCTTCCCCGAGAATCTTGAAATTTTGGTAAGACGTAAGCTACGAGAGTTGAAACATACTGGCACTATTAGGGACTATGTGAAAAAAATTTTCAGGTTGAATGTTGGACATAAGAGATATGTCTGAAAAAGACAAAGTTTTCAGTTTTGTCGAAGGTCTGAAATTGTGGGCAAAAATGAAATTGTATGAATAGAGAATATAGGATCTCCTAGCTGTATACACAAAGACCGAACGATTATTCGACTTAACTGATGAATATCAAGGGATGAAGAAACACTCAAGATCCCCTAATAGAGGGAGAAAGTGCAACAGTTCGAGCTCATTGAGAAATAGTAAGGGAGGCAGAGACACTAGTGGGGATGAAAAACCACTTCAGTAGATGACTGGAAATACGTGGTGGGGGTAGAATTTTTATCGGCCTCTATCTTGTTATATATACAAGGGGCAGCACAAGGAGAGCGAATGTCCGAAACGAGCAGCCTTTAATGCTTTTCAGGCTTCATTGTTCTTGGACTTGAAAGACAAAGTTGTTCAGGTAGAAGACAAGAATATACAAGAAGAGGAAGATGGAACCCCACGAGTTAGGGTCTTAAGATTTTTAGCTGCCCTCCAGAAGAATATGGGAGAAACAAAGGAATATAAAAAAGGCGGACTAATGTATGTAGATGCTTGGGTCAACCAAAGATCGATCAAAAGTACCATGGTCGACTCGGAAGACATCCATAATTTTATGTCTGAAACAGAAGCTAGACGGTTGAATCTCCGTTGGGAAGGAGGCGCAGGTAAAATGAAAGCAATGAACTCTGCCACCTTGCCTATAACAAGAATGGTAAAGAGAACAATCATAAAGTTCGGGGATTAGAGTGGCCTTTCCAACTTCATGATTGTCAAATTAGATGACTTTGACGTGGTGCTGGGGATGGAATTCTTGCTTGAACACAAGGTAATACCTATACTCCTTGCCAAGTGTTTAGTGATCACAGGGGCTACACTCATCGTTGTGCATGCCAGGATCAAACTACCGAATGGGATAAAGATGATCTCAAGAAAGTCCTTACCCACGAGTTAATTGAAGCCACAGAAGAGAAGGCCCCCCAAGACATTCTGTATGTCTTGGAAAAATGTTGCATTGTCGAGCCAGACAGTTTACACAAAGGAGGAGAAAGAAGCATAGATGCCGAGAATTCCTACCGGGGGACAAATTTTGGGTAAGACTGTGCCTAAGACAGTTTTGATGTCGAGGCCAAAGAGAACGTCGCCTTGTGAGCAACTATAGAGGATCAGTGGAAGTCATCTAAAGGATTGGGAAAGCCTCTTTCAGGTGCAATTACCATCATGGATGGAGATTCATCTTGTCATCCACGTAAGAAAATTGAAACCCTTTCACCTCGACCATGTCGATGTAGGGTGGTGACCTGTCCGCCTGCCACACCAAAGGGAACGATAAAGGAAAAAGTCAATGAGAGACTTGATGGAAGAAGCGATAGAATTGGAAGACCGGGATCAAGTTTGGAAGAGTTTTTAGAGAGGTGGAAAAGCTTTCAAGATAGAAAAGTTCGTTAGGAACGTGAAGAAGACCTCAAGGAAACTATTCATCAATTTACTGAGTTCAAGCAAAGTTAGTTGATAGGGACGTCAACCAATTGAGTAAGGGAGAATGTCACGGTCATGCTTATCCAGTGCGTGTTGCCCATGGCCGCATATCCGCCTCTACCCCTTTTTTACCATGCTTTCATTCTATGTATTTCCTTTTTCTATGTAGTCTATTTTCTATGTACTTTTCTTAGTGTGTGACCGCTTGTCCATTTCCATATGTAAGGGTGGCGGATGTGTTTTTGTTCAGAATGTACTATATGGGAGTAAGACTAATCATCATATCATCATACCCCTGAGTTTGTATGTTGTAAAGCCATATTATTGCTTATTGCTTTCTAGCTGTACGACTAATATTTATTGCTTAATTATGCTTTCAAACGTTTCGCTTACCCAGTTACTATACGGTCGCCCACCAGTTTCTATACGATCGCTTACTAAATGCTACACGATCGTTGAGCTTCGCTACACGATCGTTTACTACACAATTGCCTAGTAGAAGTAGACGATAAGTGGCATACTACGATGGCTTCTCCACGACAACGTCTTCTGAACTCCCACTCTCGAGAGCTCTTCTTCCTCACTCCTAAATATTCAGAATTCCCCTCCCTCTCTTTCCGTTTCCTTCTTCTTTTAAACCTCCACTTCTCCCAACGAAATTGGAAGTCATCCTTAATCGATTCAACCTTCTCTCCTCTATTCTTTCTTTCTTGATATTGCTACATAATTGGGGTCTTATCATGACGCTTCAAAGGTTTAGGACAAAAGTCGCCGAAGGGAGGTCAATTATCCCTCCTTTGAATTGAGATATTCTCAACCAGCCATTAATACCAGAACAACTCTTGCTCCTATAATGACTAGCCATCAATTATTTGGTTAAGAAATCATTAACTCGTAAGTGTGACCCGCCATTTTAGGCCCTAGAGTCCTGCCCCAAGCAGCAAACCGAAGGGAAAAAATCCGATTGGGAAAAAAACTAAAGCGACCTTATCCATTTCTAGAGTTCATCTGATGCTTGACCAACTGCACAAAACTCATCCGAAGGGAGACACTCCAGGGTGCCACGAGGGAGTACAGAATGATCTCACAGTGCGAACCAATGACAAGAGACGTAGGACGTGTTGACAACACCCTTCACCCACTTACTATAAACATTCTCTCCGTCCACCTTGATATTAATCATGTTAAACACCATGAAGGGGGATGCTCCCAGGGCACCACGAGACCAAGCATGAATTACGGCGTGAACATTCAAGAGAGAACGTGAGTAAATCATTGACATATCATATTACACTCTTCCTCCCACTGAGTATTTTTATAACCCAGGTTTAGTTTACTTAGAAAAACATGGTTAAGGATTTTAGCTAAGTCACTTTTTAGGTCTGCTCAAGAGTAACTTTTACTTGGATAGTTAAAACAACTTTTGATCATCATCCATTAAACCCTTTAACGGAGTCTTGACCAACTGTCACATGCTTGCAGAAAATTTTATCTAATTCACCTTTCCAGGTAGGTTCCCAGGTAGGGGTGTTTCGTTTCCGTCACTTAAGTACCCACAGCCTATGTAAGAACCCGCTTAGACAAAAAGTCCCTTATAGATAGATTTAATACAATTTTAAATCTTTATGACAATAATTTAATCCTATTTAACCTATTAAAAAGATTTAACTAGGTTGCTTAATCTTATTAGAACTTAAATCTTAAGTCTATCTCAATCCAATTTTAAAACCCTTTTAAAAACTGAGTTCACCCTAATCTGCATGCAACTTCTTCTTATCGATTTTTAGTTATAATTTCTATTATAACACTATAACAACAACCAAAATCATTCAACGCAAAGCAAACACATGAAAGGCATTCATAACTTTTACAAACGCCTAAGTGTCATGCTCCATGCATTGTTCATTCATTGCTATTTTAATAACACTTATAAACACCAATGAAAAAAAAAACATGCTTCCATCACCCTTATACTTAACATTATTAATATAAAGCTGATGCATGGATATGCTTACTACATGCATAATATAACTCTTATATTTTCATGATGCATGTGCATGCTCTCTTGTATTTCATCATGCATATTATAACATTATAATACATGATGCATGAATAATTGCATAACTTAAGGTGGGTTTTAAGTCTATATAATCACACCTTGCCATATAAACCACATGCATCTCAAGTATAATAAAAAATGTTGATGAACGGGAAATTTCCTCAAAATTTACAAAACCACAAGCTACTTTACTAAAAAAGGAGTCTCTGGTTCAAACAGGCGAACCGGGTCTTGAACATCTGGTCAAAGTTCGTGTCTCCGCTGATGTGTACCAAAAACTTCCCCATGATCGTCTACACAAAAGAGCAAACGCTTTACCAATCGTTTACCTACGCATCCAGAGCTAGACGATTGTGTACCTTTTGCTATGCGATGAAGCATGAGGCACGCGATCGTGCAGCGCACATTCGCAACACAAGCCTTAAATGATCGTCTAAATGACAACGATCGGTGAAGCACTATCGTCTAAACGATCACTGAGCGAGCGCCTTCGTATCGTATACCGTGTGATCGTGTAGTCAGAGACTATGTGATGAGCATGTTAACCCATTTTGCGCGTGCCTTTTATTAAACGATGAGCATCAAATTGTTCTCACTCGATTGTTTACCTCCAACATCTATGCGATCGGGAATCAATGCTATGTGATAGAGTAAACGATTTACCCTATCGTTTAGTAATACTACACGATATCATATAGAAAATCTACAAGATTGTTTAGCCAAATCCCAATGATCGTTTTACTTGAGGCTACACAACACAACTAACTCTTGGTCTCTCTCTACACTGAGAACCTGTTCGATGAAAAAAGAAGAGGAAAAATGCACTTGTCTTTTGATATGTGTTAATCTGTATGCGTCGATGGTCATGCGATGGACTGAGAATATGCAATATACGTTAAGTGTGTATGCGACGACCATGCATTCCTGTCACAAGTTTTTCTTGCTTTCTCGCCAAATACAATGAGAACGCAGTTTCTCAAATTGATCCAAGGTCGAACACAGGGATTTGTAACTAAATGATGCTTGTGAAGTGATGCATTTGAGGCAATTGAATGAGAAGTAAGAAAATAGAAGTTATATGAATGTGCTACTCCTACTCCTAACTAAACGATTGAGTAATGAAAGTTTAACTGTAAAATTTGGAAGAGATGCGGAAAATGTTAAAGCATAATAAAGTGAATGAAGGACCAGAATTGTGAAGGAATGAATTCGCCACTTCATTACGATTGGTCGCAAGAGTAAACATTCACACTCGCCACAACTAACTATCGCACACCTCTCGATGGTCGGCCACATGCTTATATCTCTATAACACATGGTTGCGTTGAGCATAAGATCGCTCATATCTCTAGGAACGCTGCTTATTTTGCTTTAGTGTGTTCCACTACTTACCCTCTCAGGCAGTTGGTTGTAGCTAATCAGCTCATCGACAAGCATTACGATAGCCTCACACCAAGGAAAGAGGATTAACTCGCTATACTCGTACAACGCAAACCTCTCGATGGTTTGCTACATGCGTCATATCTCTAGGCTGCATGATTGAGTATGCGATTCTTGCAATTAACACTTAACTCAGCGATGAAGGTAAACGATGATAAAGAAGAAGATGATGAAGATGGTGCTGAAGAAACTAAAGAGATGCATTGATTACAAAATGTATTAATGCCTTAAGCCAAAGTGTAATACAGTACAAAGATAAGATGAGAGATGAAGGGCTAGATGTAAGAAATTTCTTGCTTTTCATCCGAAGTGCGTCAAGGATACTGGTGGTGCCATAGATGGCGATGAAGACGTCTCTCTCGAGCTCTATCCCCGGTGAAGCTATGGTTGTCACTCAGAAGGGTTTGTGGGAGTGAAGAATTCTCAAAGAATCTCTTGCTCATGCTCTTATCTATGATCACAAGAATCTGCCTAAGGCAGAAACTCGGATCGTTTGAAGTTGGGCTCCAAGGCTCTATTTATAGAGCTCAAATGCCGACAACATTGATAACTTCATTCTGACTCACTGTCACTTCTGTCGCGGTATGGGAAATTTCAACATCACCTTATCTTGTTGACACTCCCAAAGTATGCGTTCATGCTTGTTTCTCCTGAAGTGTCAACGCATTCCACCCACCTTGTGATCAACCCTCTATCACGATTATCACTCTGTGGATGCAGCATTCCATGCGACAAACTAGTCTTCATGAAGATCAACGCATGCGGTTAACCTTGCGACGGTCTAGGATCAACGCATGCAATCAATTCCTGTAATAGCTGCAAAAATAGACACTTTGATGCAGAATAATACATGATATAGGGTTGGTGAGGATTTTCGGTACTGGTCGACGCAAGCTCACTTTTCCACATGAATTCTTGGTATTATTAATGCATATTCTGCTTATTAGTCCTCATAATTCTAAGTAAAAAGCTATAATAGCTTATATTTCTACAAGCTATCATGTAGACTCTATTGGATTTGGTAGAGGGAAGGAGGAAATAGCGATCACACTCAACAACCAAGCAAGTGGGAGAGTAATATGTCTATCGTACAGACTTGTGCTTGATCGTTTAAAAAGGTGCACTATCATTTAGTAAAACAGGTCTGATCGTTTAGAGAAAATCACTAGCCACATGATCGTTTAGTAAAATGCTACACGATCGTTTAGATAATGGCGTGTGTAAATGATCGTTTAGACAAACACTTGAAGCTATCGTGTAGGCTCTCGTGAGCTAAACGATAGCCAGTGTACTTGATATGAAGCGATTCAACGATTCTCTTCCGAATTGAAAACATTTTTCATTTTATCCTTCAGTTACGAAAACTGAATACAACCTCCCAATATCACGCATGGTTAAGGAGTAACCACCAACAATTATCTCATAATTGTTTTAATTATAATAAATATAATAACTAACTTATCATATTATATTTATAATCTATGGTTTTAATATCACATCATATGCAACATTTAAACCATAGTCCTTTTCTCTTTTACTTGATATAAATCATATTTACATCATTTTCCTCTAATTAATGTATCTTATACATCATGTCAACTATATCATATATAATTGAACCTGTTTAATTCTATCCTATATAATCAAACCCCCTCTTGTCAATTTGAACACTTCAAACTGACCCAAAAACTGATTCTCAACTTGAATCCATTGAGCTACCAAGGGAACCTTATGGACCTATAGCTTGAAGCTCCAACGGTATGTGAATAACTGACTAAACTCTTTAGCCATGAGATCTACCATCCGTTAACTGTTGGAAACTCCACTAAAGATCGATAGTTGCACTCTTCTCACTACAGATATATTTCTGTATCCATCGGATATAACCAGTCAACAGTACGATAACCCTTCATAGATGCTCGTAAGTATAGTTGGGCCAATTTACCGTTTTGCCCTTGTAGTTACATCTAACTTCTTAAGTACCACTGATTTCTCTAATGAACAATACATCATAGTCCTACTATGAGTTGACACCTCTTAGGCCATGAGAAGGTGTGTGGCGCCACATCGTTCAAGCCCTAGAATCGGCCCTTAAGGGTGCAATCTATCTACTTCTCCCTGCTTCGGGGAAGGAGTGAATTCCATCTTCTGTAGCTGAGTTCCCAGCTCCCAAATCAGACGAATACCCTAAAGTGGTAGGTTTGAGTCAGTAATCTAGCCACTCGCATCCATGCAAATCAAAGGACTACCCTCAAAGGCAAGAGTTCCCAACTCACTTAGGATTAAGGTCATGTTACCTATGGTCATCCTAGTGAATTGAAGTCTCTGTCATGAACGACGTTATATAACAAGACTAAACACTTCGTGGTCCGATCTTGTACAAACTCCTTTGTGTAGGGCACCCTCGCTCGCATGTCTCCACATGATGATCAGGATTAGACCATCTGTAGCACGTCATAACACTTGTAACTATCTACAAAGTGGGTCGCATCCATAGTGTCACCAGGATAAGGTTTCCCTCCTATATCCATATACTACAAACCATTTTGGTTTTCACTTAAGGCATGATCCACTTATATGTCTCCACATACATGTTTAAGTTACAACGACAACTAGAGATCTTAGTTTATTGGCTTATGGTAAAGCAAATAAAATATCTCATGTTTCATAGACAACAGTGAAGAAAATATCTCATATTACAACATCACAAGCGTTTTTTTTAATACAAGTGTTTACAAACTACAGGACTCAATGAGAGTTTAGAGCATCAACCCCAACAGTAACATCTATAAAGTGGGCCATACTTGTAGTGTCACTAGGATAAGGTATCCAGCCTTATCCATCTACTACAGACCATTTAGGTTATCACTTAAAGCATGATCCATCCGTATGTCTCTACATACATGTTTAAGTTACAAGATAACCATGGAACTTAATTTATTGGTTTGTGATTAATGCAACAAAAATGGAATAAAATATTATATATTTTTATTAAATAAACAATAAGTTTGTACATAACATTTACAAACTATAGCACTTTACGAGATTTAGGGCATCAAACCCAACAAGATCAAGTCTAATCCTTCTAGCTCCGCCTCATATACGAGATCAACTTTGATCCACCTAGCTACGCCTCATATGCGAGATCAAGTCCGATCCATCTAGCTCCGCCTTATATGTGATATCAATTTTGATCACCTAGCTCTGCCTCATTTGCAAGATCGTGTCTGGTCTGCTTGGCTTCACCTCATATTCGAGATCAAGTTTGGTCTACTTGGCTCCATCTCATATGCGAGATCTAGTCTGGTTTTCTTGGATCTACCTCATATGCGAGATCAAATTCGGACAGCTTGACTCCACTTCATCTGTAAAATTGCGTCTGGACCGCCTAGTTACACCTCATATGCGAGATCAAGTCCAGTCCTCTTGGCTTTGACTTATATGCGAGATCAAGTCTGGTCTTCCTAGCTTTGCCTTAAATAAGAGATCAAGTTTGGTTCTCCTAGCTCCGCTTCATATGCGAGATCAAGTCTTATCTTCCTGGCTTTGTTTCATCTGCAAGATCTAGTCCGATCTAACTGGCTCTGCCTTATATGCAAGATCAAGTCTGATTTATAAGGTGTTGCCTAATCTATGAGATCAAGTATTGTCTGTTTGACTCTACCTCAATTGCATAATCAAGGTCGATCTGCCTTACTTCACTTCATCTACATGGTCAAGTCTAATTTGCCTGGCTCTGCATCCAGTCTGCCAAGCTTTGCCTTATATGCAAGATCAGGTTCAGTTTCCTTTGCTTCATCACATCTACAAGATCAAAGCAAATGGAACTTGTAGATCAAAGTCGATAAAGCACTAAACTTGAAACTGATAGAACGCTCAAGACAAGAACTCAAGCCAAAATCAGCAGAGTCCTCAGGTCGCACACTAAGATTGAAGCTAATTGAACAATGAGATCCTCAAGGACTTAAGACAAAATTCTCAGGCCACGGACTGAGATTGTGCTTGCAGAAACCTCGAACTACCTCCCGTTCTATTCATAGCTACCCAAAAAAAAAACAAAAAAACAAAAAAACAAAAAAACAAAAAAAGGCCCACCTTTTGCTAAGATATAAAGAAGTATGTAGGGGTAAAAAAAGTGTTACTCTCTCGAAGTGCAAGCTACTAATAAGTTAACTCCCGTAAAAAAAATGGGGGTAAGTTAGTAAATTAAAATATATACGTTTTAAAAAGTAAAAAAAATGGTGAAAGAAAATTTAAAGGGGACTTTATTTTTAAAAAATTGAATCAAATGGAATTAAAGAAAAAAAAAAGTAAAAAAAAAAAAGAAGAAGAAGAAAAAGAAAAAAGGGAAAAAATGAAGGGTGAAAAGGCAATTGATGTAGTCATAAAATTTCTAGTAGTTTGTCTCACTACTCTTCTTGAAGCAATGGAATTAAGAAAGGATACACAAATTGTTGTTATACCTTGAGGAGTTCGGCTCATTGCAAAAAAATCTAAACCCCACGTTTGTTTATTTATAGAGTTGGTAAATCCAATTTCCTAATCAAGTTTGAAATTAAATTAAATTGGGTAGATTTAAAATTTATTTGTCCCAAGTTTAAATCATTCTAAATTTAGATTTTATCCTAAATTAAATTGAGGGATAAAATTTGAAATTTTTCTATAATTAAAAATTTAGCCATACTCCAAATTACATACTAAATTCATTTTTTAAAAGTTTTTATCTCCAAATTAAATTAAATTGGGGTAAAATTTGAATTTTTTTTCTTAAATTAAAAATTTAGCCATATTCCAAATTTCATACTAAATTCAAAATTTTAAGCTTTTATCTCCAAATCAAATTAAATTGGAGATAACACTTGATTTTTTTTTCCTTAAATTAAAGTTTGGTCATGTTCCAAACTTTATCACATATTTTAATTAAATTTATGTACTAAATTCATAGTTTGATTAATTTGACATATCGAAATCAAGAATAAATTACTTTATTTCGATTCTAACTTTATCTTTTTTGAGATTCATCCACCTATAAATATGAAGAAATTTTGGACATATCACAACGTCATTTGCCAAATTAATAATGAATTTACAAATCATCTAAATTAGGACTAATTAGAAAATTGATATGTGTCCTGAATTGAAATTGAAGACATAAATTGACGATTCCCGAGGATGCCACGTGTTTTTTTCATGACCATTAGATTGAATCAAATAATTTGATCCAATTCGATATTATTTTTTGGGTTAAATTCTAATTGAGCCCAAAAATAGGCTTAATTTGACCCAAATGTTAAATAAAGTCCAAATCCAATCAATTGGGCCCAAGGGCTAGGTTCATGGACTAACCAAGTCCTAGCCCAAGCCCACAAACCCCATATGAGAACTCTTTAAATAGAGGAGTTCTCTTCATTTGTGGAGGTCGGAAATTTTAGACTTTAGAGAGCCTAGAGAGAATTCTCTACAATCAAAAGACCATTGACTCCTGAAGCAACTCCAAGCTCAAGAATATCCACATGGTCTGTTTCCTATGCATTCAACTGAGAGAGAATCAGAAGATTAAGTGCTAAACATTAAACTACATCCATATCAAATTTACATTAACATAAGTTTAACTCCACGAAATACGTTTCTTCGAAAGCCTCATATTCACATTGATCCCCCAAGAAGATCATCAAACCCAAAGACCGATCATCCGAAAAGTTCAACAAGCCCAAAGACCGATCATCCAAGAAGATCATCAAGCCCAAAGGCCGATGATCCAAGAAGATCATCAAGCTCAAAGATTGATCATCCAAGAAGATCAACAAACCCAAAAGTCGATCATTCAAGAAGATCAACCAGCTTAAAAATATAGTTTATTTTGAAAGCATAAAAAGATTATGTATTAGAGATTGTACTTACTATACTGAAATTAATACAAAAATCAAGTTCAACTCTACGAAACAAGTTTCTTCATAAACCTCGTGTGTTTAAATTGGCACGTCTAGTGGGACATCTCTACCTCTTATCTCTCCCTCGTTATCTAAATCAACATATCAACTAATGACACTAAAGAAAGCTGCATCCAAATTAACATTATCCAAATCGTGTGAACAGTGTTTAAAAATCCAATGACCTAAAAAATTGATCAACCCAACCCAACCCGTGTAGTTTGGGTCGGGTTATTAATTCATTTGGATTGGGTGTGGTCCAAATAAATGAAAACTTTGTGGGTTTGGTTGGTTTATGAGTTCACCTAAATAACCCAAACCGAACCCATGAACTAACCTAAACCAACCCGAACTTTAAAATGTATAACTTTTTGTACTTACGGTATAATTATATTTACATTTATTTATTTTATAGTTTCATTTAACTTTATGTTCTGGATAATTTATTCTTCAAAAACTCCTAAAAATAGTTTTTAGCACATTGGAAAGAAAATTTTCATTATATAAATTGAAATTTAGTTTTTAATTTTAGTTCAATATATGAAAATAATTAAGTCAAATGTTTACATATTAGTATTTTTCTTCTTTTTAGAATAAAAAATTAAATAAATGATCCCAGTAACCCGAACCAACCCAACCCACACTATAAGAAAAATAGGCGGTTGAATTCGAGGAACTCCAGACGCCTTACCCTTATTGTCGGGAGTTCCTGGAACTCCGATGGTTTCCCGATCCCGTTGGCGCGTCGGGAGATGGAATCTGGTAAAAACCAGATCCCTTCTTCTTCATTTTTCCTTTATTCTCCAAATTAAAACCTAACTCCCCCCCCCCCCCCCCATTTTTTTCCCTCTTCCCTGCCGCTCCCTCTCCTCCGTCAGTCTCCCTTCCCACTGCTCCCTCTCCCCCACATTTCACTCAATACCCGCCGCTCCTTCTGTCCAATCGCCGCCTCCTTCAGCTGCCGCCACTCTTCAGCTCACTGCCCACCACCCGCGCCCCTTTTCAATCTGCCGCTCGCTAGTAATCTTCCCCTTTTATTTTCTCTTATTTTGTATATTAATTTAAGCCATTATTTTTAATTTCTAACATGTTATTGTGGATTGATTTTTTTTTTTGGATTGTGGATGTTATCGTGGATTGTTTTTAATTTAAGCCATGGATTGTGGATGTTATTGTGGATTGAGTTTTTTTTCTTTTAATTCTTAAGGTTATGGATTACTTAATTTACATTAATAGATGTGACAATTTCTGCAATTTGGTGGATTATTATGAATTGTGGATTATAGATGTTATAATTTATGCAATTTTGTGGATTATGGATGTTACAATTTACTTAATTTTGAACTTGGTTTAGAGAAAAAAATCAATAATATTAGGGGCACAAAAAGTCAAATCACCTATTATAAATTATTTAAAATTTCAAATTCTCCGAACAAACTTGAAATTTTGTATTAAATTAATCAAAATTCATCCTTAATAAAGACTTTGTACTTTGTCTTCTAATACAGGTTATTGTTTTAGATTACAAGTTGGTTAGAAAAGATTTATTTTTAAGGATGAATAAAGAATGGATTAAACTAAAGAATAAGTTATTAGTGGAGTATAGAGAAGGAGTGTCTCAATTTTTAGATATGGCGAAATTTCATGTTAATGATTTCAGATGAATAAGATGTCCATGCAAGAATTGTATGAATTCAATTTGGGAAAGAATAGATATCGTGGAACGACATCTATTAACATATGAAATATCTCCCTCATACTGTGAATGGGTATATCATGGAGAGCCAGTAAACTTATCTAGAGGTTTTGAAAGTCATACAACTCATTCAATACAGAATGTTGAAGTAGATAGTATAGTGGGTAATGTTGTCGAAGAAAATGAAATGTTGAATCTTATAAACAGTTTACAAGTTTCAATTGAAAACGAAAATGCAAATGAAGAAAGGATTGAGAATGAAATGTCCTCTAATGGTCAAGAAAGAGATACATATCATGGTTGACCGAAGATTGATCATACCATGGTCATTCAAGGATCTAATGGTCAAGAAAGAGATACACATCAAGCTCAAAGATTGATCATTCAAGGATTTAATGACCGAAGCACGTAATGAATTATACCATGGTTGTTCACAATTTTTGTCCTTGAACTTTTTAGTGAAGTTGATGCATATCAAAGTTCTCAACGGCTGGAATAACAAATTGTTTAACATGTTGCTAGAATTGTTAAAAGCAGCGTTTCTAGCTGGCACTGCTATACCTACTTCCTTTTATGAAGCCAATTGAAAATTGTGTGATTTAAGCCTAGGTTATGAGTCTATTCATGCGTGCAAATATGATTGTGTATTGTATTAGAAAAGTTTACAGATTTGCAACAATGCCCATATGTGGTGAGTCTCAGTACAAAGTTAATGATGGCAAGGGTAAAAAAATACCACATAAGGTATTGCGTCATTTTCATTGATACCGAGATTAAAATGATTGTTTGCATCAAAGTAAGGCGCTTCTAACATGAGATGGCATAAAGATAAGCGAGTTGGGACATCCAGCTGATGCAAAGGGGTGGAAACATTTTGATCATGAATTTCCTTATTTCGTTTTAGATCCCCGAAATGTTCATTTGGGATTAGCTTCAGATGGGTTCAATCCGTTTGAAAATATGAGCACTTCTTATAGTATGTGGCCTGTGGTGATAATTCCTTATAATTTGCCCCCTTGGAAATGCATGAAGGAAACAAAATTCTTCATGTCTTTGTTCATATCTAGTCCAAAATCTCCTGGAAAGGAAATTGATATTTACTTGCGACCGTTGATTGAAGAGTTGAAAGAGTTATGGACAATTGATATGCGAACTTATGATTCTGTTACTGGTGAGTTTTTTCGACTATATGCTACCTTATTATGGACAATTAATGACTTTCCTACCTACGATGACCTATCTGGGTAGAGTACAAAAGGTTATCAAGCATGTCCAATATGTAAAGAAGATAATTCGTCCTTCGGGATAAGAGGAAAAATATCATTTATGGGACATCGACGTTATCTTCCAAAGAATCATAGTTGGCGTCGAAGTAGGCAACATGATGGAAAAGTTGAACATAGAGCTCTTCTAGTAGTAATGAATGGAGAAGAGATCTTACAACAAATAAGTACGTTAAACTTTTTTGTACTTAGCAAACATCCATCGAAGCAAGATAAATAAAGAAAACGAATTCTAAACTAGACTAAGAAAAGTATTTTTTTTTTTCTAATTTCCATATTGGTTCAGACTATTGTTACGACATAAATTGGATGTAATGCATATTGAAAAAACAAATGCGACAACTTGGTGGGCACATTGTTAAATATTGAAGAAAGAAAAAGAATACAACGAACGCTCGATTAGACTAACAAGATTTGAAGATAAGAAAGGACATACACTTGATACAAGTCGATAACAGATTCGTAACACGCAACATACACATTAACTAATGGTGACGGATTATACTCATTTGGGAGGTTTCATGTTTTTCGTCGGGGGGGAGGGGGGGGGGGGGTAGAGTTTGATTATACTCATTTTTTCATTGAACTTGGAGTTCTTGTGTGTTTATGAATGTTTATGAAGTTCTAATGTGTTGTGGGGCTGTCTCTTATACACATCTAGATGTGTATAAGAGACAGGGTTGAGATTGGTTTAAACCATTTTGGGGACAAAGTTTGAGTTTTATGTTTGTTCGTTCTTGTTTATGAAATTTGTGTGTTTTTTTTTATATTTGGGAGATTTTATATTTGTCGTGGGGGGTGAGTAGAGTTTGATTATACTCGTTTTATCGTTGAATTTGGAGTTCTTGTGTGTTTATGAATGTTTATGAAGTTCTAATATATTGTGGGGGGTGGGTTGAGATTGGTTTAAACCATTTTGGGGACAAAGTTTGAGTTTTATGTGTGTTCGTTCTTGTTTATGAAATTTGTGTATTTTTTTATGTTTGGGAAGTTTCATGTTTGTCGTGGGAGGTGGGTAGAGTTTGATTATACTTGTTTTTTCGTTGAACTTAAAGCTCTTGTATGTTCATGAATGTTTATGAAGTTCTAATGTGTTTATGGATGTTTTGTTCATGAAGTTTGAACATGTTGTGGATGTTTAAGATGATGACATTTGAATGTTTTTGTTTTATTGTAAAATGCTGTTCGGAGATGAGGTTGGATGATTGTTCAAGATGTTGTATTCTAGACGTGTTCTAGACATTGTTTTTATTTTATTTCTTCTATGTATTTGTGAAAACAAATTTCTTTTATTTGGTATCAACTTTGTTTTATTCTAGGATATTGTAATTTTTGATTTATTTGTTATAGTATGGACTTCGTTTTCATTGTTTTATTTATTATGTAAATCTGTTTAGTTGGTTAATTATATTTTACAGGTTATTTAGATGAAATTTTAAAAAATTACAAACTTTAAATTATAAATATTTAAAAGACAATTTTCAACTAATGAAGGAACTCCCCACGCATATGTTACTGCATCGGGAGTCCCTATAACTCCCGACGCATAAAACAAACTGTCGAGAGTTCGAGAACTCCTAACGCATGAAACAAACCGTCTGGAGTTCGAGAATGCCCGACACATAGAACAAGGCGGCAGAGTTAGTCGAGGAACTCTCAATGCATGTATAGGGCATCGGGAGTTCCTCGACTAACTCCCGATGCCTTCCTTTCATGCGTCGGGAGTTCCTCTCCCGACAAGTTTTTTCTGACCAAACTCCTGACAATTCATTAATCGTCGGGAGAGACTCTCCCGACCCATTTTCCACCCTTTCCCATTGATTTGTGACGTCGGGAGAAGTTCGATTTCTTGTAGTGCCAAATATTACGATTGGGTTAGGTTTGGTTTGGTTCATTTTTTAATAAGGGTTATTTGGGTTGAAGAAATTTACAACCAAAATAATTGAATTGGGTGTAAAAAGTCCTTAAACTCACTCAACTCAACCCAACCCACGAATACCCCTAATTTAAACCTTACATTTTTGCAAGTGCATCGATTTGTACACTTTATCATGTTTAGTGAACTAATTTAGACCCATTATTAAAATTACCTTTGGCGATCTTCCATATATCAATTCTTAGAAGAATGTAGATTTCTATAAATATCAGATAAATAAAATAGAAGATTAAAATTGATGCATGGATTACTTTAAAAGAAAATTCCAATTGAGAGTCTAAAGTGATTCACTTATAAAATTTTAGGTATTTAATTGATAAAATTATTAGTCTCACATGATTTATACCCAGACAGAACATAATGAAGGGTATAGATCGATGTATTTTCGAAAATTCAAGATTTAAATTGATACAATTATTAATTTATGGTCCTTTTAAAAAATAAATTATCAGTTCAACACTTTAGTAGGTACAACTCCTAAAATTTAGAGGTATAAATTGACATTTTCTCTATTTTTTTTTTTCAATCTAACTACTTAATTAATACAATTGTTGTTCTTGACACTTCAAAAGTTAAAGCAACTAAAATATTAATTCAAAAGGAAAGTATATAAAATTTTAAACAATTATTTAAAAACCCATAAATTATCATATCATCAAAATAAGACTAGCTTTCTCAAAAATAGAGAAAATAAAAATAAGACTAAGTAAACTTTTATAGACATCGTAGGTTTTATATATTTTTCCCAACGAAACCTAATTATTACAATTGTGGCAATTGCAAATATAACAATCAAACCTAAAGTACTAGTAGACAGGACAATAAAAAAAAAAATGCAAATATAGCAAAATTTAGATACAACTTTCGAAATCTATATTGCTAATAGGAGTCTATCAACAATAAAGTCTAACATTGAAAGGAGTCTATTAGCTATAAGGTTGGTAGATTTCACAATTCTTTAAATTTGTTCCTATACATTTAATTATTAGACTTAAAAATGTTACTCATTGCAATTATTCTGATTTTTCAAAGTTAACTTATACAAAATACCCCTAAACTTTGTACTTTGTGTAAAAACTACTCTTGAACTTTCAAAACTTTTTAAAATACCCTTAAACTTTCAAAGTGAGTTCAAAAATACCCTTACAGTTAGTTTTCGATGGAAACCATTAGTGTTTTGTGTCAAGGATACCCCTTAACTTTCAAAAGTTTTGAATGAAGGAAATCAGAATGATGATTTCCGTGAGCAGCAAAAGCAAGACAATTCCAAATTACAATCATGAATGAAACATATATATTTACAGTCGACTTCAATACAAATAGTTATGCAAATATACAAAGAAATTATAGCATGAACATCAAATGTACACAGGGAAAAATTGTACTAACAATGGCAAAAGTGTCTCCACGCTTCGATGCGCACACTGATCGAACAACAGCAACCACGAGCGCTCGATCTACACGACTGCAACACCGCACGAACACAGCACGAAAACTTCATGCTCATCCTCAATGATCTCCTCTGTCATGATCTCCTCTGCAACAGCGAACGAACTCCGCAACACCACGAACGGCCTCCGAAAAACCTTGATGGTGTCAAGTTGAGTCTGACACCAGCAACAAGGTGACCTTGGTATTCTCGATGTGAGAGTCCAGAGAGTGAGCTCTGTTCGGACTTGGTGTGAGGCAGACGAACGGAGGAAACAACGATCGCATACTTGACTTGGCAAGTGGGAAAAGTCGGAGACTTATCGTATAGGTCGATGCCCAATCATTTAGATAAAACTATGTGATCGTCTAGCAAAAGCTATGCGATCGTTTAGCTCGGTCGATTCGTCTAACAAAGCTATGCGATCGTTTAGTAAACACTGCACGATCATTTAGCTAGCACATGCACGATCGTTTACCTAGCCCATCTATCGTTTAGTAAATCTGTATTTACTTGACGACTTCCGTGAGTTTCTTTTCGCCAGAGAAAAAACTCAAATTCTTTTTCAATCTTTTGTAAAAACCTCTTTTTTCAAAATAGGAAACCAATTTCCTTTTAAACTCATGGTTACTATGATCAATAACCACTCACTATTTTGGTTATTTTAAAAGAAAAAGTATTAATTATCTAATAATTAATATTATTATAAACATAAATGATAACCTACTTATCATACTATATTTATAACCTATAGTTTTAATATTTCATCTCATGGAACATATAAACCATAGTTCTTTTTCTATTCCATGGTACTTAATGTAAATCTCATTTACATCTTTCCTCCATTAGATGTATCTCATACATCATACCGATTATATCATATATAATCAAAATACTTCTTGTCAATTTAAACATTTCAAATCAACACCAAGAACTTGATCCTTCAACAAGAATCCAAGCTACCAAGGGGACCTCATGGACTTGTAGATCCGAAGCTCCAACGGTACGTGAATAACTGACTAAACTCTTTAGTCACGGGATCCACCATCCGTTAACTGCCAGGCACTCCACTAAAGATCGACAACTGAACTCTCATCACTATAGATATATTATGTGTCCATCTTAACCAATCAGCAGTGCGACAACCCTTCACAAATCACTCGTAAGTACAGTTGGGCCAATAACCGTTATGCCCCTATAGTTACATCTGTCTCCTTAAGTACCACTAATCCCTTTAATAAACATAAATCATAGTCCTACTATGACTGAGTCTTCTCTTCTAAAGAGAAGCTGTGGCCACTATGTTCAAGCCCCGGAATCAGCCCTTAAGGGAGTAATCTCTCTACTTATCCTTACTTCAGGAAATGAGTGAATTCTATATTGTGGTATGAGTTCCCAGCTCCCAGATCAGACAAGTCTCCAAAAAGGTAGGCATGTTGAGTTGGCAATCTGGCCACTCTCACCCATACTAATCAAATGATTGCCCTCAAAGGCAGAAGTTTACAAAACACTTAGGATTGAGGTCGTGTCACCTATGGTCGTTTAGGTGAGATGCAAGTCTCTAGTATCAACGGTATTATATACAGAGTCTAGTCATCTCGTGGTACAGGTTTTATACAAACTCTTTGTATAGGACATCTCCGCTCCACGTCTCCACACGAATGGTCAGGATCTACCATCTGTAATAGTTTACAACACTTGCAAACCTTTACAAAGCGAGCCGTATCTGTAGTGTCACCAGGATCAGGTATCCCACCTTAATCCTTATACTATAGACCGATTTAGGTTATCACTTAAGGTATGATCCACTTGTATATCACATATATATGCTTAAGTTCACATAAGATAACCAAGGAGCTTTGTTTATTGGATATGAGTAAATGCTATAATTAAATAACACTTATTTTATTCATTGAACAATATGTATCTTTACAAAATAATGAGACTCCGGGAGAATTAAGACATTAATCTCAACAATCTCTCACTTGTCCTAATGACTCGGGAGACTAATGTACAATACAATAATATACAATAAACTAGGGCATACCCCAGTATCATCTCCTACTTGCCCTAGACAAGATGCCGCATGTCCCGCAGACCCAAACTCTCCAAGTGACCCTCGAACACTTTAGCCGTGAGGGCCTTTGTAAAGGGATCAGCAATGTTGTGCTCTGATGCGATCTGCTCGACTATCACATCACCGCGACGTACAATCTTCTTGATCAGGTGATATTTCAGTTCTATGTGCTTACCTTGACGATGACTCCGAGGCTCCTTCGAATTTTCCACAGCCCCACTGTTATCACAATAAAGAGTGATAGAAAAATCCATATTTGGAACAACTTCTAAATCTGTAAGGAACTTTCTCAGCCAAACAGCCTCTTTAACTGCTTCATAAGCCGCTACGTATTCGGCTTCCATAGTGGAGTCCGCGATGCATCCTTGCTTGATGCTTCGCCAAACTACAGCCTCTCCATTCAGAGAACACTGACCCTGATGTCGATTTATGAGAATCTCGATCGATCTAAAAGTCAGAGTTCGTGTATCCTGTAAGGATCAGATCCTTATCTCCATACACAAGCATGTAGTCTCTCGTTATCCGAAGATACTTGAGGTTCATCTTGACCGCAGTCCAATGATCAAATCTTGGATTGGACTGATACCGACTAACAATCCCTACAGCATAGCAAATGTCGGGTCTGGTACACAACATAGCATACATCAAGCTTCCTACAGTAGAAGCATAGGGAATTCGTCTCATCTCTTCAATCTCTTGAGGTGTCTTAGGACATTGATCCTTAGACAGAACGATTCCATACTTGAAAGGTAAAAACCCCTCTTGGAATACTGCATCCTGTACCTGATCAATATTTAATCAATGGACGATGCCTGAGACAAGACTAACCGTTTGTTCTTACGATCTCGAATGATCTGGAACCCGAGAACATACTGTGCCTCACCCAAATATTTCATTTGGAATTGGGCAGCTAGACAACTCTGAATGTCAGTCAGATATCCTACATCATTCCTAATGAGTAGGATATCATCCACATATAGTACCAGGAAAGCTACTGAGCTATTGATGATCTTTTTGTAAACACAAGGTTCATCAACGTTCTGGTCAAAGCCAAACGACTTGACAGCAATGTTAAATCTGATGTTTCAAGATCGAGATGCTTGTTTTAGCCCATAAATGAACCTATTAAGCTTGCAAACTCTTTACTCTTGATTTGGAACTACGAACCCCTCTGGTTGAGTCATATACATAGATGATCTCCTCAAGATTACCATTCAGAAAGGCAGTTTTGACGTCCATTTTCCATATTTCATAATCATAAAATGTGGCTATGGACAGGAGAATTCTGATAGACTTAAGCATGACAACAGTTGAGAAAGTTTCCTCATAATCAACTCCCTCAACCTGGGTATAACCCTTTGCCACGAGCCTAGCCTTAAAGGTTTGCACCTTTCCATCTACACCTCTCTTTTGCTTATAGATCCACTTACACCCAATAGGTCAAACCCCATCAGGTGGATCAACAAGCTCCCAAACGTTGTTGAAGTACATAGACCTTATTTCTTGGTTCATGGCCTTAACCCATTCATCTTTGTCAACATCCTCCATTGCTTTCTTAAAAGACAATGGATCCTCGATCCCATAATTCATAATGATGTTTTGGGCTTCAGTCAAACCTATGTAGCGATCTGGTGGGTTCATAACCCTCCCACTACGTCGAGGAAATCTCAACTCTTGAGCTGGTTGACTAGACGTCCCGACCTCAACAACTCTTGTTGATCCGTCGGCCTATTCAAAAACTCTTGTTGAACCCTCAGCAGTCTTAGTCTCACTAGAGATCTCACGTAAAACAAGCTTACTTCGTGGCTTATGATCCTTCATGTGATCTCTTCCAAGAAGATAACATTAGTGGAAATAAACACTTTGTTCTCACTTGGATCATAGAAGTATCCTCCTCTTGTTTCCTTGGGATAGCCTACAAAGAGGCAAACCTTCAAACACGATTTCTTCTTTGGGTTAGTCACTAGCACATGTGCTGGAAAGCCCCAAATCCTAAAGTGGCGTAAACTACCTTTATGACCTCTCCATTACTCTATAGGTGTTTCAGAAACACTTTTCGAAGGAACGTTGTTCAGGATATAACATGCAGTCTGCACTGCATAACCCCAAAACGAGTCTGGAAGATGAGCATAATTCACCATAGACCAAACCATGTCCAACAAGGTCCTGTTTCTTCTTTTTGATACACCATTCTGCTGAGGTGTACCAAGGGCCGAGAGTTGGGATGTAATCTCATGTTCTATCATATAGTTCTGGAATTGGAGGTCCATATACTCTCCACCACAATCAGATCGTAATTTTTTTATCTTCTTACCTAACAAGTTTTCAACTTCAGCTTTATACTCCCTGAACTTGTCAAGAGCTTCAGACTTATGTTGTATTAGGAAGAGATACCCAAACCTTGAATAATCATCTATGAAATAGATGAAATATTCATACCCATCTCGAGCTCTAACATTCATCGAACCACAGAGGTCTGAATGTACAAGCTCCAAGGCTTCCTTGGCTCTGTAACCTTTTCCAATAAAAGGTCATTTGGTCATCTTGCCTTGAAGGCATGATTCACATACCGGCAAGGAGTTTTCTTTTAAACTCTTTAGAAGTCCACATTTTACCAACTTCTCAATCCTATTGAGGTTGATGTGACCTAACCTTAGATGCCAAAGATGGGCGTTTTCCTTTAGAGAAACCTTTGGTCTTTTAGCTGTTATTTTCGTACTGAACATTTCAGTGTTAAACAAGGCTTTTATGACTAACGACCTTAGTACATATAAGTTATTTTCCATTGAACCAGAACCAATCTCTATTCCATTCTTGAAAATAAAAACTTTATTCTCAGAAAAGGAGATGGTATAGTCTTGTTCAATGAGACAAGAAACCGAGATTAAGTTCCTCTTTATAAGAGGAACTACAAAAACATTATCCAGTAACAGATAACGTTTCTTGTCAACAAATAACTTCAGCCTGCTTATAGCAACAGCTGAAACAACCTCACCATCACCGACTCGAAGAGTCATCTCTCCCTGTGGCAACGTTTTCCAGGAACTAAATCTTTGGTAAGAGGAACTGGCATAATTGGTAGCACCTGAATCTAGGATCTAGGCAGAATCATCATTCTTTATCAGACATGTCTCCAAAACCAATAAATCATATTTACTGTCTTGTCTCCTCTTTTGGAGAGTAGTGGGATGGAGGTCATTTGCCACGAAATTCATTTCACACGATTCTTTCCACTGTAATAAATCAGTCATTTTTAAAAGCTTTAAACGGAAATACTAACCAGTTGCTGAAAAGGAAAACACATTGACCTACGTTAGGTTTTCAGCAAATACCCTTTTGTAAAACAAAACAACATCCAATAAGGTTTTAGCAAAACTAACATGAACCCCCTATGACATCTAATTTCGCAATGACGCTTCAAAGGTTTAGGAAAAAAGCCACCGAAGGGAGGTCAGTTATCCCTCCTTTGAATTAAGAACGTCTCAACCAATCATTAATACCAGAACAACTCTTGTTCCTATAAAAACTAGCCATCATTGATTTGGCTAAAAGATTATTAACTTACTTAACAATCTCCCGTAAGTGTGACCCGTCATTTTAAGCCCTAGAGGTCTGCCCCAAAAGGCCAATCCGAAGGGAAAAAATCCGATTGAGGCAAAACCTAAAGAGACTCTATCCATTTCTGGAGTTCACTTTGATATTGACCAACTGCACAAAACCCATTCGAAGGGGGTCGCATCGAAGGCAACACGAGGGCGTACAAAATGATCTCACGGTGTGAACCAATGACAGAGACCATATGACGTGTTGGCACACACCCTTCACCCACTTACTATAAATACTCTCTCCGTCCACCTCGATATTGACTCATGCAAACACCATCCGAAGGGGGATGCATCTTGGGGTATCTCGAGGCCAAGCATGAATCTCACAGTGTGAACATATAGGAAGAAACGCAAGTGGAATCATAGACATATCTGATACGCCTCCTCCTCCCACTGAATATTTTATAACCTAAGGTTTAGTTTACTTAGAAAAATCACGGCTAAGGATTTTAACTAAGTGATGTTTAGGTTTTCCCAAGAGTAACTTTTACTTTGGATAGTTGAACAACTTTTGATCATCATCCATTAAACTTTTTAACGGAGTCTTTGACCAAAACGTCGCATGCTTGTTGAAAATCTATCTAACTCACCTTTTCAGATAGGTTCCTAGGTAGGGGTGTTACGTTTCCGTCAACTTAAGAACCCCAGCCTAGCCAGAACCCGCCTTAGACAAAAGGTCCCTTATAGATAGGTTTACAACAAATTTAATCTTTTATTCCAACCAATTTAATCCTATTAAACTGATTTTAAAAGATTAAGCTAGGTTACTAAACTCTTTAGAACCACTTGAACTTAGGTCTATCTCGATCCAATTTTAAAACCCTTTTAAAAAAACTCGAGTTCACCCTAAGTTCGCATGCAACTCTGAATTATTGATTTTAGGTCTAGTTTCCTTTATAACATTTATAAACGGAAACAACCACAACGCGAAGCTAACACATGCAAGGCATTCATAACACTTATAAACGGCCTAAGTGTCATGCTCAATGCATTGTCCATTCATTGCTACTTCTTTTATATAACCCTTATACAAAACCGCAATGAAGCAAGCAAAACATGCTTCCATTCACCCTTAGACTATAACAATTTTAATAAAAGGATGATGGATGATAATGCTCAATGCATGCAAAATATAACTCTTATATTTCATGATGCATGCGTATGCTTTCAAGTAATTTCTTTATGTAATATTATAACATTTATAATACATGATGCATGAGTAATTGCACAACCTAAGGTAGATTTTTAACTATATGACAAACATTTTGACATATAAGTACCATACATCACATGTATAAGCAATACAAGTTGATGAACTGGGTAAAATTGCCTTAAAACACAAAAGAGAAAGCTAACTATTACAAAGAGAAAGAGTCTCCGGTTCAAACAGGCGAACTGGGTCTTGAACCGCTAGGAAAAGCATCGCTTCTCCAACCATCCATCGTGTACAAAGCACCCCGCGATCGTCTACACAATAAAACAACACCCCACGATCGTCTAACAATAAAATAAACCCTTCATTCTATCGCTTACCAGCGCTCCTAGAGTTAAACGATCGTTTAGCATTACATATGATCGTCTAGCAAAATCCAAACGATCATTTAGCCATTACAACACGATCGTGTACCTTTACTAAGCAAAGAAGCCGTACACGATCGTTTCGCACGCTCCGCACGACGTCCGCCTTCTGCGATCGTCTACGCGACTACGATGTGCGAAGCACCATCACCTAAGCGATCGTTTAGCTAGCATCTCTGTATTTCATACATCTGATCGCATAGGTAGTAACGAAGCGATGAAGCTTGCTAACTATACGATCGTCTAGTGCACACCTTCTTCTAAACGCCGAGCATCGCATGCTCCCACTACGATCGTCTACCTCTAGCGCCTGCGTGATTGCACAACAACCGCTATGCGATATGATAAACGATTTACCCCATCGGTTAACATTAGCTAAACAATCGTTTAGAAAATACTACACGATCGTCTAGAAAAAAATCTAAACGATTGCTTAGTAAAATCCCTACAATCGTTTACCTAAGGCAACACGATCCGATCAACGCTTGATCTCCTTCTTCGTTGAGAACCACATCACCATGCGTATAAGCTTCATCATGAACGACTCAACAAACTCAAACTTTTCGAATTACAGACTCGATTGCAAAGTTAATTTCACCCAAAAACGCAAGGGCCCTTACAATTAACACTTTGTAATAACGAAAGCTTTAACAAGAAGGCAATTTAAACTCGAAACATTCATCGATTCATCCACAAATGCAAAAAACGATTAACTACAAATGCAAAAACCCACCACAACTGTAAAAATTGTTCGATACATATATGTAACTTGGAATATCAGAGCACCTTGCTCTGATACCAATTGAAGGAAATCGGAACGATGATTTCCATGAGCATCAGAAGCAAGACAATTCCAAATTACAATCATGAATGAACATATACATTTACAATAGACTTCAATACAAAAGGTTATGCAAATATACAGAGAAATTACAGCATAAACATCAAATGTATAGAGGGAAAATCTGTACTAACAATGGCAAAAGCGTCTCCATGCTCCGATGCACACTCTGATCGAACAACAATAACCACGAGCGCTCGATCTACACGATCCAACACCGCACGAGCACAGTACAAACACTTCGTGCTCGTCCTCAACTATCTTCTCTATCACGATCTCCTCCGCAACAGCAAATGGACTACACAGCATCACGAATGGCCTCCGGAAAATCTCAACGGTGTCAAGTTGAGTCTGACACCACCAACAAGGTGACCTTGGTATTCTCAGTGTGAAAGTCTAGAGAGTGGGCTCTGTTCGGACTTGGTGTAAGGCAAATGAACGGAGGAAACAACGATCGTGTATACGACTGGGCAAGTGGGAGATGTTGGAGACCTATCGTGTAGGTCGATGCCCAATCGTTTAGATAAAACTATGCGATCGTCTAGCAAAAGCTATGCAATCGTTTAGCTCTATTTTTTAGCTCGATTGATTCTACACGATCGTTTACCTTGGGCCAGCGATCGTCTAGCAAATCTTTGTGATCGTTTAGTAAACACTGCACGATCGTTTACCTAGCACCTATCACGATCGTTTACCTAGCCCAGTCGTCGTTTAGTAAATCTGTATTTACTTGACGACTTTCGAGAGTTTCTTTTCGCCAGAGAGAAAACTCAAATTATTTTTCAATCTTTTGTAAAAGCCTCTTTTTTCAAAATAGGAAACCAATTTCCTTTTAAAATCACGGTTACCATGATCAATAACCACCCACTACTTTGGTTATTTTAAAAGAAAAAGTATTAATTATCTAATAATTAATATTATTATAAACATAAATGATAACCAACTTATCATACTATATTTTTAACCTATAGTTTTAATATTTCATCTCATGAAACATATAAACCATAGTTCTTTTTCTATTCCATGGTACTTAATGTAAATCCCATTTACATCATTCCTCTACTAGATGTATCTCATACATCATACCGATTATATCATATATAATCAAAATACATCTTGTCAATTTGAACATTTCAAATCAACACCAAGAACTTGATCCTTCAACAAGAATCCAAGCTACCAAAAGGACCTCATGGACCTGTAGATCCAAAGTTCCGACGGTACGTGAATAACTGACTAAACTCTTTAGTCACGGGATCCACCATCCATTAACTACCAGGCACTTCACTAAAGACCAACAGTTAAACTCTCCTAACTACAAATATATTATGTGTTCATCTTAACCAATCAGTAGTGCGACAACCCTTCACAGATCACTCATAAGTACAGCTGGGCCAATAACCGTTATGCCCCTATAGTTACATCTGTCTCTTTAAGTACCATTGATCCCTCTAATGAACATAAATCATAGTCCTACTATGACTGAGTTTTCTCTTTCAAAGAGAAGTTGTGGCCACTATGTTCAAGCCCTGGAATCAGCCCTTAAGGGAGCAATCTCTCTACTTATCCTTGCTTCGGGAAAAGAGTGAATTCCATATTGTGGATTGAGTTTTCAGCTCCCAGATCAGACAAGTCCCCAAAAAGGTAGGCATGTTAAGTTGGCAATCTGGCCACTCTCACCCATACTAATCAAAGGACTGCCCTCAAAGGTAGTTCACAAAACACTCAGGATTGAGGTCGTGTCATCTATGGTCGTTTAGATGAGATGCAAATCTCTAGTATCAACGGCATTATATACAGAGTCTAGTTATCTCATGGTCCAGGTCTTATACAAACTCTTTTTATAGGACACCTCTGCTCCACGTCTCCACACGAATGGTCAGGATCTACCATCTGTAGTAGTTTACAACACTTGCAAACCTCTACAAAGTGGACCGTATCGTAATGTCACCAGAATCAGGTATCCACCTTAATTCTTATGCTACAGACCAATTTAGGTTATCACTTAAGGCATGATCCACTTTTATATCACATATACATGCTTAAGTTCACATAAGATAACCAAGAAGCTTTGTTTATTGGATATGAGTAAATGCCAGAATTAAATAACACTTATTTTATTTATTATATTTTACAAAACAACGAGACTTCAGGAGAAGTAGGACACCAATCCCAACATTGAAAACACCCTTAAACTTTTTTTTAAAAAAAACTTAAAAAATATTCTTATTGTTATCTGAATAGAAATCTTTAATATCGTCTAACTTCTCTATTTTCTATCATTTTTCTCCTATCCCTTCTTCAATACCCTTTTACTCCTTTTTTTTGTAATCGTTTAACATTTGTTTATCTAAAATAAGTAAATAAATAAAATTGCACATTATTTAAGGTAAATGGACTATAATAAGAAAAAAAGAAAAAAAATGAAGTACTAAGAGATATTAGGACTAAATTGTTTTAACAAAGTTATGTTGGATTATATGTTCTAAAACTCGTGGTTTGTAAACAACAAACTCATTCTATAAATTGATAAAGTTATTATTGAATATATGAATTACTTATTTCGTTTTAGAAATAAAACCAATAAACTAAAAGATCTATGACTATTACATAAGTAATTGAACTTTATGTGGAGACATAAGAGTGGATCTAATTCGAGTAAATAGTCAAAATAATCTATAATATATGAATAAAATTGAGTGTCTTATTCTGGTAATACTATCGGATGCAACTCACTCTGTAGTTGTTAAAAAGAGTTGTAAAGTGCTACAAAAGAAGTGATCCTGATTCGTTCATGTGGTGACATGAGTGGGATTTTGGGAATGGTGTCCTAAATCTTCTTATAATCTCATAGTTTGTAAACTCTGTATAAACATATTGTTGTTAATAAAATAAGTGTTATTTTATAAGCATATACAACCCAATAAATTAAGATCCGAGGTTATTTTATGTAATTTACACAAGTATATAGAGACATATAGGTGGATCTTTTTTAAATGATAACCTAAATGGTCTGTAGTAGATAGATAAGGTTGGGTACCTTATCCTGGTGACACTACGGATACGGCCTGCTTTGTAGGTGTTACAAGTGTTGTAAAATGCTACAAATGATCTGATCCTGATCATTTTTGTGGAAACATGCAAGCGGGGATAGAGTTTGTATAAGACCAAACCACGAAATGACTAGTCTCTTTATATAACACCATTAGTAATAGAGACTTACATTTCACTAGGATGACCATAGGTGACATGACTTGAATCCTGAGTGAGTTATGAACTCCTACTCATGAAGGCGTCCTTTGATTTGTATGGGTGAGAGTGGCCAGATTGCCAACTCAACAAGCCTACCATTTTGGGGATTCGTCTGATTGAGGAGCTAGAAACTCAACTACACAAGACGAAATTCACTCATTCTTCGATGCAGGGGCAAGTAGATAAATTGCTCCCTTAAGTGTTTATTCCGGGTCTTGAACGTAGTGGCCACACCCTCCCCTGGCCCAAGAGGACTTGATCATAGTGAGACTATGACTTATTGTTCATTAAAGGAATCAGTGGTACTTGAGGGTTAGATGTAACTACGAGGAAAAACGATATTTTGGCCCAGCTGTACTTACGAGCAATTTGTGAAGGGTCATCGCACTATTGATAGTTTATATCCAATGGACACAAAAATTTATCTGTAGTGGTAAGAGTGCAGCTATCCGTCTTTAGTGGAGTAACCGGTAGTTAACAGATGTTGGGTAATTTAATTAAAGAGTTTAATTAATTGTCCGAGCACCGTTGAAGCTTTAATCTACAGGTCCATAAGGTCCCAACTATAGCTTTGGATTAATTTGAAGTGTTCAAATTGATTGAGGGAATTAATTATATATGTATAATTAATTATAATGTATTTGATACATTATGAGAGGAATTTGAATGTGATTCAAATACCAATTATATGAATGAGATTCATGTAATTAAATATAAATATGATTTATATTGAGAGGAATAAAATATTTTGATATGATCTAAATATTATTTATATGGATGAGATTCATATAAATGGATTTAATATAAATGTGATTTATATTAAATATCACTTATAGTTAAGAGAGAATAAAAACTATAGTTTATGTTGTATTTGATGCAATATACAACTATAGGCTATATGTTATATTTGATATAACATATAGTGTATTTAATAAAGCAGTTATTATATATTTGTTATTAATTTATTTGAAATTAATAAAAAAGGAGTTATAACTCCCTCCCTACATTCTCTCCAAATAACTAACAAGTGATAAAGGTGTGGGTAGATGAGATTCATCTAGTTCCAATAATTCATGCATAGAAAAGTTCTCTGAGAAAAACTTCCTCCAATCTTCTCCTTCTTCTTCCCTCTACAAAGGATTCAAGCAAAACATACAACTCCTGCTTGAATCCTTTAATCCCAAAAGAGAATACAAAGGATTCTCGATTGGTATTGTCCATGCGACAAGAAGAAGATCCAAGAGGAAGGTGTTCCATTCGTGATTGTTCAAGGGATTCGTGAAGAAAGGTTCTCCAAAGGTGAAAACACTTGAACTTATTTCTTTGTCAAAAGCATGTTGTAATATATAGTTAAATGCATATTCATTGTTTGTTTGCTGTAAATTTTTGTATTCAAGAATTAATGGAAGTTAGACGATCTGCTTCCACTCAAAGATCTCCTCATGTCGAGATTTCCTTCGTGGAGGCATCCTATGAAATGAGTTTGCATAAGATCGGACCAAGAAATAAGTGTTGGGATCGGTGTCCTAATTCTCCCGGAGTCTCGTTGTTTTGTAAAGATACACATTGTTTAATGAATAAAATAAATGTTATTTAATTCTGGTATTTACTCATATCCAATAAACAAAGCTCCTTGATTATTTATGTGAACTTAAGCATGTATATGTGATATACAAGTGAATCATGCCTTAAGTGATAACCTAAATCGGTCTGTAGTATAAGGATTAAGGTGGGATACCTGATCTTGGTGACACTACGGATATGGCCCGCTTTGTAGAGGTTTGCAAGTATTGTAAACTACTACAGATGGTAGATCCTGACCATTCATATGAAGATGTGGAGCGGGGGTGTCCTATACAAAGATTTTGTATAAGACTTGGACTACGAGATGCTTATACTTTGTATATAATGCCATTGATACTAGAGACTTATATCTCACCTAAACGACCATAGGTGACATGACCTCAATCCTGAGTGTTTTGGGAACTCTTGCCTTTGAGGGTGGTTCTTTGATTAGTATGGGTGAGAGTGGCCAGATTGCCAACTTAACATGCCTACCTTTTTTGGGACTTGTATGATCTGAGAGCTGGGAACTCAATCCACAAGATGGAATTCACTCCTTTCCCGAAGCAAGGATAGAAGAGAGATTGCTCCCTTAAGGGCTAATTCTGGGGCTTGAACATAGTGGCCACAGCTTCTCTTTGGAAGAGAAGACTCAGTCATAATAGAACTATGACTTATGTTCATTAGAGGGATCAGTGGTACTTAAGGAGACAAATGTAACTACAGGGGCATAACGGTTATTGGCCCAGCTGTACTTATGAACGATCTGTGAAGGGTTGTCGCACTATTGATTGGTTAAGATGGACACATAATATATCTGTGGTAAGAAGAGTTCAGCTGTCGGTCTTTAGTAGAGTGCCTGGCAGTTAACGGATGGTGGATCCCGTGACTAAAGAGTTTAGTCAGTTATTCATGTATCGTTTGATTCAATTATATGTCCATGAAGTCCCCTTAGTAGCTCAATGGATTCAGTTGAGGATCAGTTCTTGGTGTTGATTTGAAATGTTCAAATTAACAAGAGGTATTTTAATTATATATGATATAATCGGTATGATGTATAAGATACATCTAATGGAGGATTGATGTAAATGAGATTTATATTAAGTACCATGAAATAGAAAAGGAACTATGGTTTATATGTTTCATGAGATGAAATATTAAAACTATAGGTTATAAATATAGTATGATAAGTTGGTTATCATTTATGTTTATAATATTATTAATTATTGGATAATTAATTCTTTTTCTTTTAAATAACCAAAGTAGTGGCTGGTTATTGAATCATGGTAACCGTGAGTTTAAAAGGAAACTCACGAAGTCGCCAAGTAAATTCAGATTTACTAAACGACGGCCTCTCACTTGCCCAGTCATGTATGCTATTGGTTTTTCCTCCTTCGTCTGCCTCATACCAAGTCCAAACAAAGCCCAACCTCTGGATTCTCACACCGAGAATACCAAGGTCGCCTTGTTGGTGGTGTCAGACTCAACTCGACACCGTCGAGGTTTTCTGGAGGCCGTTCGTGGTGCTGTGGAGACCGTTCGTGTTGCTGAGGAATTCGTGATCGAGAAGATCGTTGAAGACGAGTGCGAAGTGTTCGTGCTATGTTCGTTGGGTGTTGCGGTCGTGTAGATCAAGCATTCATGGTCGCTGTTGTTCGAGCAGTCGCGCATCGAAGCATTGAGACAAGGCTTCAAATGTTCGTAGAGTTCCTCTCTTGTTCATTTGAGTTTATTCATGTTATAATTTCTCTTTATGAATTGTATAACCATTTGTTTGACGTCAACTTAATTTTCATTATTCATTCATGATTGTAATTTGGAATAATCTTGTTCCGCTGCTCATGGAAATCTCAGTTTCGATTTCCTTCAATTGGTATCAGAGCCAGGTTCTCTTATATTCCAAATTACAGATCTGAATCGAACACATTTTTCAGTCGCAGTGGGTTTCTGCATTTATGGTTAACTGTTTTATGCATTTGTGGATGAATTTGATTAACGTTTCGAGTTTAAATTGCCTTTTTGTTAAAGCTCTCGGTATTACAAGTGTAATTATAAAGGCCTCTATGTTTTTGGGCGAAATTAACATCGCAATCAAGTCCGTAATTCAAAAGGTTTGAGTTCGTCGAGTTGTTCGTGATGAAGCTTCGGTGCATGGTGATACAGTTATCAATGAAGAAGAAGACCAAACGTTGGTCGGATCGTGTAACTGATGAAGAGAAATTAGTTATCAGGTCGTCAAAGACTTGATGACTAAAAGTAGATGAACGCAATATGCGATGCATGTTCTAAATGTATGCGTTGATTATCATGCATCGGTGGTCATGCGTTAGACTTACAATATGTGTTAACAAATGTATGTGATGACCATGCGTTCCTGTCACAAGTTTTCTTGCGCTCATGCCAAGTATAACGCGAACGCAAGTTTCTCGGGTGATCTGAGGTCGAACTCAGGGACTTGTAGCTAGATGTATGCGGTGATGTGTATGAGCTGTCTCTTATACACATCTAGATGTGTATAAGAGACAGCACTTGAGCCTAAATCTAGGACGTATGCGATATGTATGCAAAAGGGTCGAGATGACCACATACAGCTACCATATCCTACTTCTTGGACGCATGCAATATCCTCTCCGTAGGGTGCATACGTTGTGTGATAGCAAACGAAGCTTATCTCTAAGTTCCCCATTCTTGCTTATGCAATCCGATCCGTTCTCTTGAATCTTAGATCTGGTTTTAGACTACTCTTCCAAGTATGCCTAAATGATGGATGATGCGCTCATAAGACAAGGTAATCACATAAACCTAGCTGATGCAAGATTATTCCTATCTTTAGTGAACACTGGCTTACATTGCTTAATGCGACCAACCACTTACCCTCTTGAGCAGTTAGTTGTTGCTAACTTTACTCATAGACAAGCATTGCGTCCCCTTATAGACAAGTGTTGCTACAGCTTCAAATTAAGCAAATAAGGTTTTCTCACACACTCACGCAACGCGCACCTCCCGGTGGTTTGCTACATGCTTCATATTCCTATGCCGCATGATTAAGTATGTGATACTCTAACAGTCTCACTAAGTGATGCAATGAAGATTAAGGATATTAAGTAATGAAGATGGAGATGAAATCGGAGGAAATACAGAAATGCATTGAACACACAATGTATTAATTTCTTAATAAAAAATGTAATACAATACAATATAAGAAAAGAAGAGAAAATGAAATGACCAGCTGGAAGCAATGATTTGCTTCCAGCGGATGTGTGTCAAGGCTGCTGGTGGTGCCATGGAAGGGCGATGGAGCTGACTCTCTTGAGATCTAACTCCGGCGAAGTCTCCGGTCGTCACTCGAAATGGAGGAAGGAGATGAAGAACTCTCAAGCTTTCTTCTCATGCGTTTATCTGGATCACAAGGATCCGCCTGAAGGCCGAAACTTGGATTCCTTGAAATTATGCTCAACGGCTTCTATTTATAGAGCTTGATCGCCGACAGCATTAATGGACCTGCTTTGATTTTGACATTAGTGACGCGTTGGTCCTTTTCTGAATCTCTGCTGCTAACGGCGTGGTAGGTGAAATGTCAACATCATCTTTTTATTTTCCCGAGATATGTGTTGACGCGTTCATTCCTTCAACCTTGCGTTGATCCCTCTATTATGCGTTATCGTGTAGCCGCAATCGTGTAGTGACCGCATTCTTCTAATACCGCAACTTCTACACGATGACCGCAATTTCTTGATGATCGCAACTCCTATGCGATGCATGCATGCGGCTAATCACCGCAACACCCATGCATTGATCACATGCGTTCGCCTTTGCGATGGAGATTTTCTCCGCATGTGGTTGTCTATGCGATAGCCCGGCTCCCGCGTTTGCGTCCATTTCCTGCGTTAGCTACAAAAATAGATAATTGAACGTATAATAATGCATAATAATAGGTTAGCCGAGATTCTTGATGCTGACCGACGTAAACTCATTTTCTCATGAATTTCTAACATAATTGTCGCACATTCTGCTTAACAACCCTCATAATTCTAAATAAAAGGCCTAAGATGACATGCATTTCTACATGTCATTAGTAGCCTCAAGTAAACGATCGTTGGGATTTAACTAAGCGATCATTAAGATATTTTTTTCTAGACGATCGTGTAGTATTTTCTAATCGATCGTTTAGCTAATGCTAAGCGATGGGGTAAATCGTTTACCATATCATGTAGTGTTGGTTGCACGATCGTGTAGGCGCTGAAGGTAAACGATCGTAATGGGAGCATGCAATGCTCGTCGTTTAGTAGAAGGCGTGCGCTAGACGATCGCGTAGTTAACAAGCTTCATCGCTTAGTTACTAACTATGTGGTCGCGCGTATGCGAAACGGAGGCACTAGCTAAGCGATCGCTTAGGCGATGGTGCTTCGCGATATCCTAGTCGCTTAGACGATCGTGAACACGGGCGTTGTGCAGAGCGCGCTAAACGATCATGTACTTCTGGCTTCATCGCTTAGTAAAGGTACATGATCATGTAGTAATAACTAAACGATCGTTCGGATTTTTCTAGACGATTGTATAGTAAATGCTAAACGATTGTTTAACTCTTGAGTGCTGGTAAGAAATAGAATGAAGTGTTTGTTTTATCATGTAGACGATCGCGGGGTGCTAAGTACATGATGGATGGTTGGAGAAGCGATGCTTTGCCGAGCGGTTCAAGACCCGGTTCACCTGTTTGAACTAGAGACTCCTTGTTTTTGTAATAGTTAGCTTTCCTTTTGTCTTTTTAAGGCAATTTTACCCGGTTCATCAACTTTTATTACTTATACATGTGATGTATGGTGCTTATATGCCGAAGTGTTTGTCATATAGTTAAAAACCAACCTTAGGTTGTGCAATTATTCATACATCATGTATTATAAATGAAGAAATTACTTGAAAGCATGTGCATGCATCATGAAATATAAGAGTTATATTTTGTATGCATTAAGCATTATCATGCATCATCCTTTTATTATAATTGTTATAGTCTAAGGGTAAATGGAAGCATGTTTTTCTTGTTTCATTAATGTTTTGTGTAAGTGCTATATAAAAGAAGTAGCAATGAATGGATAATGCATTGAGCATGACACTTAGGCTGTTTATAAGCGTTATGAATGCCTTACATGTGTTAGCTTCGCATTGTGGTGGTTGTTTCTGTTTATAAGTGTGATAAAGGAAATTAGACTTAAAATCAATAATTTAGAATTGCATGCGGACTTAGGGTGAACTCAAGTTTTTAAAAGGGTTTTAAAATTGGATTGAGATAGACTTAAGTTCAAGTGGTTCTAAAGAGTTTAGTAACCTAGATTAATCTTTTAAAATCGGTTTAATAGGATTAAATTGATTGAATAATATATTAAATTTGTTGTAAACCTATCTATAAAGGATTTTTTGTCTAAGGCGGGTTCTGGCTAAGCTGGGGTTCTTAAGTTGATGGAAACGTAACACCCCTACCTGGGAACCTACCTGGGAAGGTAAATTAGATAGATTTTCAATAAGCATGCGACGTTTTGGTCAAAGACTCCGTTAAAGAATTTAATGGATGATGATCAAAAGTTGTTTCACTATCCATGGTAAAAGTTACTCTTGGAAAAACCTAAAAGTCACTAAGTTAAAATCCTTAGCCGTGTTTTTTCTAAGTAAGATAAACCATAGGTTATAAAATACCCAGTAGGAGGAGGAGGCGTATCAGATATATCTATGATTCCACTTACGTTTCTCCCTGTATGTTCACACTGTGATGTCGGGTTTTATGTCCTAAAACTCGTGGTATGTAAACAATGGAGCTTATTCTGAAAATTCAGTAAAGGTGTTATTGAATAAATCTATTGCTTGAATAGAAATTCAATAAACCTAAAAGTCCCTTGACTATTGGATGAGTACTTGAAATTTATGTGTAGACATAAAGGTGGATCAGGTTCGAGTAAATAGTCAAAATGATCTATAGTATATGGATAAGCTGGTTGGGTACCTTATTCTGGTAACACTATTAGGTACGATCTGCTCTGTAGTTGTTATAAGGAGTTGTAAAGTGCTACAAACGTAGTAATCCTAATTCGTTCATGTTGGACATAAGGAGTGGGGGTGTCTTTGTGCAAAAGAGTTTGTACAAGATCGGACCACAAAATGAGTAACTCCTACTTTATAACGATGTTTACTGTTTAAGACTGACTATTTCAAAGCGATGACCTAGGTAACTTGACCTTAATCCTAAGTTAACTATGAACTCTTATTTATCTGGAATTGCCCTTAGATTTGCATAGGTGAGGGTTGGCTCAACAACGTCGGCTCAATATGACTGTTATTTCAAGGGTAAGACTGGATAAATAGATGAGGACATATAGTGCAAGAGAGAATTCATTCCTACCCGCTTTAGGGATAGTAGAGAGGTTATTCCCTTAAGTGTTGATTCTAGGACTTGAACAAGGGATCCCGCCCTCTCATGGGGACTCGATTTTGTGACTGGATCACAAAACAATTGTTCATTAGGGGATCAGTGGGGACTTAAGGAACAAGAGGTAATTTTAGGGGTAAAATAGAGATTTGACCAACCGTTATTACGAACAACCTGTGAAGGGTTAATTACTAATCATGGTTATATCAAGTGGACATAATATATCTACAGTGAGGAGAATTCAACTATGGGCTTTAGTGGAGGGACCCATTAGTTAACGAATGGGGGTTAGATCGGTCTAATGAGTTAGCCGATTAATCTCGGATCGTTGGAGCCCATGATCTGTAGGTCCATGAGGTCCCCCAATAGCTCATAAATGGATTAGCTCTAGAGTAGTGTGATAAGTTAATTTGAAACGTTCAAATTAGAATCAAACGAAAATTGGAGAAAATATATTTAAATATGATTTAAATATATGAAGATGAATTTGTGTAAAAATTAATTTAATATTAGATATTAAATTAATTAGAATTATTTAAATTGTTTAAATAATTATTTATTAATTTTATTAGGAAATTAATTTTTGAAATTAATTTTGTAAAATTAGTAAATTTTTATTTTAGAAATAAAATATGATTTAAAATCAAATGGATTTTGGAAATTGAAAATTACACGTGTTTTTCAAAGTTCATCTTCAAGTAGCTTACAAGGAACCCACCTTCTCCTTTGGTTTACTCCAAGCATGAGCTGCATCCCATGCAGCACATCTCTTTGCATCATAGTCTATAATATATTGAAGAGATTGGAGTGAAGAAAAAGGGAAGAACAGACTGAATTTTTGCTGAAAAATTCGGATGAAGAAGGTATTCTTCAATGGGTTGGTTCATTGAGCTTTCTCCATATTCCCTTTGATTCTAGTTTATTTTGAGTCCCACAACTCAATCTAGAGCACCAAGAAGATAGTAGAAAAGATCTTGTGGTGTACACAAGGATTCGGAGGATTTAGCAGTTGAAAATAGAGATTTCGTTGGTTCGGCCAAGGTATGTTCATGAAACTCATTATACTCTGTTTTTAGCATGTTTCTTTTAAACCAAAATTAATGAATTAGAGTTTTTGGCAGTTAACGGATGGTGGATCCCGTGACTAAAGAGTTTAGTCAGTTGTTCACTACCGTTGAAGCTTCGAGCTATAGGTCCATGAGGTCCCCTTGGTAGCTCAATGGATTCAGTTGAGGATCAGTTCTTGGTGTTGATTTGAAAGGTTCAAATTGACAAGAGGTATTTTGATTATATATAATATAATTGATATAATGTATAAGAAACATCTAGTGAAGAATTGATGTAAATGAGATTTACATTAAGTACCATGAAATAGAAAAAGAACTATGGTTTATATGTTTCATGAGATGAAATATTAAAACTATAGGTTATAAATATAGTATGATAAGTTGGTTATCATTTATATTTATAATAATATTAATTATTGGATAATTAATTCTTTTTCTTTTAAATAACCAAAGTAGTGGGTGGTTATTGAATCATGATAACCGTGAGTTTAAAAGAAAAATAGTTTTCCTATTTTGAAAAGAAGTTTTTACAAAAGATTGAAAAAGTTTTTGAGTTTTCTTTCCGCACAAAAGAAAACTCACAAAGTCGTCAAGTAAATTCGGATTTACTAAACGACGGTTGGGCGAGCTAAACGATCGTGCAGGTGTGAGCTAAACGATCGTGCAGTATTTACTAAACGATCGCATAGTTTTGCTAGACAATCGCTGGCCTAAGGTAAACGATCGTGTAGTGTCTGTAGGCGACAAACCAAGTTAAACGCTGCGCTAAATGATCGCATAGCTTTATCTAAACGATTGGGCATCGACCTATACGATCGGTCTCCGCCTTTTCCCACTTGTCCATTCATGTACGCAATCATTGTTTCCTCCTTCACCCGCCTCATACCAAGTCCGAACAGAGCCCGCCCTCTGGATTCTCACACCGAGAATACCAAGGTCACCTTGTTGGGATGTTAGACTCAACTCGACACCGTCGAGATTTTCTGGAGGCCGCTCGAGGTGCTGTGGAGACCATTCATGTTGCAGAGGAGTTCATGGCCGAGGAAATCATTGAAGACGAGTGCGAAGTATTTGTGCTGTGTTTGTTGTGGTGTCGCAGTCGTGTAGATCAAGCGTTCGTGGTTGCTGTTGTTCGAGTGGTCGCGCATCGAAGCGTGGAGACGAGGCTTCAAATGTTCGTAGAGTTCCTTTCTTATTCATTTGAGTTTATTCATGCTGTAATTTCTCTATATGAATTGTATAACCGTTTGTTTGAAGTCGACTGTAATTTGCATTGTTCATTCATGATTGTAATTTGGAATAATCTTGTTCCACTGCTCATGAAAATCCCAGTTCCGATTTCCTTCAATAAGTCGCTCTTATTTTATAACATTGTTTACTGTTTAAAACTGACTATTTCATAGCGATGACCTAGGCAACTTAACCTTAATCTTGAGCTAACTATGAACTCCTGTTTATTTGGGATTATCCTTAGATTTGCATAGGTGAGGATTGGCTAAACTGCGTCGGCTCAATAAGCCTTCCATTTCAGGGGTGAGACTAGGTAGATAGATGGGGACATAGGGTGCAAGACAAAATTCACTTCTACCTGCTTTTAGGGATAGTAGAGAGGTTGTTCCCTTAATTGTTGATTCTAGATCTTGAACAAGGGACCCCACCCTCTCATTGGCCTGATAGATACTTGGTTTGATGATCGGATCACAAACCAATTATTCATTAGAGGATCGGTGAGACTTAAGGAACAAGAGGTAATCTCGGGGGTAAAACAATCTTTTGACCCATCCGTTATTATGAATAGTCTATGAAGGGTTAACTTACTAATTATTGTTATATCGAGTGGACACAATATATCTACAGTGAGGGGAGTACAACTACTGGGCTTTAATGGAGTGATCCAGTAGTTAACGAATGGGGGTTAACTCAGTGTAAAGAGTTTAGCAATTAATCTCGGATCATTGGAGCCCATGATCTGTAGGTTCATTAGGTTTACTAGCTCACAAACGGATTAGCCTTACAATAGCATGATAAGTTGATTTGAAACATTCAAATTTGAATTAAGGGAGTTAATAATTATATCTGATATAATTACACGTTTAATTTTGGAATTAAACGTAATTGGAGAATAGATTAATATATAAATATGATTTAGATATTAAATGAATAGGGATTCATGATAATAGAATTGGTGACAAATTAATTTAATATTTGATATTAAATTAATAGAATTAGTTAAATTATTTAATTAATTATTAATTATTAATTTTATTAGAAAATTTGATTATTGTATTGATTTTTGTAAAATTAATAAAGTTTTAATTTTAATTAAAGGATTAAAATTGAAAAAATTTTTGATTTTGAAAATCAATTTTCAAAATCAAAAGAGAAATTAAAAATTTAGAAAAATCCCAATGTGGGATTTTCTCACTTTCAAGCAAGAAGCTTAGCCACCTTCTTACACATAATTCCACCACCAAATTCAAGAAGTAGCTGGAATCACTTCATATGATTCGTTTGCATGAATGTCATGTAATAAAACCACTCTTGATTTAGTGAAAAAGGAGATGCAATTGCTGAATTATTGAGTTTTTTAAGGTTGAAGAAGTTGTTCTTCAACAAGTTGAAAAACCAGAAAACCTCTCCTCCAATTCCCTAAGTTCAAGCTTGTTTTGAGTCTTACAACTCAATCTAAAGTTCCTAGAGAATAGTAGAAAAGCTCCAGTGGTGGTCCACAACAAGAATTGGAGAAGATTGCAGCTGAATTTCGAGTTTGAAGAGGATCTTCAAAGTTATGTAATGAAACCCCTTGATACTCTATGAACATGCTTAATTTGATGTCAAAATTAAGGAATTAAAATGGTTAATGATCCTGTTTTCTTCCGCAGCATGTTTGTGTAAACCAATAAGTTATACGTTAGTAGTTAAGTACAAATAGTCAAATACATTTTTTGTTTGACTATTTCTAGTTTTGGTGTGTCTTAGGAGGAGAATTTGATTTTATAATTTTATGAGATTTTATGGGATTTTATGTTTTAACTTAAAACTATATCGAGAAAATTTCCGTAAGCCTAAGAAATGGAAAAATAAGAGAAAAACGAAAGTATCTATCATACTATATTAAAAATGGGCTAATGGAAAGAATCATTTTTGGACTATTTTTGTCTAGATGATAATTTCATTATTCCCATTATACCCCTTCTCTAATTAAGTTAATTAACATAAACTACAACTACTTGGACCAAAAAAATACCATTAATTGGGCATTTTTGATGTGGAAAATTATTTAAATTTAATCAACAATTAACAACAACTAGGTGGACATTGTTTTGTAATTACTCAATTACTATTTAATTAAACCTAATGTGGGAAGCCTATAAAACTACGTGGGCCTTTATAAGGTTTAGATTAAAAAAAACCATCATTATTTATAAAAAAAAAACAAAAAACAAAAAACAAAAAACAAGAAGGAAAAAAAAAAGCGATACTACATGCATACAAATTAAAACGATTAAGTACAACTCCATATATATATTCTTTTTTCTTCTTTGTATTAACTTTCTAAATTATGTATTACATCACAGTTTGTTAATTTTTATTGCCTTTTAAACTAAGACATTTCAATTATGCCTCCTCAATTTGTCCCAAAAAAAAATACTTAAGTTGGATAAAATATATATATATATATATATTATATATTATATATATATATATACATATATACATACATATATACATATATACATATATATTTGTAACATTTGTGGAAAATAAATAGATGTTTGCTTTTCCAAATTCCATAACCAAAAAAATTAAGGATTCAATTGTAGTATAAATAGTTGCTATCATTTGATATACAATTCGTATTCAAAGTTGATAGTTATTTTCATCATCTCATTTTTTTGTGTCAAATTAAAAGTTGATTGATTTCAGGTATATGTTAATATTTAAATTTTGTTACATTCCATTGATTTGTAATTTCATAATTTTACCATTTTAGAATTGCAGACTTAATAGAGCATAAGCTAATATGAGATTTGGAATCTTTTCAAAATAATTGGAGCTTCAAATGAAGTGTTATTCGTATAAGTTTTGTTGAAAAATATCAAATTAAGAAGAGAGAGTTGTTAAGAGGTATTGAAATTTAATGCCGATGAAAAGATGGAGTTTTTTTTTTTTTTAATATTGTGATTAGGAAAACTATTTAGGGAAATATAGTGGTTTTGAAACTATTTAGAAATCTATGGTTGTTTTTGGACATTTCAAGGCGGGGATTTAGTTTAAAATATTTTGTCGAGGATTCAACCCTCAACCTGTTGGAAATTAAAGAAGAGATCAAGAGTTTGACCCTCGACCTGAGAAGAGGACGAGGGTTCAACCCTTGACCTGTCGAAAATTAAAGAAGAGATCAAGGGTTTGACCCTCGACAAGGAAATTGAGAAGAGGACGAGGGTTCAACCCTCGACCTGTCGAAAACTAAAGAAGATCTGTAAGGGAAGATGAGAAAATTTGAAAGAGGTCGAGGGTTGAACCCTCGACCTCTGGAAAATTAGTGTCTATCACCCAACATCCATCGTCTATCGTCTAGCACCCAACATCCATCGTCTAGTGTCCAACGTCTATCGTCTAGCTCAATCGTTTAACAAATAATCTCGCTTTCAGCAATCTCGCTGATCTCGCTCTCAATGACCTCACACATAGCCTATCGCTTAGCTACTGCGAGCATCGTTTACCTCCATGCAATTACTACACGATCGCCTAGCGCCCGCCTACACGATCGCCTACCTCATTGTGTAGTGTCGTTCACTTACTAGATGATCGCATACCCAATCGTATAGTGGCCTCATCTGCTACACGATCGTCCAGCACCTTTGCTCGCACACACTTGAGGCTACTGCAAGCCTTATCAATGTATCATGCCTTTCAACCCATGCGTTCATCCTTAGTACCAATGCATAGTTTACCTTACCTTCAATACTTAACCTCTACAACCCTTCCCTACACATTCTTTATTAACGTAACAATACTTCTTTATTAGAAGCTAAACAATCGTTTACAATCTCTCCACAATCGCTCAGTATGACTAAATGATCGCTTACTAAATCCTCTGCAATCGGCCACAAACTTCTACACGATTGCTTAACTATTACTATTACACGATCGCCTTATCAGAACATATACGATCGCATATCTTTTACTATACGATCATATACCAAATGCTACACGATTGTTGAGCTTTACTACACGATCACATAGTGGAAGTACACGGTGAGGGAACGCTGTGATGGCCTCTCGAGAGCTCTCTTTCCCTACTACACGATCGCCCACAAACTCCTACATGATCACTTACCTATTACAAATAGACGATGGCCTTCTCAAAACCTATACGATCGCATACCTTTTACTATATGATCATATACCAAATGTTACACGATCGCTAAGTTTTACTACACGATCGCGTAGTGGAAGTACATGATGAGGGCACGCTGTGATAGCCTCTCGAGAGCTCTCTTTCCTCACTACACAATCGTATACCAAATGCTACACGATCGCATAGCTAAGAATCCTCTCTGCAGCGCGCGTCAGAGTGCTTTGAATCGTCGACCTCCTTTAAAACGACCTCCTTTGAAAAAGTTTAATTTTATTTTTCATTTTTTATTAAATTTGAAAAAATAGTTTTAAAAAGTTTACCTCATTGTAATTTGAAAAGTTTAATTTATTGTTATGTTTAAAAATAGTTATAAAAAGTTTAATTTATTGTTATGTTTAAAAAGTTGATATTCATAAAACTTAAAAAGTTGATGTTTATAAATTAAAAAGTTTAATACAAAATTATTGTGATTTTTTAATATATTTTTAGTTTAATACAAAATTATTGTGATTTTTTAATATACTTCTTATAAAAAGTATAATATAAAATGATTGTGTATAGAGACTTCAGAACTGAAACGGATGATGAATTTGAAGAGTTGAATTTCGATGGTCGTGAACATGAGTTACTTTCAGATACATTCAACGATTTGGATATGAACGTACTAGATAGCATTCGAGAACATGACCCAATTGTAGCCCCTGTGGATATTGACAATACTTGATTGTATAAAGGGATGATTTGTCAAGACAAAAAAATGCTACAACATGCGGTCAAATATTTTGCAATAAAATATCATGCACCATATGAGGTTGTTGAATCGACACCGACGATTTGGACAATTCGTTGTAAGAAGTGGGAGGAAGTTTACAAGTGGAGACTTCGTGCAATAAAGAAAAACCATCTATCAGTGTGGCACAATTTCGTGCAATTGGATTCATCAATGATTGCACTGGATTTCTGTGATGCCGTAAGAGAAAAATCATCTATCAGTGTGGCACAATTGCAATCCGACATCAAATTAAGATTTGGATATCATGTTCCTTACCATAGGGTATAAGAGATCAAAAGAAAAGCGTTGGCTAAAGTGTTTGGTGATTGGGATGAGTCTTACAAATTTTCACCCAGGTGGTTGTATATGGTTAAGCAGACCAATCCAGGAACACGTGTAGAGTGGAGAGTGAAAGAAACGCTTACTGAAGGTCATGTTATCCTAACTTCTATATTTTGGGCATTTGGTCCTTGTATAGAAGTTTTTAATAAATTTTGGAAATAATTCAGATAGATGGTACACACTTGTATGGCAAATATAAAAGAAAATTGTTGATTGCTACATCAGTTGACTCGAACGACCATCTTCTTCCACTTGCATTTTTCATTGCTGATCAGTCCGCAGACTCATGGGGATGGTTCTTGAAACACCTGAGAGAAATTGTAATACATGAAGAGGTGTGTTTAATTTCAGATCGACATACTGGTATAATCGCAGCAATGAACAATCCAGCAAAATTGGGATTTGAATTTTTGGACAGACCATTTTTCTGATGCATTTCCCCTTTCCTAATTGACACACTTCCCAATAGGTTGGAAAGTGGAGGATTGATATACACGATTCCCTAGGAAATAAAATTAATCAAACCGAGGCATTCAGGAAACAAAAAAAAAACCCCTAAAAGAAAGAAAAGAGGTCGAATTTCCAACATTGAATCAAATTGAAACAAAATTCAAATATGAAGGGTAAAATTGTAGCATTCTGAAATCTATGAACTAAATTAAAACCAAACTCAAAACTTAAAAACTAAATATATAACATTTTAAAATCTAAGGACTAAATAGAAAATAGATTGAAAACCAAGAATCAAAAAGTTATCTTTTCCAAATAAAAATGAAATGTCTGAATGCTTGAGTTTTCAAGGTACGTACTGATGTTATTTCTCCTGCACATATAATACAAAGCTAGCTGTAAAGTGAAAAAATGCCAGGGAAATTCAAATATTTAAAAATAATAAAATATTTTTAGAAATTGTTTTTATAAAATAGAAAATTTAAAAAAAAAAAAAAAAGAAAGAAAGAAAAGAGGTCGAATTTCCAACCTTCTATCTCTAAATTATTAAATGAAAAATTTGTCTCTCCACCTAAATTTTTAAATTGATAATTTAGAATCTAAATTAGCTAGATCAGTGATATAAAAATTAAATTGAATTAAAAAAAACATATCGATAACCGTAGGCTCGTCCAGCTAACTGAGTGTCATTAACATGTTGTAGTTGTGGAGTCATTGTTGGAAAACATGCTCTACCTCAAGTCTTGTTGCTTTGCATAGTTGTCTATACCACCATGCCAAACATGCTCTACCCCACGAATACCGTCCCGCATCATAGAGTCGACGATGACAACTAGCTCAAAATCGACGACGTCCGCCTTGTGGGACACATTGATTTTTGTAATTATTTTTATATAAATAAGATATTTTAATTTACACTTTTTTATTTTTGTGAGATATTTTTTTTTTTAGTTTATTCTTTTTAGAGTTTAAAATAAATAATAAAATAATAAATTATTTTTAGAAATTATTTTTTTTAAATAAAAAATTAAAAAAAAAAGAAAGAAAGAAAGAAAAGATGTCGAATTTCCAATATTCGATCTCTAAATTATTAAAAAAAAAAAAAAAAAAGAAGGAAAGGTCGAGAGTTCAAAATTAGACCTACCTAGGTCGAGTTTTGAACCCTCGACCTATTTTAAAAAGAAACAACAACATCAATATTTTTATAAATAATTTTTAAAACTACCATATTATTTTAATTTTATCATGAATAGATAATCATACATTTCTTATTTCTTAAATTTAATCATTTAATTCTTATTTCTTAAATTTAATCATTTAATTCTTATTTCTTAAATTTAATCGTTTAATTCTTATTTCTTATTCCTGTTCAACGTCTAGAAGCCTACATCACATATTTTAATGGTCTTAAGTATCACCTTTTAAATTAAATTTATCGAACGGTTATATTATGAAATTTTCCAAAATAATTTATATATAATAGGTACTTTTTTCCATATAGGTTGAAAATTTTTCCGTTTAATGATTTTTTTAGTACTCGTGTATTTTCAATTATCATTATTGTTGTTCTTTTAAAGAGAATGTATCATTTAAACTATAATTCATCGTTCTTATCATTATATCCTAAAATGTTAGTCAATAATGTTATCAGATTCGTGTTTAATATTTCCTAATTAAAATAATTAAAGAAAAACAAATTTTACACGTAAAGGAAATTACTTACTGTGGTTACATAATGACACATGATTTCATATTAAATTTAATACATTGCATATGAAATTGAAATTTAAAAGTAAAAATAATAGGATTGAAGATGATAAAAAAAAAAAAAAAAAAAAAAAAAAACCTTTTTTTATCAAAAGAAGAAAAGAAAAAGAAAGAAAACCCTTTATTGATTTAAAAAACCCAAGGTAATTATATTTAAAAGAATATTTTAATGCTACTAGCTAAAACATATAATAATTTCTAAAAAAGTTAATTATGTTTGTTATATTCGTACAAAAAAGTATGAGAATGTGTCTATAATTTTGTTTATATGAAAAAAAAATTAGATATTTTTATAAATATTTATCCAACACTTATGAATTCAATCATCATATCATAGTTTAAAAAGTAGAATAGTTTGTAATTTGATGGTTAAAATAAATTTCAAACGAGATTGGATATAAAATTAGAGAAAAAGATATGCTTATAATTACGGAATAAGAGTATTGAATGTAGAGTGTGAGTTTAAATTAAAAAATAAAATATGATTTGAAGGATTCGATTAACTTTATAGTTTCTAGTGCATTCAGATGTCAATTGAGCTAAACTGCAATCCAATCTTGTATCAAAACCACAACAAACATTAATTTTATAAAACAATTTAACTTGGGTTAAAATGAAATTTACCAAAACTAACTTATATTTATTACTTGTTCTTCAAAGCACAGGTGACAAAAATATATATTTTAAGCAAACTCCAAACTAAAACGGTATTTTAATAACCTAACGGCTAATATTATTGAAAATAACATATGTTTAGAGAAAAACAAATTAAAAAAAAATGGAAAATTTGAGTAAAAATTATATATTCCGAGAATGGGCCCCAGAACCAGTGCTCTGTTCACTGAACATTTCTTCACTCAGAAGCGTCGACGCCGTGAAATCGGAGCCGCTGAGCACGGTGGCAAGGTGGCTTTTATACGATTCACTCCGGAGAGAACTCGCCGTCCACCTGATCGGAGAAAATGGCTCCTCCGGATAATTCAAATCGTCGTCGGCAACATTCCCGTCTGCTTCCTCCTGCAGCTGCAAGATGAACCTTAATTTCTCCTCCACCACCGTCATCGTCGGCCGGTGCTTTGCCAGATCGTTGATACAGGCCACCGCCAACTCCAAATATTGTTTCAAACAATCCCACGAAATTTTCCCTTTCAAATTCGGATCAATAATTTCGTAAACATTCCCTTTCTCCAAGCATTTCTTAGCCCATAGTGTAAGCTTGAACTTCTCTTCGCCGGCAAGAGGGTCCAGCGGTTTTCTCCCACAGAGCACTTCGAATAAGATGACACCAAATGAATACACGTCGGACTTTTCCGTTACTTTAAGACGGCGGTGGTATTCCGGGTCTAAATACCCCCAAGTCCCTTTCACCGCCGTACTGACCGCCGTGTTGATCTGCCCCAATTTCGACATCCCGAAATCGGCAACTCTCGCAACCCAATTTTCGTCTAGAAGGATATTCGTCGTCTTCACATCGCGGTGGATGATGGGTCGAGTGAATCCGGTGTGTAGGTAGTTTAAACCACGCGCCGCCCCGTTGCAGATTTGGAGGCGCTTCTTCCATGGCAGAGGAGAATTTTGGGTGTCGTAGAGATGTTCTTTGAATGTTCCGTTCGGCATAAATTCGTAAACTAATAGCATTTCTTTGCCTTCCAAGCAGTATCCGATGAGTGATACAAGATTGAAGTGGCGGAGCTCCGATAACAATTCAATCTCTGTTATGAATTCTTGTTCGCCTTGTTGGGAATCTGGGTTCAGTCGTTTGATTGCGACGGTGAGATCGTCTTCATCCTCCAAAATTCCTTTGTAAACAGCACCAAATCCTCCGACTCCAATCTCTCTTTCCTTACTGAAATAATCCGTCGCTTCGTAAATCTCTTCGAAGGTGAAAATCCGGCATCGTCGTTCTGGTAGCAAGTTATCCTCTGCTGTTTTCTTCTTCTTCCTCCTCCTTCTCTTTGTTTTCTTCTTACTCTGTTTCCATATGAACACAAATCCAACGAGGGAGATTAATATGGCAAACCCCACGCTGCTGCACACGATGGCGATGATCGTCGTTGCATTTGACTTTTTGGCTACTGGTTTAACTTCTGGCGGTGGTGCTCGTCCCACTGGGTTTGGTACTGCGAGATTAGTGCCGTTGCTCTGTTTGAATACTTCAATTCCATTCAAAATCACATCGAAGCTCTCACTTGGTAGTGGGTGTAAATCAACTGAGATAAATGGAGTATTCCCAGCTGCCATTGGTACATTATAGTCTTTGTAAATCGGAGTATCGACGGTATCTATATCGATGGTGCCGATATTTCGCTTATTGATGAACACTGTGAAGTGTCTCTGTTTTTCTTGGAACTGTTTCCAATGAATTTGGCAAAAATGAAGTCGCACCAGATAATTGAACCCGACATCAACGGGAAATTGCACCGACAAATTTTGTAAGGAATTGGCAGCTTGATCCTTACCCATAATTACAGCAGACTGGTAAACTGAATCTGTGGCAGTGAAGTTAGGAGTGGCAGTTGTATAGTTTAGAGAAGCAGAGTAATTTTGTATTCGGATGGCTGAACTGGATGTTACGTAGAGATTTCTCCCGCCCCAAGTTCGGTACATGCCGGAATCTTGACTCGGTATGACGTCGTTACCGCCGAGATTTTCCCGATAATAAAGCTCGAGGGCGATGTTGTTTCTGATAACCGCCGTCGTCCCCTGTTCCGCCGGAGAGTAGTAAAGATTTTCCGGCATGGAGACGACTTCGATTCCATTGACGAAGGCATAAGAATTCGGAGATGGGGTGAAGGTAATGTTCAACTTCTGGACTTCTCTGGCGACATGGATACAGAATTCTTTGGTAATGGTGGTTTTGTTCAAGAAATCAGCGACAAGGGCGGCGCTGAAGTTTTTCAGGAGAGTGAATTGGCCAGTTTGAACGGTGAAGAAGGCGTCGAATTTGGGAAATTGGTCGTAAGTTTCCGGCAAGAAGTGAAGGCGGATGAATTTTGGGCCGGCGGTGACCGGAAAAGAGTAGGTGAAGGGAGAGCGAGAGAGGCGTGCAGTTTTGAAGACGAGGTCGTTGGTAGAGGAGGTGGACCTGACGGTTGATTTGTTGACGGCGTTTGGTGGGTCGGAGAGGGAGAAAGTAGTAGCGTCGTCGCCGATCCATTGCCGGTCATCTATGGTTGCGGAGCTGGTGGCACCGCAGTCGACGGCGATGTTATAGGCGGGGACGTAATAAGAAGGCTGAGAAGTGGAGGGAAGAAGAAGGAGAAGAATAAAGAAGAAGATTGGGAAGAACAGAGGAAGGATTTTCATGGCAAACCATTAACAAGAACAAGAATTCAGATTTTTTATTTTTTTCATCTGCAGATTGAAATGAAGAGCTTTAAGATAAAGCTTCTTTTTCCATCAAAGATGATAGAACTTAAATGCTTATACTTTTTTAAAAAGGAAATTAAAGTTTGAAAGAGAGAGGAAATTAATTTCATGCAAGTGAAAACACAAACTTTATTATTTTTTTTAAAAAAAGATACAAACTTCGTCTTTATGAACATAGACTAATATGTTTTTAATTAGTAATTTTTGTTTTGGTTTATTTTCTTATGTCCTATTAGTGTTTCCATTTCAAATTTATTTTCATCACATACATATTAGATTTTATTCAATATAAACTTTTTAATATGATATCTAATCTTCTATGAAATAAGAAAAAAACAAGAACAAAAGAAATAAATTAGATAGCAAAATAAGGAGAAGAAAATAGAAGAGAATAATTGAACTCAAGTGTTGTGTGTAACATAGGGGCACCATATACCAATTTTTATAGACGTAGAATGGTGCATGTTATGATATGGAATTAGGGAGGTTATAGAATTTTGTAACCTATGTAGGTTATGAATATCTATATTAAATATTACAATACGCCTCCTTAGATATCCATATTTATAAATAAATGTATCATTAAAATCTTGCTAAGAAAAATCTAATGGGATAAAAACCTAAAGAAGGAACAAAGTACATTATTCGTATACTTAATACTTTAATAATTGACTCATTAAAAACCTTGATAGGAAAAACTAGTGGGATAAAACCATAGTAAAAAAAAGAGTATTGTACATTTACTCCCCCTCATGGAAACATCACCTGATAACTCTTGGTTGTCACATGCGAATGTAACGTGTTAACTTCTCAAATGCTATTGTACGTAACACCTTCGTCAATAAGTCTTTTAAGTCGTATTTTGAAGAGATTTGATGAATAGTGATGTCGTTATTTTGTGCTTCATCATCTTCATATGTCTTTTTAATCAAGTGAATGAACCATCATCGGAGTATTCAATAATGTACCTAGTCTATATAAGATTTTTTTACGTATAAATTGATGCAATTCCATCTATTTTATGGTTTATTTGAAAGCTAAGACAAAATTTATCATCTCAATTTCTTTCTTTAAAAACTCTATTGCCTTTGAAATCTCTTCAGCAGTTTCTACTCAAATAATCAACATATATGGAAATAATGTATAGTAAATTTCAGGTTGTGATTTCTTTATAAATAAAGCATATAGACAAATAGGGTTATTTTTATACCCCATATTAACAAATATTTAATAAGATGATTATTAAGAGATTCATATAAATGTATAGTGATTACATCTATAAGATCTATGTTAAGTTTTTCATATGTAGCCAAATAAAGTAAATATCTCATGGTAATGTATCTTCGATAGGAATGAAGGGAATTGGATTTCCACGGAAGCGTGTAATCGTAGTGCAATTTGAAAATCAATTTTATAGGATAAACATTAAATAAACCTAAGCATGCTCCTAATGAAGAAGAAGAGAAGAAAGGGAAGAAGAAAACTCGCCCTTGAATATTCCTCTTTCTTTACGATTTCTTCTCCTTTGCACACAAACAAATTCGAATCTATCAATGAACAAAGACACCACTGCAAGAGATTTCCCATTACGCTTTAGGATTCTAAGGAGCTAGATGTGTGGGCTCTAACTCTTTGGAAGAAGGAATGAAGATAGGGGGAATATTCTTGAGAGTGTAGAATAGGAAGAACATGAGAGTGGAGGCTAGGCCAATTTTTCACAAAATCCCTTACCCAAGGGTTATAATGGTATATCTATAGTGAGAGAGTAACTCCTCTCCAAGTCTTCCCACTTTCTATCATTTGTTAATTGATTGGTTAACTATTAATTAATTAATTAATTAATTAATGTATTTAAATAACTATATATTAAATCATATTTAATATACAGATAATTAATTGATATAAATATCACATATTTATACTAACATCCATTCTCCATCATTTGTTAATTAATTAATTAACTATTAGTTTATCAATTAACATATAAATTAAATAATCATATACTAAATATATTTTAATATAGAGTTAATTAATTAACATATAAATATCACATATTTATATGCATACATCTCTTTATGAATCCAATTCATAAAAATCTAATATTTGAATCTCATTCATCTCTAATACTGTAATTCTATATGAATCTAGTTCATATGAATTTAATGTTCGAATCTCATTCAAATATATCTCTCTTATATAATTTGGATTATAGATCATATCTATACTTAACCATATTCTATAATATATCATAATATACTATATATTAATCATATTAATATAAAAGTCCTTTAAATAATTTGAAATTTTAAATCATTCCTCATTACTATCATTAGCGAGCTAACAGTGGGACCTTATAGATTTGCAGACTAGAAACTCCAATGAGAGAAGATTAATTAATTAAACTCTTTAATTAAATTAATCAATATTCATTAACTACTAGTCATTCCACTAAAGATTGATAGATGCACTACTTGCACTGCAGATATATTTTTGTGTCCATGGATATAATCAATCAACAGTAAGTTGACCCTTCACAAATTGCTCACTACACTTAGATCAAGTTACCGTTTTACCCTTATAGTTATATATCACTCCTTAAGTACCACTAGTTCTTCTAATGAACAAACAGTTTATAGTCCAACTATAAACTAACACCTCTCGAGCCAGTGAGAGGTTAAGGCCTCATTGTACAAGACCCAGATCAGCTATTAAGGGGGTAATTTATCTACTTTTCCTAAGGTCGAGAAGGAGTAAATTCCTTCTTGCGTAGTTGCGTTCTCAGATCCCCAATTAGATGAATCCCCAAAATGGTAAGCATATTGATTCGGCGAACCTGGCTACTTTCAACACTCTCACCCATGCAAATCAAAGGATTGCCCTCATAGGCAGGAGTTTGTTGGGTTGTATGCCCTAAAACTCGTAGTTTGTAATAGTAAACATATTTTATTTTCAATAAAGATATAGAATGTGTAAATTGCACTTGTAAAGACTAAATCCAATAAACTAAGATCCATGGCTATTATATGAATACTTGGACTTTATGTGGAGACATAAAGATGGATGAAGTTCAAGTAAATAGCCAAAACAGTCTATCGTAGCCAAAACGGGTCTTCTCATTCGATCTTGTCCATCGCTTGTATGCCTCCCGAACATTTCGAGTGGCATTTCGAGCTGAAATAGGAGGACAAGCCTCCGTGAGAGCAAACATGAGATCCTCGATGATTCGGATCATCGTGATCATGTGTTTCCATGTTGCGAAATTATCGCCAGTAAGTTTTTCGGCACTTAACAACGATAATGTGATTGTTGCCATTTTAAAATGTTGCTGAAAATACGAATAAAACTTTATTAGATTTTGCTAAACCACTTTTAAACAAATCAGTTTTGCAAAACAGTTTCAAGTACCCTAAGATATAGACTTCTATTTTGCAATGATGCCCCAGTGAGGCAGGGCAAACGCCACCGGTGGGGTGATCAGTTGCCCATTCGCTGAGATGAGACATTCTTAACCATTAGGTAGAACCAACTCTTGGAACTAAACCTAACAGCCACCATTTTTCGGTCCAGAATCGTTAACCTTTAACTATTCTGCGTAAGTGTAACCCTTGCTTTCGGTGCTAGAGTCCCACCCTAATGCGCTTACTGTAGGGAAAAGACAGATTAGGACAAAAGACTAAGTTACCTGATTCTCTTACAGGAGATCAAATAAAGAAACGCACAAAACTGCCATCATTTAGGGGGACATTCCCAGGATGTCTCGAGACGATGCGCAGTAACTTTATTCAACCTAACGAGGGAGACCGAGGGATATGTTGTCGCACTTTCTGCTCCCACTTACTATGAACATTCTCTCCATCCACCTTAATATTGACCTACCCAAACACCATTCGGTGGGGGGACACACCAAAGGTGCCGCGAGGTCGAGGATAGATCTCACGGTGTGGACTATTTAGAAGAAACGTGAAAGGTATAAGTGAAGCATCTTATGCCCCAAGTACCTCCCACTAAATGTTCTACCTAGGGGTTCATTAACCTAGACAATCCGACTACTGATTTAAGTCTAAGTCTTCTTTTTAAACTCTGCTCATAAACAACGTTTGTCTATGAAATATGAACAAGTTCAAGCAGTCACAATTAAACACTTTAATAGGTTGTCCTTAACTTGCATACATATATCAAATATATCTAATTCATCTTTCCAGGTAAGTTCTCAGGTAGGGGTGTTACGTTTCCGTCAACTTAAATACCCCAGCCTAGACAGAACCCGCCTTAGACAAAAGGTCCCTTATAGATAGATTTGCTACACTTTAACTTTTAATAGCCAATTTAATCCTATTAAACTGATTAAAAGATTAAAGACATGTGCTTTAATCTTTTAATCTTTCTTTTAGTTATAATCACGGTGCTTTTAAACATTTTAAAACTTGATCTTAGGTCACGGTGATCTTAGGTCTATGTGCTTAAAACTTGGAGCACATAGACCTAAGATCACGGTGCTTTAATCCTACATAACCCGTCTTATTTCTTTTAGTTCTAATTTCTCTTTAACTTTTAAAAAGAAACAACTAAAACCATTACACACAATGAGGCGTTTATAACATTTATAAATTAACCTATGTGTCATGCTTCATGTAATGTCCGGTCATTACTATATATAACTTTTATATATAACGCGTAACAACCTAGCAAACATGTTATCATTCACCCTTATACTAAAACAATTATAATATAAAGATGATGCATGTCAATGGTTTTTATGCATGCATAAATATAACTCTTATATTATATGATGCATAAGCATGCTCTTACATAATGAAAATCATGCTTCTCTAAATTATAACAATTACAATAAAGTGATGATGCATGACCATTGCATAACCTAAGGTGGGATTTATTATATGTACATATTATATGACATATAAAGAACATACATCGCATGTAATAAACAAAGGATTAATAGATGGGGATGAGTCTTTACAAAAATCGGAATGAAGAAACCCTATCTATTACATTTTTCATCAAGCAAATCGGTTCACAGAAGAACCGGGTCTTGAACTGCCAGGAGGTCTTCATCATGTAGCAAACTCTGCATGTAGACAATCGTTCAACGCGCACTAGTGATAGAAGCATAAGTAAACGATCGCGTAGACGACGACGAGGTTGCGAAGCCTAACCGTCCATATGATCGTGTAGCGCGACGACAGGTAAACGATTTACCTTGAGTTACTAAACGACCGTTTAGTCAGTTACTAAGCGATGAAGCTTGCTGACCTAAATGATCATCTAGCGTGCGCGCTTTAAACGATACGTCAGCGTCTCATCGTCTATATTATGCGTGCAACTAGGTAAACGATTTACCTTACGCTAAGCGATCGTTTAGTCAGTTACTAAGCGATGAAGCTTGCTGACTTAAACGATCGTCTAGCACGCCCACGTGTTAAGCGATTCGTGAGCATCTCATCATCTACACAACGTGATACTCAGCGATCGCATACTCAATCGTCAACCCAATGCGATCAACTCTTTATCGCATTCCCCATCATTTAACCGATGCGTTCATCAACGATCGCGTACTCCTTCATCTTTACGATGCGATCAACAGCGATCGCGTAGAACATCTTCTGCACGATGCAATCAACCCTAGATCGCCTCCTTCCTCGAAGAGCCACAACACTTGTCCAGAACTTCGACGAACGACCCAAAACTTCAAACAAACTTTGAATACATACTCGATAAAGATTATTATTGCCCAAAAACGCAGGGGTCTTTACAAATAATCGCAAATGTAAAAGGATCTAAATCGAACCGAGGCTAAACATCCCGAAAACATCCATTAATCTGGCACATCCACAGTAGATTTATCAATTAAACAACGTTGAAATGCACCCACCATAAACGTATATTTCATTTTGTTGCAACAGATGAAATTGGAGTATCAGAACCTATCTTTGATACCAATTGAAGGATCTCATACCGAGAGTTTCATGAGCGCGTTCAGATCACTTCGATCTCATAGTGACCGAAATCGAACAATATACATACAACACATACAGTTATGCAATCAAAACTTAATTAACGACATGCTATGAACAAAAAAAACATAAGGGAAAGAGTTTCGTACTAGTTGAAGACTATTTTCAATCTCCGGAACTCCAATGCAGCGGACCCTCCAAATGTTCTACCAATGCCCGGCGGAAAACGTCGACTGCAGCAGCACGATCAACGTGAACTCACGACCGCAACGAGGACGACACCACCACTAATGAGTCCCGGGTATTCTCAGAGTGAAAACCCAAACGGTAGGCTTTGGTGAATTTGGTAGAGGACGGAGGCAAAACGAGTCGTGTAGGCGAAAAGCAAGTGGGAGAGAAAACAACGTTATCGTATAGCAGAAGTGCTTATCGCATAGAGAAGCTACACGATCGTGTAGGATTTGCTGAACGAATGTTTAAGAAAAGGTATACGATCGTTTAGAGAAGCTATCTGATCGTGTAGGAAACAGTGTGCGATCGTTTAGCGTGAGGTGGATGATCATTTAGGCGGAGAAGATCTATCATATAGTCTCTCGAGCGATCGTTTTACAAATCACCAGTGCGTTTTCGAATTCTCTTGGGCGAATGACGGGCGATTGATTGCACGATTCAAAAATGAAAACTTTTTTCATTTTAACTCATCGGTTACCATAACCGATGTTGCCCACTAACCCACGTCCAAACATGATATTAGGATTAATTATCATATAATTAATCAATTAATTAATAAATAAAAATAATCATATTATATTTATATCCTATAGTTTGATATCACATATCTACTATAGTATTTTTCTCCTCTACTTGATATAAATCATATTTATATCTAATTTCCTCCAAAATAATGTATCTCATACATTTAGCCAATTATATCATATATAATTAACCAGTCCAATTATATCATATATAATTAACCAGTCCAATTATATCATATATAATTGAACTTCCTCTTGTCAATTTGAACATTTCAAATTAACCCAAATACTGGTTCTCTACTTTATCCAAGCTACCTAGGGGACCAAATGGACCCGTGGCTCGACGCTCCAATGGTACATGAATAGCTGACTAAACTCTTTAGCCAAGAGATCCACCATCCATTAACTGTCAGGAATTCCACTAAAGACCAACAGTTGAACTCTTCTTACCACAAATATATTTCTGTCTCCATCGAATATAACCAATAATGAGTATGATGACCCTTCACAAATGCTCGTAAGTACAATTGGGCCAAATTATCGTTATGCTCCTGTAGTTACATCTCACTCCTTAAGTACCACTGATTCCTCTAATGAACAATACTACATAGTCCAACTATGTGTAAATACCTCTTGGGCCAAGAAAAGGTGTGTGGTGTCACATCGTTCAAGCCCCAGAATCAGCTCTTAAGGGAGCCATCTATCTACTTACCCCTACCTCGAGGAAGGAGTGAATTCCTACTTGTGTAACTGAGTTCCCAGCTCCCAAATCAGACGAATCCCCAAAATGGTAGGTTTGAATCGGCGACCTGGCCACTCGCACCCATACAAATCAAAGGACCGCCCTCAATAGCAGAAGTTCCCAACTCACTCAGGATTGAGGTCATGTTACCTATGGTCATCATAGTGAAGTGAAATCTCTACCATGAATGGTGTTATATAACGAGACGTTAACACTTCGTGGTCAAGTCTTATATAAACTTTTTGTATAAGACGCCCCGCTCGCATGTCCCCAACACGAATGATCAAGATCAGACCATCTGATGACAAGTCACAACACTTGTGACCATTCCACAAAGCGGGCTGCATCCGTAGCATTACCAAGATAAGTTTTCCCTCCTATATCCATATACTATAGACCATTTAGTTATCACTCAAGACATGATCCACTTGTATGTCACCACATACATGCTTAAGTCACATACAGATAACTAGGGATTTTATGTTTATTGGTTTGTGGTAAAGCAAATAAAACAAGTAGCTGAGCAAAAATACAAGATGTGAAGTAATATCATATATTACTAAACAAGCGTTCGTACAAACTGTTTACAAACTACAGGACACGAGACTTTAGGGCATCAACCCCAACAGGCCGTATCCATAGTGTCCCCAGGACGAGGTACCCAATCTCATCCATATACTTATAGAACTTTCTGGCTATATACTATAACATGATCCTCTTTTATGTCTCTACATAAAGTTACAGTATTCATACTATAGCCATGGAATCGTTTATTGGATTTTTATTACATAATGCAATTTCAATCTCAACAACACTTTTATTGAATAAATACTTCAACAATACTTTTATTGATAAATAGAATATGTTTCCATGATTACGAACTGCAAGTTTTAGGACATTCCCAACACTATGAACTTCTGTTTATTTCGGGATTATCCTTAAATTTTCATGGACAAGGGTTGGTTCAACAGCTCCGGCTCAATAAGCCTCCCATTTCAAGGGTAAGACCGAGTAGATAGCTAGAGATATAGGGTGAAAGATGGAATCCACTCTTACCCATTTTTAGGGATAGTAGAAAGGTTATTCCCTTAAGTTCTGATTCCAGGTCTTGAACAAGGGGCCCCACCCCTCTCCATGGCCCGAGAGAGGCATGGTTTGATGATTGGATCTCAAACCAATTGTTCATCAGAGGATCAGTAGGACTTAAGAAACAAAATGTAATCTCAGAGGTAAAACAACTATCAACCCAGCCGTTATTACGAACAACCTGTGAAGAGTTAACTTACTAATTATGATTATATCGAGTGGACACGATATATCTACAGTGAGGAGAGTGAAACTACTGGGCTTTAGTGGAGTGACCCGGTAGTTAACGAATGTTGGTTAATTAAGTTAAAAAGTTTAGCCGGCTAATCTCGGATCATTGGAGCCCATGATCTGTAGGTCCATCAGGTCCCCCTACAAGCTCACAAATGGAAAAACCTTATAATAGAGTGATGAGTTTAATTTGAAACATTCAAATTCGAATTAAAGGAATTAGTAATTATATGTGATATAATTACACGTTTAATTATCAAATTAAATGAAATTTGATAATTGGATAATATTTAAATATGATTTAAATATTAATTTCATGAGTTTGGATTCGTGGTTGTGGAATTGATGTTTAATTTAATTAAATTTTTTAATTAATTAAATAAATTAAATTGAACATTGAAATTTTGAATTTTGTGAAAATTCAAATTTAGAAAATCAATTTTTGTTTTAATTTAATTTTGGAAAAATTAGATTAAAATTGAATTTTAATAAAAAAAAAAAATCAATTAATTGATTTTAAATAAAGTTTAAAATAGAATCACATTGAAAATTGGTAAATTCAATTTCAATTTTAATCTGATTAAAATTGAATTTAAATTGAAAAATAGGAAAACCCCAAACTTAGTGGGGTTTTTCAACTTGACTTATCTTCCACTCAATCCCACTAAAAAATTGATCAAGGAGGAGTTGTCCTATTAATATGCAATATGATTACATGAAGAGATAAAATAAAACCTAAAGTTTTTTGGTTGAGATTAGAGTCATGTAGTTGATTTTTCTTGTTTGGGAGAAGAAGAAGAGTTTTTCATTCTCTAGCTGAAGAACCAAGAAAAATCTTCATATTCTTCGCTCAATTCATTTCATTTTGAATCCCACAACTCAATCTAAGGTTCAAGAGAATAGTAGGGAAGATCTATTGGTGGTTCATACCTTGTTTGTGAACCCTGAGCCCCAATTTCTCTACTTGAGTATGTTCCCTATTGAGACCAGTGTGGTGAGTAGGTTGATATGGAAATTAATGTGTAATTGTAGAGAAAATGGTGAAAAATAAGAAGAAAAGTGTGAATTTGAAAGCTTGACTCTTGGGTAAAGCTTGGAAAAATTGGCTAAGTGTAACCCATACGTTGGAAGCTAGAAAATTGACTAAGTGTTGTTCTATGCGTTGGCCTTGCTCATTTTAGAGGTTATTTGGATGTTGAAGGAAGCCAAAATGTGGCCAAGAGAAACGCATGCGGCAGCCGGTGTCTTGAGAGATTAACAAAACATGCGGCAGCCTTAAGTTACGTGAACATGGGTGCTGGGCGTTGGAGGTGCGCGCGCGGGACGATTGTGTAGTAATGAACGTGCGTTGGACAACCATGTAGCAAATGAGTAGCACTATACGATTGAGTATACGATCGTCTAGTAAGTGAGCGGTGCTACACGATGAGGTAGGCGATTGTGTAGGCGGGCATCGAGCGATCGTATAGAAAATGCGTGAAGGCAAGCGATGTAGTAGGCGATCGTGTAGCAGATGCGCGACGCTAGACGAGGTGAAGGATCGCGCTAAACGATAGTGTTATACATTGGACTATAGCGTTAAGCGATGGGGCATTGGTACTACATGATCGGCATCAGCGTTAGACAATGACGTTGGGCGATAGTGCTACGCAATGGGCGTGTGCGCTAGACGATGGGCGTCAACGCTACACGATGAGCAAGAGTTGTGCAATAGACTATGTGCTATACGATGGATGTAGACGCTATGCGATGGTGCTATGCGGCAGCAGTACTAGACGATAAGCTAGGCGATGAGACAAGCCATGGTGGACGCATGGTGAAATGTCTTGCGTTGCTAAGGCTTGCAGTACATAAGGTTGTTATGCGTTGGNGAAATGTCTTGCGTTGCTAAGGCTTGCAGTACATAAGGTTGTTATGCGTTGGTGATGTGCTATGTGTCGAGGACATCCGAGGGCATGTGGGCACATAGGACAAGGCTAATACTATGCGTTGGCATTGAACGCATGGTGTGAACTATGCGACCTACTATATGTGTTGCACATCCAAGGGCATGTGGGTGCATAGGACAAGGCTTGAGCAAATAGTATGCGTTGGAAAAGTGTTGGTCATTATCCTAGTTGAGTGCATAGGGCAAAGGTAAGCCATGCGAAAGAGAAGGATATACGGCCAAAGATGAGCCTTGCGAGCATCTAGCATATGTAACCAAGTTGCGTCAATAGAATGCACAAGGTAAAATTGAATGAATGCATTTTGATGTTGGATGAACGCATTTGAGGTTGACTGAATGCATTATGATGTTGGATGGACGCATGCGCCAAGGGGTGGTGTCCGGACATAGGTATGTTGCAACAATTGGGTGGACGCATATGAGGTTGGATGGACGCATTTATGGTTAGATGGATGCATTTGTGGTTGGATGGACGCATTTGTGGTTAGATGGACGCATTTATGGTTGGATGGAGGCATTTTCCTAGATGGCTTGTGATCACGAGAGTGTAGAATGCGCCGATGGTGATGCTAAATCATTCGGACATGTGGCTTGTTGGGGAGAAATCTTGGGCCTTAAGCAAATGAGGTGGATGCACAAGAAGAAAAGAAAATTTAAGCATTATGTGTTGGCTAAGGAAGAGGAGGACATTTTAGATTGCGATGGCATGAAGGTTGCGTCGATAGTGTGGGGAAAAGACACTTGGACATGGGGCCAAGTAGGAGGTGTCGGCCTTGGAGAGATTTTAGACGCCTATAAATAGGACCAAGGATTTCTCTTCAGATCATAACTCAAATTCTCTTCAAAGGAGATTAAGAATATTGTATGAAGGCTTATTTTGAGGAAACTATGCGTTGATGAAAGAACGCATGTGTTGGTAGCAAAACCATGTGTCGGTCATAAAGTTTCAAGAGGAGGAGACGTTGTTGGACAGTGAAGTCTGGAAATAACATCAACTTGAGACGAGAATATCTCCCAGCATACTCGTGCATTTTGATTGATTCTAAAGCCACCTAAAATCTCCAAGAGTATAGCTTTCAGAGTAGGGCTACCGGAGAAGAAGCTCCAAGGAATCAGGCTGGAAAGTGAGGAAAAGGCAGAAGGGTCAAGTTGTCAGGTATGCTTGGGCCAGTCTTGGGTATTTTATGATTCCGGCCAAATCATGAGAAGTTCTAAGCTAAGAATTTAAGGTAAGCTTCCTGAGACATTTTAGAGTATGTTTGCAGAAGGAAGTATCTCAAGATAAGGCTTAGAACTATGAGTAATCTGAGCTTTAAATTGAATCTGGATCTTAGGGTTTAAAAGGGAGCCTGAGGTAACCAAGGAACTTCTGGAGAGAAAGGTTCCTAAACGACCAAGGTGAGTGAATAAATATTTGACTAAATATTTACAATGTTTAAAGAAACCATGTTTTAAAGAAAGATTATTCTCATTCTAGCAAGTTTTACAAAATAATTTCCAAGTAAACCATGAGTTATGTTTTAAACGCATGCCATGTCTGAAAGTTTATTGAAAAACTATTTATGTGTGTTTAAATACACCAAACATGCATTAGTATCTTTAAAGACATGTTTTCTATGCATTATGCTTTACATGCTTTAAAGATAAAGTCATTTTATGACTAGTTTTACTTGAAACTCGATACTAAAGGACGTTTGAGAAGGTATCCGACCAACTCGGTACCAAAGGACATTAGACAAGGTATCCGAGCAGCTTGATACTAAAGGACAAGTTTTGAGAAGGTATCTGAGCAAAAATACCTAAGGTATGACGGTACTTAGTATGGCCACGTGCACGTAGTTAGTTAAAGTCAGAGATTAAGCAAAAGGGTTCTCTCTTGACTAGCAATTGACGTTGGGATTTAACCACAGCAGGGTTATTCTCAACTAAGGAACGGTTTTAATGTTTTCTGATAAAAATAGCTTTATATGCTTTATGCTTGGAAAATATTTATGCTGTAGTACAAGGTTGCTGTAGAAATTTAAATTTCAGTTGAATCTCTTTATTGAGACTTTTGCATGAGAATCAGTTTTCTTTCTTAAGTTACTCATTGGGCTAGCAAGCTCACCCCATTTTCAAATGTTTTCCTTTCCCCAGGTAGCGGTCAAATCCTCAGGAGATAGCTCTGCATTTGCTCTGCCACTAAAGGACAAAGATATTGTAACCCGTCTGTTAGGTGGTTACTGTAAATATTATATACATATCACAGTTGTTCATATAGGGACTAAGGTTTTGGGCATCGGGACTTGTGAAACTAGTAATGTAATCACTTTAAATATGTTGTGTTTTTAAACTTAATAAATTTTTCCTAAGAGACATCTACTGTGTATGAGTTACATGTTGGTATCAGAGTTTTTTGCTAGATTTATTAGGCAGTAAGTGTCAACAAAAGGGTTGATAACTGCTGCAGTCATATCCTTTCTTAGGCTCAGATAGTAGTCTGGGACGGGGTGTGACATTGTTGCTGAGGAGATTGAAGCTGAATTTGAAGTTTGAAGTCTTCAAAGGTGAGTTTTTTTTTATTTTATGAAACCCTCTTTTTCTGATATGAACATACCTGATTAGTTGCTAAAATTGATGAATTAGAGTGTTTAATGACCTGATTTCTTCTGCTAATTGCATGTTAACTCTATCAGATTTCACAACTCACTCAGGATTCAGGTCAAGTCACCTAGGTCATCCTGGTGAAATGTAAGTCTCTTCTAGGAACGGTGTTATAAAGAGAGACTATTCATTTCGTGGTCCAGTCTTATACAAACTCTTTGTATAGGATACCTCCGTTTATATGTCTTCACATAAATGATCAAGATTAGATCATTTGCTGCTGTACAACACTTGTAACAACTACAAAATGGGTCGTATCCGTAGTGTCACCTAAATAAGGTACTAAGCCTTATCCATCTAGTATAGACCGTTTAGGTTATTATTTAAACATGATCAACTTGTTTGTCTCCACATACATATTTAAGTTACATTATATAACCTTGGATCTTAGTTTATTAGATTGAACTTGTAGTCTAAATGTTAATAAAATATATCTTATTTATTAAATATATATATTTATTTTTAAAAACTTAGATATATGAAACTTAGGACACCAAATCCAACAAGGATAATATTGTTGGGATTGATGCCCTAAATCTTGTTGGGTTCAATAGTTTGTAAACACCTGTATGAACAAATATTATGTGATGTAATAATATGAGATATTTTCTTCACTATAGTCTTTGATATATGAGATATTTTGTTGCATTAACCACAAACCAATAAACTACAATCCTTGGTTATCGTTGTAACTTAAGCATGTATGTGATAACATACAAGTGGATCATGCTTTAAGTGATAACCTAAATGGTCTGTAGTAGATGGATAAAGGAGGGAAACCTTATCCTGTTGACACTACGAGTGTGGTCCACTTTGTAGATGTTACAAGTGTTGTAAAGTACTAAAAATAGTCTGATCCTGACCATTCATGTATTAGACATGCGACCAGGGATGCTCTATACAAAAGAGTTAGTATAAGACCGGACCACGAAATATTTAGTCTCATTATATAACGTCGTTCATGACAGAGACTTTCATTTCACTAGAATGACCATAGGTAACATGACCTTAATCCTGAGTGAGTTGGGAACTTCTGCCTATGAGGGCGGTTCTTTAATTTATATGGGTGTGAGTGGCCAGATCGCCGACTCAAACCTACTACTTTGGGGATTCGTCTGATTAAGGAGTTGGGAACTCAGCTACACAAGACAAAATTCACTCCTCCTCCGATTTAGGGGTAAGTAGATAAATTACTCTTTTAAGAGCTGATTCCGGGACTTGAACAATATGGTGCCACACCTTCTCTTGGCCCCAGAAGGATTTACTCATAGTAGGACTATAATGTATTGTTCATTAGAGGAATCAGTGGTACTTAAGAAGTTAGATGTAATTACAGGGGAAAAACGGTAAACTGATCAAGCTGTACTTACGAGCGATTTGTGAAGGGTCATCGTACCATTGATTGGTTATATCCAATGGACACAGAAATATATCTGTAGCACAAAGAGTAAAGCTGTCGGTCTTTAGTGGAATGTCCGACGGATGGTGGATATCGTGATTAAAGAGTTTAGTCAGTTATCCATGTACCGTTAGAGCTTCAAGTTACAAGTCCATAAGGTTCCCTTGGTAGCTCAATGGATTCATGTTAAGAAGTTAGATGTAATTACAGGGGAAAAACGGTAAACTGGTCAAGCTGTACTTACGAGCGATTTGTGAAGGGTCATCGTACCATTGATTGGTTATATCCAATGGACATAGAAATATATCTGTAGCGCGAAGAGTGAAGCTGTCGGTCTTTAGTGGAATGTCTGGCAGTTAATGGATGGTAGATATCGTGATTAAAGAGTTTAGTCAGTTATTCACGTACCGTTAGAGCTTCAAGCTACAAGTCCATAAGGTCCCCTAGGTAGCTCAATGGATTCATGTTAAGAATCAGTTTTTGGGTTAGTTTGAAGAGTTCAAATTAACAAGAGAAAATTTGATTATATATGATATAATTAAATTGTATCAATTATATGAGATATAATTGACTTAATGTAGAAGATACATTAATTGGAGGAATTATTATCAAATGCTATAAGGGAGAAAAAGAACTATGGTTTATATATTGAATGAGATGTGATATTAAAACTATAGGTTATAAGTATAATGATTATATTTGTAATTAAATCAATTATAGGATAATTGGTTATAGTTTTTTCTCTCATAACCAACTTAGTGAGAAGTTGTCATCAGTTATGGTAACTGATGGTTAAAATGAAAATCGTTTTCATTTTTACAGTATACGATCATTTAAGCGATTGAGAATTGGACGATCAAAAGCATTAGCTATACAATAGCTTGAGAGCATACACGATCGTGCAACGAGCGAGCTTTTGATAGTCACTTGTTTTCTAAATGATCGAGTATATTGTCTATACAATAGACTAAAACTATCTCCCACTTACTCGATCGTTTATACGATCTGCCAAATTCCTCCTATCCTCTACCAAATCCTATAAAGCCTACAATTCCTGGATTCTCACATCGAGAATACCGAGGTAGCCTTCGGTGGTGTCTACTTACTATTCGAGGGACGAGTGTAGATTTGTTCTTATTCGAGGAGATTGTTGAGGCATGACGTTCGTGTCGGTGAACGAACGTGCAGTAAGTTCGAGGGAACAAGAAGAATAGTTCTTCAAGGATAAGTTCTCTTGAACCTTGGTGTTTCCCTTTTATGGCATGCTGTAATTTATAGTTTTGCATAACTATTACTGTTTGATTGTTAATGTGTATGTTCTGTCATAATGGGGTTTGGAACGATCTCGCTTCCACTCACGGGTCTCTTTGATAAGAGTTCCTTCAAATATGTCTCCCCATAATCAATATCAGTTCTTTATGAGAATTATTTTGAAACTTGTCTCGCTTTATATATTGTGATCTCATTCTATTTGTTTTTCTTACAAATACTCATTTATATTCCACGTGTTTGACATTTTCTAATGTCTGAACTACTAATTCTCACGATTTGAAAAATGAGTTTATTTTTATTAGATTGTTTCTTTCTACATAAGTCAATCCTCTATAGCAATATTTTTCAATATATCTAAGTACATAATACTCACTTTCATAAAGAATATCGTGAGCAATATTATATGCAAAAAAAATATTCTCAACTTATATAAATATGGTTCCATCTTTTCCTTGGCATGACATATAATTTATCGAGATCTCTTTATTATCCTTTTTTACTTCAAGATTCTTATGAGTACTTGTATTCAAGATTTCTTCTGAAATATCCATATTTTTAACTAAGTTGTTTTGATTATTGACTATTTATTTTTTGAGGACTTTTATCTTTGGAACCCATTGTCTACCACACTTCAGGCGTTCTGCTAATTCGTTAGTAGTGACAACTTGTTATATTGGGATGACATTTTTAGATGGTGTATTTGTAACTAGTATATATAATTTATTCACTTTTTTTTCAACTGTAAATACTTTGTAATTACATCTAGCATTTAATTTGCAATATTTTACAAATGAACAATATAACAAATATGACATTTATAGCTCTTGGATATAACATTTTTAAAATAGGTAATAGAAACTCTTAAAAAAAGAAAAATGTTAAAAATCAAATTTTGGGGGTGTGCTCAAAATTTCGTAGTTATCCGCCCAAACACGCAAAATTTTGGGGGTTGCGTGCTTCACCCCTTCTTCAAACACACAAAACCCATATTTTCTTTTTCTCTATTTCTCTCCTTCCTTTCTTTTTCTCTATTTCTCTTCTTTCCTTTCTTCGTCTCTCCACACAAAATCCCAATCTTCTTTCTCTAAATCTCAACCCTTATTTTCTCAAGTCACAACTTTCAGCATTTGAAACCCATACCATTCCATTCCTCTCTTTATTATTCTCAACTCCGCGCGATGCCCTAAAATGTGCACCCGCATTCAACCGTCAACAACTGATTTCCATTGTCTTCCGTTTCCCCCCCCCCCCCCCTGTTGTAGCAACTTTAGTGAGTGTGGTTTTATTTTATTTCTCATTTGCTCTCATTCTTCTCTTTAATTTCTATCGTTCTCACCTCCTTTATCTTTATGCCCTAAAATATGCACAGTCCGTTAGTTGACTCTCCATCGGCTGACTTTTCATAACCTCCGTCATTCTCCATCATCGCTAGTGACTCTCCATCGGCTGACTCTCCGTACCATCCTTTCACAAGGTTCACAATCATCGCCAGTTCCAGTGTTGTGTAGAGGGTAAGGTTTTGGTTGCCGGCCTCATATGAGAATGGAAAACTGGAGCATTTTCTGCATCAGTGGATGACGAATCGCGAACATAATAATTTCTGGTCGACCATGTTCCCAGAAAAAAGATACTTTCGAGAAACGACGAGCACGACTGAAGTCGCTATACATACAAATCCATTTACGGATCTATATGCTTCGATTGGAACGGAACTGTTAATCATAAAGCTGGAGTCTTTCTGTCTGCTAGTCAGGAATGGAATCGGACGCTACGAATACGTACTACCTTGGAATCAGATGAGCTTTTAGGGAGCAACTGTAATTACAAGCTTAGCTAACGCCAGCCAAGGCGATGGAATACTGATAAAGAGTCCAAGGGCTCCAGAGACTCATCCGCGAGAAAATGCAGAAGAATGGCTGACCTTTTGAAAGAATACAAGGATGCCTTCCAGACTCCAAAATCTAACCCAAGCGGTCTAACCCCCGGGGCGGGCCCCAACCGAAAGGCGCTAGACGGACTAACGGCAAGCGAGATAAAGAAAGCTGCTGGCCATTTACGGATCTATATGCTTCGATTGGAACTGGAAGTTCCAGAACAGACGGTTTTCTTGTCTCTCATTTCTTTTCCGAATAAATCGAAGAACCTAATGGATCGAACTCATCCTTGGCTGCTATGAAACATATCGGCCTTGCGTTGCGGAAGGAACGTTCTGTTCTGTTTTGAGTTGAAGGCAAGAGCTCTTTCTTCAATAAAGGTTTGGAACTCGAATCTTTCCCCAAGGGGAAGAATATGGGCTTGTTGAAGCACCAGGGGCACCTTAATTTTATCCAAAACCTCAACTATAAATGGGGGCTCGTTTGCTTCAACATACACGTTGGGCACGATGGCACAACGTTATACTTCTCCCCCCGGGAAGGGGGGGAAGATACAGCGGGGGGCATCGCGCCGAGTTGTCCCCCTTCGGTAAGCAGCCAGGTTGAGGTCCAAAGCAGCACCTTTCCCCTTTTCAAAATTCTCATAATAATAAGGTAAGCTTTCAAGCCCCTTGACTTTCGAAACTATTAGTAAAGTCCTGGAGCGCCCTTTGTATATAAAGGTAAGGCCTTAGTTTTCTCTATCAACCTAATAGGGTGCGGTGCTTTCTGTTTTTTGTTTGTGTGTGCAGTAAGGAGATGTTTGGGATAAAAGCCCTGTCTCCCTTCTAAAACGTCGAGAAAGCTCTGCGAGCTTTGAGTCTTGTTAGTTAATCTTGAATACCATTTAATTTGATTACTACTGTTATTCATCCTTATATCCATTTTCATTGTTACTATTATTACTCATCCTTAGATCCATTTTAATTTTCTTTTTTGTTTGATTTTGGATTTTTCTTTTTGCATTTTTCCATTGGCAATTGCTTACTGTTTTTGTTTAGTTGTTGTTCGGTTATAGTTTCTGCACTTGAGGGAGATTAAGCTAGTTAAATGGAATGCAATTATGTATTGGGTTTTGTTTCCTCTAATGGTTGATAATTCTGTAACTTTAATCTAAAAATTTTATGCTAGAACTCGATCCTCGATCTATTCCAAAACTCGATCCTCAATCTCCACTATGAAGAACTCAATCCGGTCCAAAACTTGATCCAAGTTTTGACCCGATCCAGAACTCGATCATCGATCGAGCTCGATCCAAGTTTTGATCCAGTCTAGAACTTGATCCTAGATCGAACTCAATCCAAGTCTTGATCCGGTCCAAAACTCGATCCTCGATCCCCCACTCGATGCTCAGATTTATTGCTTGAGAAAAAGTGTTGTCATTTTGGCCATCTACAAATTTTTTTTATTCCAAATGGGCTCCATTACAACCTAACTTCACCTTGTTGTCTTCTTTTTGTTTGTTTTTGCTGCCTTCTTTCTTTTTTTTTTTTTTTTTTTTTTTTTTTGTGCATCTTGTGTAATCTTTTCTGTAAGTTTAGGAGATAAACGTAATTCATAATATATTTTATTTATCAAAAGTTATCTCCATTGGCTATCTTGTATCAGAGTTAAGTGTGTGTAGAGGTGCATCAGAGTTAAGTGCGACATAAAGGTCCTCTATTGTACACTGCACTTAATTTGTAAGTCTTAGAGTTCAACTTCTAATTCGTCTTTATTTTTGTTTTTAAATATTATAAAATTTGAAGGAGACTGCCGCTATGGTTCCTTAAACTTAGAAATCATTCATTGTTTTTTAGATGGAAAGTTCTATTGGTATAGTTAAATATAGAAGTTTCTAAATATGAACTTTTTGTTTTTTTTTTTTTTCTCTCTCAACCATGTCTTACCATAGAAGTGGGAGATTTTCTTTGGATTTTTGAGGTTCTTTAAGTAGGAAATGCCAAATTAAGAGACTTCAAATTAAAGTAGATTTGAATGGGGTGGGGTAGATATCACTTGGAAGATACTCAAATTTATGTGTGTGTGTGTGTGTGAGGAAAGGTTCATGTGAGTTGTTTGATTGTAGACAACTTTGTGTTTGTTGCTACCATTGGAATATAATAAATCTTAATATCTTAGACTTTAATTCAGCAAAAAGTTGCTCAATTATACTTTATATTTGTATATTAATTGAGGAATTGAATCAAATAATGAGAAAGTTTCTTAGTTCTTAATAGTAAATTTTAGCAATTATAAAAAGTTGAAACATTATTCGCTCTTTAAGTGGTTTAAGGCTCAAAGTAAGAGATTAGCAACTTAAAATTGATGGTTGATGCTCTTCGTCCCCTCATAAACTAGTGTTTATGATTTTTTTTGAATTTTTTTTGAATTTTTTTTTGTAGGTGGATGGAATGAGGTTTTGCATATTGGTGAAGAATTAAGATGACAACTTACTTAACTTTTAAAATATTTAAATGGTCCACTTGGTGGATTAATAAATCTAGATATTCAACCATAAATTTGTTCCAAGAGCAGGAGGTTGAATTTCAATTTTAGTTAGTAAGACTTTGATAATTAATTCTTGAGAACAAGTCACACATGACAATTTATTAGATCGAAAAATCTTCTAGTTCTTCCGTGGATGTCAATGATATTTTCAATAATTATTTTCATTATTGACCCAAAATAACTCATCATGTCAAATAAAAATATATTTGTATCAATGAACTTCGAGTTCGTTGTTGCATATATTTCAATTACATGAAAGTTTGTGCATAATACAGTTTAGAAGAAAAAGAAGACAACTTTTCTATATGCATTTCTCGTAGGAGATAATAGATATAATATATAAATACCATATATTATTCTTATTATCAACATCTTTAGATGTTATTTATTACAACATATATCTTCCAAATTCCTAAACTTCTCTTTGAAAATTTTTTAAAATTATCCTTCAAAATATTATATGTATATATGGTTTCAATATAATAATTATTTCTTCCTTCATTAACATGATTCCAACTATAATTATTAAATATTGTAACATTCACTTCAAGGAATGATATTAAATTAATTGGTCAAAATTCATTATCTTTCATAAAATCACATACTGACTTCGTTTATTTAATCTCTAAAAGTATTAGATAAATATTTATCACAATGTTTCATAATGCACCTATAATAAAACTAAGCAAAGACCATGCAACTTTTGGCACATCTTATCAAAAGAAGTATTAATCAATTTATTCAACTTTAGATGCATTAAATAAAAATTAATCTTTAGGAAGAGTAATTAATTATTATACATCACTTTCAAACTTTGCTATGAGAGAACTCAATCAAATGAATATAATTACTATATATAAATTTTTAAAGTTCACAAAATCCACATAAGAATAATTTAAGCCTTATTTGATAATCATTTGATTTTTTGTTTTTGTCTTTAAAAATTAAGTCTATATCATTCACATTTCTTACAATGATTTGCATATTTTTGAATTCTTAGTCAACTTTCAAAAACAAAAACAACTCTTTGAATGCTACTTTTTGTAATTCTCAAAATTTGGCTTGATTTTCTTCATATGAAAGTAGTGTGAGTGTTCATAGATTTAATTTTCAAAAACAAAATAGTTACCAAGGAACCTTAAATATTCAACAATCAAATAAATTTCAATATTAGTATGACAACCAAAAAATTAATTAATTCAACTCTCAGGTTAATTTCCACATAGAGATAACTTATGATATTTATTCTAATCATATTTAAAGATAAAAGATAACATTAATATAAGAGAATATTAACAATTATTGCCAATAAGAGTGTAGCTTAATTAGTATAGTATTCATACTATCAATCTCATGATCACTTTAATTACAATACCTTTGCAAAAATATTTTAAGAAGTTGAAAACGATTTAAGTTACAATAAATCCAAAACATATCTTATCTCCCATGTCTTTCTATTAAGGATATTTAGGTTTCTCAAACCTTAAATTTTTATTCCTCTCAATAATTTAGGTCTGTTTGGTAATCATTTGATTTTTTTATTTTTGTTTTTCAAAATTAAGTTTATAGACACTATTTCCAACTTCAAATTTCTTCCTTTTTATCTAGTTTTTACCCATGGTTTAAAAAACAACACAAATTTGAAAATTTAAAAAAAAATTCTCAAAATGTGTTTTTGTTTTTGGAATTTGGCTAAAAATTCAACCATTGTATTAAAAAAAATACAAATCAATTTAAGAAATGGAGAAGAAATAAGTTAATTTTCTAAAATCAAAAATAAAAAATGAAAGGGTTACCAAACGAGTTAGTTTTTGGTTTTATAGTTTAAGAATTTTAAGTTAGTTTCTTAAATATTAAGTTTCAGGTCCTAAAAAAAAAGTTTCAATTGAGTTTATGTAGTTTGGTGTCATATATACTCTCTAAATTATAATAACGAAGTCAAACCTCATCTATCTGTTAATTACTTGTAATAGTACAAAATAGCTCGTGAGATTTTCTCAAATTTTAAGAATCAAATTGAAAATTTCAAAACCATATATATATAAATCAAAATTATATATAAAAGATAAAAGAACAAATCTAAAAAATGATAAAGAACAAATCTAAAAGGAAAATTATTTTAAATGATAAAATTGCTAAAAATATTTATAATTAATAGCAAAATATCACAGTGTCTCTGTATAAACGGTAGTCTATCACTGTTTATCACAATCTGACTGTGATATTTTACTATTAGTTATAAATATTTTTGTTCATTTTCTTATATTTGAAAACAGCACACTCTAAAACTTTTAACGGACTGAATTGATAATTTACTTAATATCTTTTATAAAAGTTTAAACGACATTTCTTTGTCTCACTTATGTATAAGATCTTTGTGAATCAAATTATATCATATCTTTCATATTTTTTCATTTGTACTTTTGAACAAAATTTTGACTGGTCTAAAGCTTTCATTTGTATTAAAACTTAAATGACTAAAATATGTATAGAAATTTAGAAAGGAAAAACGTTAGAACCAAATTCTCAATTTGAGTAAATTTTTATATAGGGACTAAAATATATACTTTTAATCACGTTACAATATTTTTAGTGCTACAAAATATATTTGTAAAAAAAAAATTTACTATAGTAAAATACGAAACAATAATACATGAAGTAAGATCTTTCTTTCCTTATTTATAGTGGATAGAGAAGACATACATTTAACACAATTCGAGAGAAAAAATATATATATAATTGTCAAAATGAGCTTAACTCAGTAGTATCATGTGTTTCGATCCAAGAGGTCGGAGATTCAATACTCCATCCCTATAATTATTGTACTAAAAAAGAGAGAAAAATGAAATTTCGCCTTATTCCAATAATTGAGAATCAACCTCTTTTAAATACAAAAGAGTTCACACGTACACACGCGTGCACGCTAATAGAGTTATTGTTAATAAGAAAAATCATATACTATAATAACATTAATGATTACCACAAAATATATTCTCGTCGGATTTTTTCTTTTTTTTGTATATATAGTCTTATCTTTTTTTTTTCTTCCCAACAATTTGGAATTGAAGATTCAGAGACTCAATATACGAGAGTGCACTTGTTATACTAAAAAGAAGCCAATTAGCGGCATATTTTTCGGTCATTTAATTATTTTATGATAAGATATTAAATATAGGGTTCAATCTCAAAACCAATTGACCAAGTTGAAACAAGAAACCTATGTATTTTATAAATATTATGAAGTCTTTCTATTATTTCAACGTGGAATTCTCAACCATCGAAATCGCTAACGTTTTGGTTACAATTTCGGTCCAAACAGTCCACTTCGGTTCGGGTAACGAATAAACCGTTTTAGGGTTAGGTTAGAATGTAAAAATTGAAAGCATATGTGATTGATATGGGTATGAATTATTGAAGGGGCCGGAAATGGACCAAATGATCGAGGACAATAATGATAATATTTACAGTGAAGAAACCATTTCCTTTCCTTTTTTATGCTTTTGAACCCTTTGTCTTTTCCCTTATTGCAATGACTTTGTATTTTGAGTCCTTTTACTTTTTAATATTTAATACACAAAGAGTTGAATTGGAGACTTTTTGGTATTAAAGTTAAAGTTTAAAGTTAGCCTTAGGGAGCTGTGTCCAATCATAGCATTCCACAAACAAAAACTTCACTATTATCTCTAAAGTGAAGCAATAATTATATGTTGCAAAGGAAAACTTTAGACAAGTGCAAATTAAATTATTTACAATTTAAAGAAAATTATAAAAAAATAAAAAAGTGATAAGCCAATTCTTAAATTATGGAGCATATTTTGTTATTTAATTATTTTAAAGGGTTTGGTTGATAGGATTTTAAGTATAGTAGTTGCTGTTTTCATTTTCAAGTTCGTATCACTAGATTATCAATTGATTTTTGGTATATAAAAATTAAGTTTGTAAAACATTATTCATAAACCAATAATTATATCTTTTATTATCACTTCCTACTAATGTTTTAAAAAACCAAATCAAATTTTTTAAAACTAAAATGAGAAACGTTAGTTTTAAAAATTTGTTCTTGTTTTTAGAATTTTACTGTAGAATTTCGAAGGTTTCTCTAACCAACATAAAAATCTTAATATTGAGAATGTGGAGAGAAAAAAATTAACTTAAAAGAAAACTATAAATGAAATTGGAGATAAACTTGTGAGTTTGTTTTATGTTGGTTTATGAACATTCAAGATGCCTATCTTGACTTGTAAACTTAAAAAAGAAAAATTCAAGTTTGTGCATTAACATATACCAAACATGTATTCAAACCACATAGTATGTTTTCATATCTAATTTAGAGCTGAAATTGATAGATATATTTTTTAAGTTGAATATGGAGGATTCAATATATTATCGACGATATATCTATCAATATATTTCTATCGATATATCTATCAATATATTTTTAAAGTTAATATTTAAAGATTTTAATTTCGATCAAGAGTATAAAACATTAGTCGAGGTTGGCTCGTGTTGATGCCAAAATCTAGACAAGAAAAATGCACATGACCTTCATGTGACACCTACAGTAAATTTTTCTGAAGGTGAGAAAGAATACGTGACCAGCAAAAGAGAAAATTGTACACCAATATGGTATTTGCCACACATGCACTTTGATGCTTAAGTCAGATAGTGAAAGAATTTAAAAGTTTGAGAGTGATATTCAAGTTACCTCATAATGATGTATTTACAAAGGTGATTAACCTACGTTATTTCAACAAGGTTTCGAAGTTGCGATTTAGGATAATCATATAACTTAGCGGGCTAAGGGGCAAAGCCAAGGTCGAGGTCAAGCATCTTTCCCTCATTTTGATCCTAAAGTGATACTTTAGGTCATGATATGCATGAATCATGTCTCATTAGATATTTCGTTAGACTAGGTCGACAACGTTAATTTAGATTTTGACATAAACTAACCCTTTAACTCAAAATGGATCAAAATGGATCTAATGTGTTATCTTTAACCAAAACCGCCCTTAAATCAAAGTTGCTTTTGGCGATTATAAATGATTTTAACCAAATTGTTATTATTGTTGTCCAAAATTTTGAATAGCTTTTCTATTCCCACGTGATGAACGACACTACAATTTTTAAAGGAAATGAAAGCATATTTCAGTCAGTAAAAAGACGACGTGTCGCATGGAATGTGTGGACACCTCTTGCCTTTTGCTTTTCCAACTTTCACGACTTTATTCGTCTTCGGTGGAATTGGAGATAATAAAATAAAGTGAAAATTTCAGCCAACAACCATACATTTTTAAGTTCAATCCATTTAAACTTATACAAATAGTTGTGTCAATTTTGATATTAAATGTATCAATTAACATGTTTCTTCTTATAATTAAAAAAAAATATCGTACTATATATAATTGAAAATCAATTTTCATTTATAATTTAAAAATTATACTAATGAATCTTAATTTTTTTTTACTTATTTCTAATAAGTCTTTCAACTTTAAAAAGGGGCAATTACAAATATAGATATTAGACCTAAAATATTAACAGATATAATATAATATAAAAAAATTATAAATATGACCAAATTTAAATAGTCGATAAACCATGTTGTTGGTAGGAGTCTATAATAATAAACTATATCATTGGTAACAGTCAATCAATGATAGAAGTCTATCGCTGATAGACTTGGAAGTCTATCAACGATAGAAGTATATCACTGATAAACTTGCCTATATTTGCAATTTTTTTTAAATGATGTTATACACTTGATTATTATTCGTAAAATTGCTATCAATTGCAATTACCCTTAAATATATATATAATACGACATTGATATATTAATTTATATAAAACAGGTTCAAGCATTCTAATAATGTCTAATAGTTATTTAAACTTTCAGATTTTGTATTTAATAAGTCTATAGCATTTTCAATTTTTTGAAAAAAAAATAACGAATTTATTAGACATAAAATTAAAATTTGCTTCTAATAGGACATTTAACATTCAATTTTCTGTTTAATAGATTCATCAATTTCTCAAAAAATGTCAAATAAATAACGATCTACTAGCCACAACTTGTTAGATACATATTTAAAAGTTCCAAGTTTTATTAGACACATTTTAAAGTCTATAGACCAATTATTCTAAAAGAAATAAAAGTTTAGAGTCCGATTAAAAGAATAAATTTAAAGACCTCTTTAACGCAAAGAAAAAAATCCTAGAAAATCAACAACTTTTTGATATATTTAATCATATATTCTCATATGGGAAGGCAAGTATAGCTCAACTAGCACATAAAAAGGGTTGGCCACTAAGAGATATGTAGTTCGAAACTTCCACTCCTTAATTGTAAATATAACAAAATCTATCTTTGATAAACTCATATCAGCGATATAGTCTATCACTAATAGACTGAGAGTTGGATCTAATTTTTGTTATATCTATAAATTTTTTTGTATTGTACTATATCTGCTAATATACTGGATCATATTGTTATATTTGCAATTAATCTATATCAATAATGAGTTTGGAATTTGTAGCTTAGGGTTAGATTAAATATGAAACACATTAAAATTTCGAGTCATATATATATGGTATCTCATTCAAATTCAATTTCTTTTCTCTTAATCAAAGAAATTTAGTAAATATTTAAAGTTTTTATTTTTCAAAATAGTACTTAGATTTTCAACCTAGAAAACAGAAAGTTTGAAGATAATATTCACAAAGCTTTACAGTTATACCCTAAATTTTCCATCAAACACAAATAGTGAAAAAACATAAAATGATATCTAAACTTTCACTTAATCTTTTATTTTATTTTAAAATTCAAATTAATGCATCAGCAGACACATTGCACGCACCCTAAAGTCAAAGGAACAAAAAAAAAAAAACATAATGGTTTTTTAGTATGCTAAAACTCAACAAATCAAATTTATCACTCTTTTTTCTTTTTTTTAATTTTTTTTTTTTTAAAAAAAAACCTCTCACTCCTTTTATTTTTATTTTATTTTATTTTATTTTTTTGTTGAGATTTTACATTTTAACTTAAAGTTTTGGTTTTTGTTTATGTAATAATTGAACAAATATATGATAAATTTAAAACAAACTGATCACTATATTAATGGTATAAAAGTTTCTTAAAAAAAGAATTTTTTTTTATGATGAAGTATTAATGATTTCAGTTCATATACTAACTATTAACGATTTCTATTTATATGCTAATTGTAAAAGTAGTTTTGAAATTTTTTTTAAAGTTTAAGGATATTTTCCATAGAACACTCAAGAGTATTTTTGAAACAAAACATTAATGGTTTCCACCAAAAATCAATCGTAAAAGTATTTTAAACTCTTTTTAAAAGTTTTTTAAGGATATTTTTGAAACTTTTGAAAATTCAATAATATTATTGACACAAAGTACAAAATTCAGGGATATTTTTTAATAATCTAGCCTATTTTTAATTGGAAAAACTTTTTTACCTCAAATTTTAAATTTATGACAATTTAATCCTTCTAGTTTCAACTTTATAACTATTTTGTTTTTAGGTTGTAATAGGTAACAATCAAGTTCAAAAATACACGGTTAACTTTTGATGGAACTTCTTCTTTACATAAATAGTAAAACTAATTATGGACTAAATATGTTTACCAACTATAAAAACTACATACAAAAATAAAAGCTAAATAGTTAACAAAAAATGCCTTAGAATTTTGATTTTTGTTTAGGTTGCTGACGAAATTGATTTGATAATTGAAGAAATACGAGAAAAATGAGATTATTGTAGAAGAAATAATGTACATATCTATATAATTTGTTCTATCTTTCTTTCTTAATTTTTAAACTCGAGAAAATTTCAAATAAATTGATCATTATACTATATTTTTTTAACTTTTTTTTTTTAAATTGAGTTGTTTGTATCAACGATTTTTTTTTCCATAAACTAATAGTAAGAATAGTTTTGATCTTTTTTTAAGTATAAGAATATTTTCTATAGAACATTCAAGTGCATTTTTTTAAACAAAATATTAATAGTTTCCATCCAAAACTAATCGTAAGAGTATTTTAAAACTTTTTAAAAAACTTTTAGGATATTTTTGAAACGTTTAAAATTTTAATAATATCAAAGTTCAATAACATTTTTTCAATATAATTTAGGCTATTTTCAGTGAAAAAACTTTTTATCCCGAATTTTAAGTTTGTGACAATTTAATCTTTCTAGTTTCAACTTTGTAACTATTTTGTCCTTGAGTTGTAATAGATAATGATCAAGTTAACAACAACACTGTTAACTTTTGATGAAATTTCATATGTAAAACTAATTATGGACTAAATGTGTTTACCAACTATAAAAGCTAAACCGGCATATGTTAAAATAAAATACATTACGGAATGTTCAGATTACATTATTACAAATTTTACATTGACTCGAAAAGAAAGGAGGAGACAAATGTTGATAGATGTGGAGATAGAGAGATTGAAGAAGAGAAGAAGATGAGTCACTTCATTGTTCTTATTTCACACAAGCAACAACAACCACCAAATACAAGGTTAATTAAAGCAACAACTCCACACTAAGAGAGAGGGGAAAACAGAGGAACATCATGAACAGAGCAAAGAGAACAGGGGATTGCATGGCAGGGAAACAGAGTCATAATAATATTAATATAGAATTGAAGGGTTTAACCTCAGCAGGCGTTAGCGCCGGCGTATGGGTCGCAATGTTTCGTATTATCAGCGCTACCACCGCAGGCGCCCATGGCGTTTCCGGCGCCGTTGTCGCAAGATTTGACGTTTGGGTTTTCGGTGTTACCTGTCTTGGGCTCGGCACCATCAAACATGAGATATCGAGTTATATCACCATAGATCAGCAACTCCGCCGTCACCTCGCGACCGTAGGTGGCGTTGGCCTTGATCAGAACCGAACCTCTGCAGCAGTGGCTGGAACAGAGGATGGTTGTCAACATCATCGCCACCACGGCTACTCCCCAAAACGAAGAACGGCCACCCATTTTTGGTTCTCTGTTTTTCAATTTCTTTGTCTGTGTATGGGATTTTAACGGGCAGAGGAGGGGACTTATAGAAATGAAGAAGCTTGGAGATAGAGGCAGGGATTCATCTCTCTCACTCTCTCCATTATTATTAATTTATTTTTTTTTATTTTTTTTTTTTTTGCTTTTGCTTTTGCTTTTGATTCTCTGTTTCTTTTCGGTTAAATATACGTATATTTTAGAAAAAGAATATCAATTTATATCTATAATAAACATTATCAATTTATACACGCATTTAGATTATATTTGAAAAAATGTACGGTGAAACTTAAAATTGTTTTAAGTGAAAAAAATATATAGTGAAACTTATAATTGTTTTAGGTGTGTGTTTGGATTACATTTTCAAGTGTTTAATTAAAAAAATAAGTTATTTTGGAAGAAATTGGAGTGTTTGACAACCACTCAAAATAGTCAAAATAGTTTTTGGAGTGTATTTTAATTAATTTTTATCAAAAGTGTTTAAATGAATATGAGTTTTTTTAAGAACATTTTTTTCTTAAATCAATCTAAAAGGGCCCTAATTATATTTCTTACACATATAGACTTCTGCATCGAATTAATAAAATGAACTATTGGAATTGATGCATGGTCGGTTTTCAAAGGTAATCTCTATTGATTGAGAAATTTTGGTCAATCACAAAGTATCACACCATTAATTTGAATTAATATTTGAAAATTTTGATATCAATTACAAATTTACATGTATCCTCAAATGACATCACTTGTTCATCAGGCATAGCTAGTTCCCTCAAATTATGATACGTAGTGATCGGGCCTGAAGCTAGATTAGTCCAAAATTTATTGTAATGGATTGAACCAAATTTAAATAAAGTATTGGATTAAAGTCAAGCCAAAAAATTGGGTCTAAAGTCAACAAGCTCAAGTACATACGTTTTCAAAAACTTTATAAATAGAGGAGGTCACCCACCATTTGGAGGATTTGGAATTAAAAAATACATTGAGTCTTCAATCATAGTCTACCAGAGTCAATAGCCAGATAATTGATAACATCCAAAATATGCTATCTTAGTGCTTCTAATCTTGCCCATTAATGATATTTAATGTGCTAAAATATTTATATTTGTAGGATCTGAGTAATACATGTATTTCGGAGTATTATAGGCCACTTAGGGTTAATTTAGAGCAATTAGGATCTTAAAAAAGGTATCTAAGGCTTCAAACGGGAGAGAAAATAACAAATTTGCCCCCAAGCGAAAGCGTCGTAGTGCCCTACAGTATTGCGACGCGACACTCTTCATAGAATGCTGAAAATGGGTGCAGCGACATCGCGCGATTATAGAAACTGCACTTCGGTTTCTAAGTAATATCTTTTGATCCAAGTGGTCGTTTTGGGCAAATGACCACTTGAATTTCTTCATTTTTTCCACCCTCTATCCATCTACAGTATTAGATTTCAGGTTTTCTTTCATCATATTTATGTAATCAAGCAAAACAGTGTTGGGATCTAGCTTTTCCACCACCATGGGAAGGTAAGATCTATGGTTTTCTAATTTAGGGGATTTTTTAGGAATCCTTTGTATTTTTTGGAGTATTTTCATAATACGATTTATATCTCTTGTCTATGGGTTTCTATCCTGATTAAATTGTTTGATGAATTGTATTTTCTCATGAATATTTGACAAACTACTTGATAATGTATAATTTGATGCTTTAGATTAACATATAATTGTATGTTAATCTCTAAAGAAGCAATAGGTTAGATAGGCTTGTGATTTATGGTTGATAACAAAGAGCATTGTTCTATTGACCTAGGGGAAACCGTATTAAATTTCTAATTAGGTATTTTATATTGGAATTTTATCATAGTGTAATCCCTACAGCGTAATGTGGTTAGTTAAATTGATTAGCTAGGATGCTTCTCATCTAATTAAGTTGGCTAATCTGATATCTAGGACTGTTGGTAGCTTTTTTAATCAATTGCGCTAGACATAGGTAAGGAGTTAAAATCAAACATTGGAAATTCAATTATCGGAAGTACATTGGGTATCACATTCCTCTAAGTTAGAACGTTTCATTTATTTGCACATCTATTCTTTTATTTTCATGCTTCTTCTTTTCCACACTTTATTTCCTATTCTATACAAAACCCTATATTTATCGCTTTAACTAAATAATTAACTTTGAGAAACTAATCTCCGTGCTTCCCTACGAATCGACCTGGTCTTGCAACTTATACTACTTATTAGTATAGTGTTGGGTTATATGGCCTAAAACTCGCAGTTTGTAAATTTAAGCATATTCTATTTGAAATAAAGATGTTATTGAGGTTTATTCAATAAATATGTTATTGAATATGTAAATTGCACTTGTAAAAGTCTAAATCTAATAAACTAAGATCCATGGCTATTACATGAGTACTTGGACTTTATGTGGAGACATAAAATGGATCAAGTTCGAGTAGATAGCCAAAACGGTCTATAGTATACGAATAAGGTTAGGTACCTTATTCTGGTAACATTATCGAATGCGGTCCACTTTGTATCTAGTACAAACAATGTGATCCTGAATCGTTCATGTAGAGTCATGTGAGTGGGGACATCCTATGCAAATAGTTTTATAAGATCGGACCAAGAAATTGTTGGGATTGGTGTCCTAATTCTCTCGGTGGTCTCGTAGTTTGTAAACATTTTGTACACACATTGTTATTAATAAAATAAGTGTTATTTTATAAGCATTTACTCAAATTCAATAAACTAAGATCTGTAGTTATTTCATGTAACTTAAGCATGTATGTGAGACATACAAATAGATCATGCCTTAAGTAATAACCTAAATGGTCAGTAGTATAAGAATAAAGAAGGGATACCTTATCCTAGTGATACTACGGATACAACCCACTTTGTAGATGTTACAAGTGTTGTAAAGTGCTACAAATGGTCTGATCCTGACCAATCATGTGAAGACATGCGAGTGGGGTATCCTATACAAAGAGTTTGTATAAGACCAGACCACAAGATGATTAGTCTCTTTATATAACACCGTTAATAATTGAGATTAACATTTCACTAAAGTGACCATAGGTGACATGACCTTAATCCTGAGTGAGTTGAGAACTCTTGCCTATGAGGGCGGTCCTTTGATTAATGTGGGTGAGAGTGGCCAGATTTCCAACTCAACAAGCCTACCTTTTTGGGGATTCATCTGATTAGGGAGTTGGGAACTCAACTACACAAGACGGAATTCACTCCTTCTTCAAAGTAGATGTAAGTAGATAAATTGCTCCCTTAATGGCTGATTCTAAGTCTTGAACATAGTGGCCACACCTTATCTTTGGAAGAGAGGACTCAGTCATAGTAGGACTATGACTTATTATTCATTAGAGGAATCAGTGGTACTTAAGAAGTTAGATGTAACTACAAGGCAAAATGGTAAATTGGCTCAGCTATACTTACGAGCGATTTGTGAAGGGTCGTCTCACTGTTGATTGGTCATATGGACACAGAAATATATCCGTAGTGCAAAAAGTGTAGTTGTCGATCTTTAGTGAAGTGATCAACAGTTAATGGATGGTGGATCTCGTGGCTAAAGAGTTTAGTCAGTTATTCACGTACCATTGGAGCTTCAAGCTATAGGTTCATGAGGTCCCCTTGGTAGCTTAATGGGTTCAAGTTGAGAATCAGATTTTGGGTTGATTTGAAGTGTTCAAATTAACAAGAGGAAATTCAATTAGATGTGATATAATTGATATGGTATATTGATACATTAATTGGAGGAATTAATATACATATAATTTATATTAAACACCATAAAATAGAAAATAGAACTATGGTTTATATGTTTTATATGATGAAATATAACTATAGGTTATAAATATAATATGATAATTAATTCTTTTTCTTTAATAACTTAATTGAGTAGGAGGTTATTGGAAGTTTTATAATAATTGTGAGATAAAAAGAAAAATGGTTTTCCAAAATTATAAAAGGGTTGATTCATTTTAGAATATCTCCCAAAGAGATTATCAAGTAAAAAGTGTTTTTACTAAACTATAGCATTAAGAGCATACACGATAGCTACGAGTTGACTATGCGATAGTTACTCGTTTGATCCACTACTACAAAATCTACATTACTTGACACTTGTAGTTTAATTACTTGACGTTTCTGTGGAAAAAAAATGTCAAGTAATATGATTTTGGACAAAAAAAATGTCAAGTAAAATGGTTAAAAAAGCGGAGATTGACAGAATATTTCGAATATTTTCACGCGAACCTTTACTTGACACGATTTTCGTGTCAAGTAATATAAGGACTTACTTGACATTTTTTTCGTATCAAGTAAAAGGGTTAAAAAAGCGAAGATTGACGAAATATTTCGGATATTTTCACACGAACCTTTACTTGACATGATTTTCGTGTCAAGTAATATAAGATCTTACTTGACATTTTTTTCATGTCAAGTAAAAGGGTTAAAAAGGCGGAGCTTGATGGAATATTTCGAATATTTGATAGGCCTCCAATTTGGTAGGCGATCGTATAGCATTTGGTAGGTGATCGTATAGAAACTGGTAAGCGATCGTGTAATGTTTTGTAAGCGATCGTGTACTTCCAGGTGAGCGATCGCGGGGTGTTCATGGGCAATCATCTAGTGTTACTCAGCGATCGTGTAGCCGAGCTCATCTATCGTGTAGCATTTGGTAGGCGATCGTATAGCATTTTGTTACTCAACGATCGTGTAACAGAGCTAAGCGATCGTGTAGCATTTGGTAGGCGATCGTTATAACATTTTGTTACTCAGCGATCATGTAGCAAAGCTAAGCGATTATGTAGCCGAGCTCAGCGATCATGTATCATTTGGTAGGCAATCGTATAACATTGGGTAGGCAATTGTATAGCCTTTTGTTACTTAGCAATCGTGTAGCAGAGCTAAGCGATCGTGTAGTAGAGCTAAGCGATCGTGTAGCCGAGCTCAGCGATCGTGTAGCATTTGGTAGGCGATCGTATAGCATTGGATAGGCGATCAGCATTTTGTTACTTAGCGATCGTGTAGCAGAGCTAAGCGATCATGTAGCCGAGCTCAGCGATCATGTAGCATTGGGTAGGTGATCGTATAGTATTTTGTTACTCAGCGATCGTGTAGCAGAGCTCAGCGATCATGTAGAGAATTTAAGCGATCGTATAGTATTTTTTAAATAATCGTTTGAAGCTGTTAAGTGATCGTCTAGTCTCTGTTTGTCTATTAATATTTTCATGCGAACTTTTACTTGATATTTTTTTAGTGTCAAGTAAAATATTAAAAAAATTACCAAATAATTTTTTTTTTTCTTACTTTAATGAAAAGCCCTAAATTTATAACTTCATTTTCTCTATTTCTCTCCTTCCCCAAACCCTTGGTCGTCCACATTTCTCCTAGTCGCCTCTGCCCGCATTTCTCTAGTCTGTCAGTGTTGCCGTCTGTGGTCGTTCACTGCCGATGGTGTCGTCCGGTGGCGTCGTCTAGTGGGTCGTCCACTGTCGGTGGTGTCGTCCGCTACCGCTGAGGTCTGCTCACATTTCTCTTAGTCGCCTCCGCCCGCATTTCTCTAGTCCGTCAATGTTGCCGTCCGTGGTCGTCCGCTGCCGGTGGTATCATCCGGTGGATTGTCGGTCCGTGGTACCGTTGGGATTGTTCGTTGTGAGTAACTATTTCATGCAAACATTTTTGTTATGTGTATTTTTTTTAATTGAAATGTGTATATATTTGTTATGTGTATGTTTCTTTTTTTTTTTTTTTTTTTTTTTTTTTTTAGTTTGAGGATATAGTTTGAATTAGATTAGTTGATACAATTTGGGGATGCACTTACGGATGATGTTTCTTTTTTTTAGTTTGACGACGCAGTTTTTTTAGTTTGAGAATGAGTTTGTAATTAGTTTGTGATATTTTGTTGATCTGCTTGGTTTTATGGGTTTTTGTGATTCTGTTGGAATATAATGTTTGATTATTTGGACCAAATTTTAGTGGGTTGTTTATGTTTTAGATGTTAATTTTGTTGATCTACTTGGTTCTTATGTCTCCAATGTAGAATTGTGTTGGATCATTGTACTTGAAAGCTTTTTGTACTCTGTTCTACTTAATGTAATGAGCTACATTCATGTTCCATACTAATTAGTTGTGTATATAGTGATCACTGGTTGTTAATTGTTATCAATGCGTATGATGACGTGGTATACTATACTGACTCATTGAGAACAAGTTCACGAGAAGATATCAAATACATAACAAACATGTAAGCTAACTTTGCTTGAGTTTTTTTTTCGGTGTAAAGTTTATTTCATTCTGAATATTATACTATACTCTTTAATGAATGTAGGGAAATGACCATTTTCCAATCTCAAAAAAATTTGCAAATGACTCAAAAAAACTACATTCTGTAAAACAGTAAAGGTAAGTATAAGAGCATTGAAAAAATTAATAAAATGATGTTTATTTAATGCATCTGTATGATATGTATATTAATTATTTGCTTTGTATTGTAGTGTCCTTTACAAGTGGGAACTGTCGAATGTAGGTATTACGTTATGAGATATATGCGAGAAATCGTGACTAAAAAGAAGAATATTATAACAGATGCGGTATGTCTTTAAACTACTTATATATATTGTAACATTATAGATAATGTAAATAGTAAATAAATATGTATATCTCACTTTCTATGTTTTATAGATTTATACGAGGAGCTCATACTCGTAACTTGAATTGGATGAAGTATGCGTGGAACAGGCTAAATATTTAGGTCGCTATATTTGATGAACTTCCTATAAATTGTGTATGTGGCTACATGGGAATGCCCAAAACTTTTTTTGTGTAAATATTTTGTTCAACCATTATAGGTTATATACTTCAAAGAAATGTGTGGTGGAGGATAGAATTTTAGTCTTGATTTTTGGAATACATAGCACATAAAGATTGGTCCTACAATTGTGGAATTATCATATATTGGGGTGGGTTGATAGAGTAATGTAAATTTTTGGAATTATCGTACTGTTGTACGATTCATCTTATAAATTTTGGAACATTTCATGTAGACATGAGTAATAGAAGAATGGAATTATTTATTTTAGTATTCTCAATTATTACGTTGAATGTATTTGGCTGATATGTAGACCTGAAATATATGTGCAATTGTTTAGTTGATGGAATTGTCTTATTGGAACAAATGTAATGCAAGAAATAAGAAATGGAAATTAAATTCAAATGTTTAATTTGGGAAAAAAAAAAAAAAAAGCATAGATGACATTGGAAATGTGTCAAGAATTAGATTACTTGACCCTTATTTCGTGTCAAGATAAAAATATATTTGACAAATAAAAAATGTCAAGAGTAATCACAATAATAAGTGTCAAGTATTAATACACTTGACATGTCATTAGTGTCAAGTGTATTATATTTCTTGACACGGAAATTGTGTCAAGAATTATTTCTCTTGACGTTTTTACAGTATCAAGTTATCACACTATACTTGACACTCGAATACTTGACGCTTTTATAAGTGTCAAGTATACCCTTTACTTGACATTGGAAAACCGCCAAGTAATCCAATTTCTGTAGTAGTGATCATTGCTACACGATCGAGTAGCAAAGTCTAAACGCGTGGAGTGACTCAATTACAGTATCAAGTTATCACATTATACTTGACACAATCGAGTAGTGAACGTTGCTACACGATCAAGTAAACCGCCAAGTGCAACTACTGAGTTTTAGTGGAATGACTCGATTACTTCGATTTAAAGAGTTTAGATGATTAATCTCGAATTTTTGGAGCTCATTATCTGTAGGTCCATTAAGTCCCTCTACTAGCTCACAAACGGATTAAACCTCAGAATAGCATGATGAGTAAATTTGAAGCGCAAATTCGAATTAAGAGAATTAATAATTATATACGATATAATTACACGTTTAATTATCGAATAAACAAAATTGGAGAATTGGATAAAATTTAAATTTGATTTAAATATTAATTACATGAATAGGGATTCATGATTGTAGAATTGGTGTTTTATTAATTTAATATTGGATATTAAATTTATTAATTAATTAAAAATTTTAATTAATTGTTTAAATTAAATTTATCTAAAATTGAATATTTGAATTTTATGAAAATTCAAATAATAAAATTAATTTTGGTTTTAATTTAAGTTTTGGAAATTTAAATTAAAACATTGAGAAATTGATTTTTCGATTAAATTGATTTTGAATCAATTTTAAATTATGAGTGGGTTTATCCCACATTTGGCATTTCAACTCACAATTCCACTAAAAAAATGAAAGTTGTCCATCTTTTATACAAATAAGTTGTGAACAACTTGCACAAAACTGAGCAACATACAGAGCAGATTGATGGCCATGCAATTGATCCTTACTGATTTTTTAGGGAAAAAAAAAGTTCTTCAACTAAAAACCAGAAAAAATAGTCCTCTCCTCTCAGAAATTCCACAAATTTAGCTCATTTTGAATCCCACAATTCAATTTAAGTTCCAAGAGAATAATAAGAAGACCAAGTGGTGGTCTATAACACCTTTGGAGTGAAGATTCGAGCTAAATTTGTGGATTGAAGAAATTCTTCAAAGGTATGTTTTAGAAACCCTCTTTTTATTTGATGAACATGCTTTGATTTAGAGTGTGTAATGATCTTGATTTCTTCTACTAATTGCATGCTAGATCTTGATTTCTTCTCTAATTGCATGTTAACTCTATCCATTAGTATCGAAGTATGATTTAAGCACTCAATTCGTGTTAATTTTAGCTCGGTGGGTGATTTTCATAGGTTGTATGAAATGGTTGTTGATATGGATAATTTTAGTTATGACATTTAAATTTTATTCAATTAAGTGTTAATTGTTGTAATTGTCTCTTTGTTTATGGGCCTTAATGTATTATTAAGAGTCTATAAATTTTTTAGAGTCAATAGAGTTGTAATTATGTTGTAATTGAAGAAAGGAGCAAGAAAGATCAGTCGAAGAAAACTTGGTTTGAAGCTACTGCAAAGCAGCATTGCAACGCGGCCCACAGAGCGTTGCATCGTTGCTCATCAGACAACTCGTGACGTTTTAACGCTGGGATGAAACGTCGTGACACTATTCATCCCAGCCCAGAAAGTGCACGCGTGACCCAACTGATGGTTCAGTCGGTTTAGGTCTTGAAGTTTTTCAGACTAGTTTTGGTCGGTTCAACCCATTTTGAAGCTTTGGAGGTTCGATTGAGGTTCTTTTCGGGCAGTCTATAAGTGTTTTGGATCCGGTTTTGATTATTATTGTAATAATATAGGTTGTTTGTTACTTGGAATGCCAGAACTGATCCATATCAGTGTGTGCTTAATTATTTATGCATTGTGAATGTATGTTATAATTAAATAAATCTTGTTTGTGCATATAGTATGCCATGTAGATTTAAATCCCACCATAAAAAGCATGTATCATGCATTAAAAGTATGTTATAAGGAGTTGTATAGTATGTTGGGTTTTATGTCCTAAAACTCGTGGTTTGTAAACAATAAAACTTATTCTGAAAATTCAATAAGTTGTTATTGAATATATGAATTGCTTATTTCGTTTTAGAAATAAATCCAATAAACTAAAAGATCCATGACTATTAATGAGTACTTGAACTTTATGTGGAGACATAAAAGTGGATCAGGTTCGAGTAAATAGTCAAAATGATCTATAGTTTATGAATAAGGTTGTGTGCCTTATTCTGTTAACACTATTGGATTTGACCCACTTTGTAGTTGTTACAAGCAGTTGTAAAGTACTACAAACGATGTGATCCTAATTCGTACATGTTATGACATGAGGAGTGGGGATGTCCTGTGCAATGGGTTTGTACAAGATTGGACCACAAAATCAGTCACTCTTACTTTATAACGTTGTTTACTGTTTAGGACTAACCACAAAATCGGTCACTCTTACTTTTTAATGTTTTTTCCCTTAAGTGCTAACTCCGGGTCTTGAACAAAAGGTCTTACCTTCTCATTGGCCCGAGAGGGACTCGATTTGTTGATCGGATCACAAACTAATTGTTCATTAGAATCAGTGAGACTTAAGGAACAAGAGGTAATCTCGGGGGTAAAACAGACATTTGATCCAACCGTTATTATGAACAATCTATGAAGGGTTAACTTACTAATCATGGTTATATTGAGTGGACACAATATATCTACAATGAGAGGAGTGCAACTATGGGCTTTAGTGGAGTGGCCCATTCGTTAACGAATGGGGTTAATTTGGTGTAAAGAATTTAGCCAATTAATCTCAAATCGTTGGAGCCCATGATCTGTAGGTCCGTGATCCCCTACTAGTTCGTAAATGGATTAGCCTTAGAGTAGCGTGATGAGTTAATTTGAAACGTTCAAATTAGAATTAAGGGAACTAGTAATTATATGTGATATAATTATGCGTTTAAATTAGTATTAAACGAAATTGGAGAATGAATTAATATTTAAATATAATTTAAGTTTTAAATTCATGAATAGAGATTCATGTTGGTGGAATTTGTGTTAAAATTAATTTAATATTTTATATTAAAATAATTAGAATTAATTAAATTATTTATTTATTTATTTATTATTAATTTTATTTGAAAAATTAATTTATGAAATTAATTTTGTAAAATTAATAAAATTTTTCAATTTTGAAAACAAAATTGATTTTGGAAATCAATTTGAAGATCAAAAATTGAAAAAGTTGAAAATGGAAAAAGTGGGAGAACTCCACTTTCATCAACCAACAAGCTCACACATATTTCCACCATTGCTTGAGTCAATCTTCCAAGCATGAGTTGCTCTTCATGCAGCTATCTATATTGCATGATGGTCTTGCAATAAATAGAGAAGATTGAGCTGAGAATCAGGCATGCATGAGTTGAGTTTTTGCTGAAAACTTGAGTTGAAGAAGGTGTTCTTCCAAAGGTGCACCAATGTGCTTCTTTACCAAATTTCCTTCATTCAAGCTTATTTTGAGTCCCAAACTCAATCTAATGCACCAAGAGAATAGTATGGAAGGCCTTAAGGTGGTCCACAAGAAGATTTGGAGAAGATTTGCAGTTGAATTCGAGTTTCAAGAGGTTCTACAAAGGTATGTCTTGAAACCCTCTTATTATTGTATGAGTATATTTTATTTATAACCAAAATTAATTAATTAAAATGCTTATTGATCCTTGTTGATTCTGCTACATGCTTATATACTCCTACATAGTAGGCATATTTAGAGTTTCAAGTGTTTAATATAAAGTGTTATATTAAATTCTGAAAGGCTTGATGTATGTTATGGATGAAAAGCATGTCTATAGTTTTATAAATTGTTATAAAATTGGATTAGACATTTAAAATCCATAACAAAGATAAAATGCATGTTCACGTAGGTTAAGAAATAACAACTTATTTTAATAGTTAAAATAAGTCATTATCTTGTAAAATTGTGGTTACAAATTCCACCGATCTATAATCCTATCCAAGGCTGGAGGTATTTAAGTTGACGTTTATTGAACACCTCCTACCTAGGGATTATAACTAAATAATTGAGCATTGTTAACGCGGTTTTATGAGCATGCGTGAGCGTTGTGAGGTTTTAAAACTGGTTTATTACCTAGACATCGTAGGTTCCAAATATAAAAGTTATATTTTGAAGTTCACCTAGACTTAGTTATTTATTACCGAAAACAAATAGAACACTTCAATGGGAGATTAATAATATATATTATATATTGATTTTAGCTCTTACGTCCTTAAGAGTTCACACCGTGAGATCCATGCTCGGCTTCATGTCACTTTTACCACGACTACTCCCACCAAAAAGTGTTTGCATTGGTCAATAGCAAGGTTCATAAGGGAAGTAGTTCATAGTAAATGGGAAGGATATGTGTCAATGTGTACTGCAGTCTCTTCCATTAGTTTGGACCGTGAGATTCCTATATTGCACCTGCTGTCATTTTTAGGCGGCATTAGCTAGTTGTTTTTCACAACTATCCCCTCAAAGGGTTGTAACATGAGATCCGGAATAACTCAAACTCCAGAAATAGATAGGATTTCTTAGATCTATTCCCAACCTTGACTCTCCAATTCAATAGCATCGTTGGGGCCGACCTCTGAGGTCTGAAAATGGAGGGTTACACTTACAATAGTTACTAAATGTTAGTAAGTTCTTGACCAAAAACGGTAACTAAATGACTATAGGAATAAGAGTTATTCTGGAAATAGTATTTAGTCAATAATGTCTTGCTTCGGTAAAGAAGTATTTGACTGCCCCTCGATAGCATCTATTCTGACTCACTAAAGTATCATTGCAAATAAATAATAAAATTTGGTTATATTCTTACGTTTGCGAAAATTTAATTGGATTTAAAAGCAATTTAATAATTAGAATTTTTAGCATGTTAAATTCTTCAAAATTACACGCTCCAACATGTTTAACGGTTTTATTATTCAACATGGAAATCGAACATAGACGTAATACTAGCAGATGATGATCTAAAATTTGTTTTAACAAAGGAATGTCCTTAGTCTCCCAGTTCATCAGCAAACCAAAAAGTTTAGAATGCGTATGACAGATGGATTAAGGCAAATGAAAAGGCATGGATCCTTATCTTAGCAAATATATCTGATATACTGGCTAAGAAATTCGAGAACATGGCTTCTGCTAAAGAAATCATGGATTCATTACCGACATTGTTTGGACAATTTTTCAGAAACGATATCCTCGAAGAAGTTTATGACTATAACGTAAAGGATAGAACCTCTGTTAATGAACATGTTCTAGATATGTTAGAAGTAATAAACACGAATGTCATAGATGAAGAAACACAAAAAACACAATAAAGTAAATATGATTTACTTGTCATTAAGACATGTTTAGTGGAAAATGATAAATTAACCTAGATAATAGATTCAGGTGTCGCTAATCATATTTGTACTTTCGCTCAGGAAACTAGTTCCTGGAGACAGCTTACAAAAGGTGAAACAAATTTTAAGGTGAGGACCGGGAAGGTTTTTTCAGCTAAAGTAGTGGGAGATATAAAGTCATTTGTTGGAGATAGATACATTTTACTTGAAAATGTCTATTACATTCCTTCTATAAAAAGAAATTTAATATTTATCTCATGTTTGCTAGAACAAAATTATAAAGTCTCTTTTAAAAATAATGAAGTGTTCATAATTTTGAAAGGTATCAAAATATGTTTTGCAAAATTGGAAAATAACTTGTATGTGTTAAAATCAACTGAGGTAAAAACCGTTTTGAATATAGATATGTTTAAAATAGTTGAAACGAAAAATTTCTCCAAACGTCTATCTATGGCACTTAAGACTAGGCCACATAAATTTCAATAGGATTGGGAGATGGTTAAGAGTGGACTTCTAAATCAGTTAGAAGATAACTATCTACCACTATGTTAGTCTTTTTTTTAGGGTCAAATGACCAAAAGATCTTTTACAGGAAAAGGTCTTAGAACCAAAGAACCCTCATACATTTAGACCTTTGTGATCCGATGAATATTAAAGCACGAGGAGGGTATGAATATTTTATCAATTTCATAGATGATTATTTTAGATATGGCTATATTTACCTTATGCATTATAAGTCTGACATCCTTGAAAAGTTCAAGGAATATAAGGAAAGGGTTGAGAACCAGTTAAATAAAAAGATTAAAACATTTTGATCAGATTGAGGTGGAGTATGTGGACTTAAAATTCCATGATTATTTGATAGAACACGAACTTCAGTCTCAACTCACGATACCTGGTACACCCCAATAGAATGATATAGCAGAAAGGAGAAGTAAAATCCTGTTGAACATGGTTCGTTCGATGATGAGTTATGCTGAGTTGCCAAATTCTTTTTTAGGATATGTAATACAGACTGCAGTATATATTTTGAACAAGGTTCCCTCAAAAAGTATTTCAGAAACACCTTACGAGTTACGAAGAGAACGTAAAAGAAGTTTACGTCACTTCAGGATTTGGGGATGCCCAACACATGTGTTGGTGCAAAACTCAAAGAAATTGGAATATCATTCAAAAGTATGCCTATTTGTAGGCTATCCTAAAGAGACAAAAAGTGGTTATTTCTATGATCCTCGGGAAAATGAAGTATTTGTATCAACAAATGCAACATTCCTAGATGAGGACCACATAAAGAATCATCAACCTCGCAGTAAGCTAGTATTAAAAGAGATATCCACAGAAGCTACAAACAAATCAACAAGAATTGTTGATCAAGCTGGTCTTTCAACAAGAGTTAATGAAACTGACACTTTACATCCTTCTTAAGAGTTGAGAATGTCTCAACGTAGTGGGAGGGTTGTTCATCAACCTAACCATTACGTGGGTCTAACGAAAACTCAAGTCGTCATACCTAATGATGACTCAGAGGATCCATTGACTTTCAAACAAGCAATGGAAGATGTGGATAGAGAAGAAGGCATTAGCATTAGAAAGACTACAAAGGCATTCCACCGGGCTCAACTATGGGAATAAGGGGAATAAGAGTTGGCGGTAAGTGAAGAAATTCCTTCCGGTACCAATGGATAAAAGTCATGGACCTCGAAATAGAGTCGATGTACTTCAATTCAGTATGGAAACTTGCAGATCAACCAAAAGGGGTAAAACCTATTGGTTGTAAATGGATCTACAAGAGAAAACGAGACCAAGCTGGTAAGGTACAAATCTACAAAGCTAGATTCATGGAAAAAGAGTTTACCGAAAGATATGGGGTAGACTATGAAGAAACATTCTCTCCAGTTACCATAATCAAGTCTATTAGAATACTCTTAGCTATCGCTACATTTTATGATTATCAAATTTGGTAGATGGATGTCAAGACAGCTTTTTTGAATGGCTATCTTGAAGAGAGTATCTATATGTATCAAAGGGTTTATAGAATGGGGTCAAGAGCAAAAAGTTTGCAAGCTTAAAAGATCTATTTATGGATTGAAACAAGCGTCTCAATCCTGGAATATGAGATCTGACACTGCGGTCAAATCTTATAGCTTTAAACAGAACGTTGACTAATCCTGTGTTTACAATAAGATTGTCGACAAAATGGTAGCTTTTCTGATTTCATATGTTGATGGTATTCTACTTATTGGAAATGAAGTAGAATTCCTTGCTGACGTTAAGAGATGGTTGGCATTAGAACTCCAAAAGAAAGATTTGGAAGATACACAGTATGTTCTTAGGATCCAAATAGTTCGGAACCACAAGAACATAACACTAGCATTACCTCAAGCATCTTATATAGACAAAATTTTGTCTAGATATAAAATGCACCATTCCAAAAAAAGGTATGTTACCTTTCAGGCATGGAATTCATTTATCTAAGAAACAATGTCCTAAATATTGGGATTGATGTCATGCGATACAAAGCATCAACCTATGGAAAAATGAATTGATTGACTATTGAGTGCAACTTCAAAGACCCAACATGCATTTTTATGCATTGGGCTCTTCATTAACAGATATAAATATAAGTAGGTAAGGTCTTATGGTTTGTAATTGTAAATGTACAAACATTTTATTTATTCATATGAGAGTTATGAGTCTTCCTACTTTGTGTGCTTGAACATTCAAGTAACTTAAAGCCAATTTAAAATGATTTAAGTGCTTAAAAAATTGTTCTTTTAAGTTTGAAAAAAAAATATTTTTAAGGATTTAGAAAATATTCCAAACAGATTGTAATTCTTCTTGGAATAGGTAAACAGACTGTAAATTTGATTATTGTTTGTGGACTGTTCTTAACTTTAGTAGGCAACTCTCCTTACCTCATGGGCATGGGTAATCAAAATAGTGTGGACTAATCCTTCCTTTGGAATTGAAAATCAAATTCATTTTATGAGGTTTTTACAACTTGCCGGTTGAAACTCTCCTAGTGTAGAAAGATTCTTATTACAATTCAAAAATCATCAAAGAAAACCACGACAATGTAACTGACTCATAATCATTGTTCAAGTTTGCATATTCTTAATAATTATTGAATACAAATCTAAATCATTTTTTATTTTTCTTTTATACATTCAATTGTATAAAATTATCGACCATATTGCGACGACTCCCAATAATTTACAATTACCTCAAGTTTCATATCAGGAAATTTTGCTTTTTGTTTATATTTTTATTTTATCTAAATTGTCATGGCGGTGAATAGTCATATTCGTTTCCTCTCTACCTTTCTGCATGCTCACTGTTTCGAAGCATCTCTCTTTTTACCTTTTTTTATTCCTTCAGAAATCTCGACATTAATAAATGTAATTGATCGCTGCCTATTTTTATAAATATATATCCAATCAGTTTTAAATAAGTTCAAAATACTTTGTAGATTAAAATAATTATATTAGTCTTTTAGGTCCTAATACCTTCAGTTATTCAATTTTAGTAGGTTAAAATATTATTTTGGTCATTCAAGTCCTACTACCTTAAATCATCCAATTTTAGTCATGTACCTTCAATTAATCTTTAAATTAACCCTACATTTAATTTCATGTTCATTTTTCCCAAATAATTTAGTCACTTTGAGCATGAAAAGATACCACGGTCCAGAACTAAATTTAAAATTGATTGAAAGTACAAGAATTATTTTTAAATTAATTGAAAACACATTAACTAAATTTAGACGATTGATCATAAAAAATCATAATGGTAAAAATGGTATTTTAACTCAAAAAAACCAAAAGAAAGCAATCTCCAAGGACAGTCCTGAATAATTGCAAATAGTTCCCACGTGGACCGTGAATGAAAGAAAAGCATCTCGGTTCAGTAAAGACTACATGTCGCACCAACTTTTGAAGATTAAAGTTCTAAGGTGGGACACACAATTCCTTTAGCCACTTTCAAGACTTTAGGCATTTCAGTTGGGAGATTTTAGAAAAATTGGATAATATCATTTTGTTTCTAGTACTGAGGATCAAAACCAAGCTTCAAGCAATAATTATGCAAAAACTGTACTCAAATTAGGATTAAAGTTACCTAATAATAATTAGTTCGTGTAAGGGGGAATCCTGCTGGACAGGGCAAGGCTAGCAAAAGCATCCTCACCGTCCATAATGTAAATCCTCATTAGATTTGGAATAGTGAAGTTGGAATTCCCCATAGGAAAAGTTGCGAGGGTCAAGTTCCCTGTCCGGGTTGGTGTTTCTTCAACTTCAAGGTGCAATAATTTTATGGGGTCCAACATAAAAAATTTAGTATTTAAGCTTGGTAAATTTGATTAAGGAAAACTCCTAGTTATTATTATTTTTAAAAAATAATAGAAAAAGCCAAGGGCTTTTGAGCTTTCAAGCTTCACAAAAGGCGCACCTGAACCTCGCCTTTTCAAGGCAAGGTGCCAAACCTGCGTCTTGCGCCCTAGGTCCACTCCCATAAGGGCTTAAAAGGCGAGGTGCCAGACCTCCAAGAGCAAGCACGCCCCTGACGGCTTTTGAAAACACAGCTATAGGTAATTTCCCTATTTTAATTCTGGACTTTGGTCTTTGGGCTTCTATTTCTGGATACATAGAGTATTCATTTCAAGGATCGGGCCCCAATACAGGGAAAAGCTTTCCCCATCCCCGCCGGCTCAAGGCACGTTCCTTCATTTCGCATGATGAACACAATTCCTTAGTGTAGGACATTCAAGGTTTGATGGATATGTAAAGAAGAGAGGTAACTCATGATCGATCAGACATGGTTAAACAAATGCATGCTTCATTATGTCTAAATTAGACATGAAATAGACACAAAAATATAGAAAAATAAACCATCATATATAGCTATTAACAAAAGATGTTAAACATAGGAAACGAATTGAATCTAAAGGGTAAAAAAAAATAGCACTACTCAAAGAAATAAAGATCAGAGAGCCGATTCAAAGGCCTAGGAGTGTAGACGATGGTACAACAATCCATTAATATAACCAACTACTCCAATTCGAATGTGGTTCCCCATGTCAAAATTTGAACAAATTTAGAGGATTGAGTAGAACATGAGACATCCTAGAATTTTATCCAGAAAGGTAGGTGAGACTTAACTTACAGATCAACAAAAATCCACTCTTCAACGAATTGCCAAACCTTGCATAGCCTGTGATCCATCTTCGACTATTTTGTTTGCTCGAATGGTGCCAATGACATTCGCAATATTCCCCTGGAAAAAGCACCAACCAAAGTTTTGTTAAAGGCAGAAAACCACGAGGGGCAGAGCACTAACTAATCCTTGTCCTTGCTAAAGGAAAATTTTGGTCCAATCTTAAGATCAATGACTGAATTTTATAGTTACCTACTACTAAATAAGAGAAATGTTAAACATGCAGAGCAAGCTTAACAACCATGATATATTATCTTTTTATTATGAAAAACAAAAGAGATAATTTACCCTCCATGTGGCTAGCTTTGTCCTAAGTGTTTCCCACTGATGCTGCCCAAATACACGGTCAGTACAGCGGCTGCACATGAACATCAAAAGAGGTATTATATTAGTACAGAATAAGCTATGCCTAACCAAAGGAGTGCAATGCAACGAAGTGGATAATGCATAGCACAAACCTTACAATCACAACTTCATTCATCTGGTCCATTTTGCAGTCCATCAATTTGGAAGTAATGGCCTTCACGACCCACAGTTCCACCTCATCATCATTGATCTGAAGCACAAATAACAAGACTGGCAGTTCAGCCACGTAATTTTTCCCTCCCAAGTTACTCTAAGAAGGGCAGACCCAAATCAAAAAATAAAACACAAAAGGAAAATCATGTAAAATGAAAGTTTTTTTTATTTTTTACCCTAAGTGTGTCCTTAATGAGAGCATATGGAATGCGGGCAGATTCATTTGAGCCAAGATCCAGCAATGACAATAACCTCATCTTCGCGATGCAATCTTCATGGACGAGACCTACACCAGATCAAGGAATACATCCAGCGAATATGATTAACAAATTTGGCTCTAATTAGTAATTACTAGAGTGGAGAATTTTACCATAGCTTTTCAATAGAGTAGAATTTGCAGCTTGAAATTCCAAATAAGTATCCAATCTCTGAGTCAAAAAAATCTTCAGAAGCTGATAAACCAATGAATATTTGGCATCCTTCTCCAGTTGTCCTACAGCAGGCATGTCTAACAAATCACACTGCAAACATAAAGAATAGTTGGTAGCAAATAAGTCGATAATATTGGCTAAAGATCAAATTTGAAACATGAAATAGGAATTAAACCCTTCCTGTAAAATCTTCTGTTATAAGTCATTCAGTAGCCAATAGAAATAAAATTTTTAAAAATAAAAACAAAAATGCATCTCTCACATGCAATCCAAAAAACATTTCTTAGAAATCTTGGTTTTTAAACTGGAAACAATCATCAGAATTAACAAGAGTACCATTAAGAGAGCAATTGGATGAGATATCTTCTCAAACAAAATAGAGGAAATTACAAAAAAATCAACCATCAAAAGTACAAGGAACCAAACTTAGCCCCAATAATCATGTGAATATAGTATTCAATCTCGCAAATAACTTCCCAACTAGCCCTTCCAATTTTATCTTCATCTCTGCCAGGGTTAACACCATGTTGCCATTTTATGCTACTCCAGAAGTCCCCTGAAATCACCCATTTCCTCTATCAGCCAAAATTTTCTAAGAATCAAATTCTCCTCCCAAGCTTCTTCCACTGTGATATCTCTTCATCTCAGAAACAGCAAAAAGAAGAGAGTTTCCACATTAACCGTCGTTGATCCATCTAGACATTAATGCAAGTTGCTTCCTGCCTTCCTCATATTTTCCAGTCTACAAAGAATGAGGCAGGATTTCCAGCTAGAGAAAATCCTAAATAGGTTAAGACTTGAGGGTAAAACACAGATGCCCTCACCTCATAAACCCTTCACAATGGCAAGGGTTCTTTTGAGTTCATAGTGGATACCAGATAAAACCAACAGAATAATTGGGCCCATCAACCTCAAGCCCAGAAACCATTTCAAGGTGCGAAGTATAAAGCTAATGTAACAGAGCTGACTTAAAAATTTACCAATAGAAGAGTTGTGTCCTAGATTCCTAGTACTAGATGTGAAACAAGAACAGTTTTTATAAATTCTTTTTTTTTATATTCATGAGTATTCGGGTCAGCTTACTATGCACACTTCGATTAATCTTACAAGACAATCCGCATGACCCTACAATATTTGGGTATCAAGGAAACTCGTAGGATATTAAATCTTAAACCATAAATTGAACCCATGACGCGAGACAAGAACGAATTGGAACAATGTACTCAGTTGTAGTCAACTTAAAAATATATCCTCAACCAAGAAGTTAAAAATTTGGATCGCCACCTCTATATCAAACTCAAAAAATGTAATAAGTTGTTTGAACCATGGTAAAAAGAGCTTTTAAAATATAATACGCTACACAAGAAACTGAAATACCTTAAACATGTTAGGTGCCTTCACAAATTCAACAATTGCATGAACAGCTTCTTCCTTTGCTTCATTCAAGGTATGTGCATCTTCACCCGAGAAAGTGACCAAATATTTGGTAAGGAACTTGAAATAATCATTTGCAGAACTGAAATCAAAGAGAAGTTGGCAATCACATATTGGTTTATAACAATGAGCAAGAGTAAACAAAAAAATCACAAAAAGTAGGAGGTAAAAATAAGTGCAAGTAAAAATGTAAAAAGGATAACTAAAGGAGAATCATTTAGTGACATAATTCATTCTGTAATACCTCTTACTTTCTTTCAAAACATTAGCAATGGCGAGGAAAAGCTCTCTCTGCTCTACAATCCCAATATTCCACTCTCTCAAGAAACTCTCGATCTTTTTCAATGATGGAAGTATATGTTCCGGGGCCTTCCCCTTAAAAGCTAAATCCAAGGCCTTCATGTAAACATGGAACCGGCTATATGGGTGGTTCTCAAGCAGGTTGTACAGATTGAACAAGCTGTAAAAGAGGAAGACTTAAGAAAAGAAAAAAGAGAGTCAAAATCATGATATATACAAATTTGGCATGCATTACATCTTTAAACGCAGTGCAGGTTTGTCATTTGGTTGTTGGCTGATCTTAGCAGATATAAGCTTTGCCATTTCAAGTGATTCATCTGGACTTCCAGATTTTGTGACAAGATTACAGATAATGGTGAACACACACTCGAGATCTGTTCCAAAAGAAAAGAACTGTGTTAGTTACATGGATGAAACATTTTCTGAACTGTGTTAGTTACATGGATGAAACATTTTCTTTCTCCTCCGACCTCCACTTCCTTTTTTCACAGAAGATCTTGTCTCCATGCTGACATTTCTATTGTTCCACTTGAAAGACGCATGCAACAATAATAACAAAACCAATAAAAGAAACAACCTCAACAACCTTCATTCTGTCACAATTTCAACTCCTGAAGACAAAAATACAGAGAAAAGGGTCCTGGAGATTCATTCTTAGCTTTCAAATTCGAACTATATTTACCTTTTTCAGACACTTTTGAAAATATCAAGTCAGCAGATGTAAGCATTAGAGATGCCAAATCCAACCATCTTCCCATAACCATACATTCTTGGGCTTCAACGCAGAGTCTATTAACTTGTGGCTCAGCAGTCTAAAAATAAAGAAAAACGCCAACTAATAAGCCACGTGACTAACAAATAAGGTGCAATATGTTGATTAATTCAATTAAAAAGCAGAGTGTATTTTAGAAGATATTATAAGCAAAAGGCTAAATTGTGGTGCTTAGAAACTAATAAGGGAAAGGGGAAAAAAACAAAAAAACAAAAAACATATATCCTCATTTTGTTCATCCTCAACTCTTTTTCTTGTGAACATATAAGAATACACATAAACTCTAATCGCAAGCCATTTTGACATGGCAAGATTACGTAAATTATGCTAACGGACTAATTTATTCTCAGTGCTCAATAACCAATCTTCCGACGTATATGGTAGAACATTTGCCGTCGCATAACCCCGCCAATTTCCAACGGATCATGGAAGGCACCTAGAACGCTACAATTTACCATAATTTTAAATTTCCGATAGAATAAATCCAATAATCGTATTCCTAGAGGATTTTTCGTTATCATTATAGAAGAATGAGCAGTGAAAAACAAATTTCGATGAAGTTGTAAACCAAAACCTAGTGCAAGCGAGAAAGTCAAGATACGGACGGCGGTGCCAAAGCATCAAAGTGATTTCAAAGAGAAAGTAGCAAAAGAAACGAAATTAGGAACCTCGGGACCGGCGTCGGCCCAAGCAAGCTCAGAGGCAAAACGGACGACGGTGAGCGCCGCATCTTCCTCGGAGGTTTGAACGACAGTGGCCATTGTAGAAGAATCTGTCAAGCAAATCCAAGGTTCTAACGTCTCCTCCCTTTTCTTACAAGTGCAGAGCAAGGGCGCCAAGGGAGGCTGCAGAAAACCCTAGCTTGCTTAAAGCTTGTGATTTCTCACGTACTACACTCGCGTGAACTCAACGCTCTTTCCCTTATAAAATCCTTTTTATTTTTCTTTTTCTTTTTCTTTTTCTTTTTTCTTTTTTCTTTTATATCTTATATTTATATATCTACGTGGAAAATATTGTATAATAATAATTTTTTTTTTTTTTTTTTTAAGATACTTCGTTAAAATCCCAACTCAAAGGGGCAAAGAATGAACAAGGTCCTCAAAAATAACATCCAATAGCCATCTAGGGAAATAATGTCCTAACACCACATGTTAACCTTCGAAGTGGAAGAGACAGAAGCACCTATAGAAGACAAACCATAAGCAAAAATGAGCAACATAAAGAGCATTTTGAGCACAAGGACAAAAAGAATAAGAAGAGATATTATCCAGCTATTCACCCAAATATCTGATCTCATCAACTGCATTCTTCACCTCAGTGAAATCCAACAAGCACTTATTAATCAAATTAACCACCTCAAGGGAGTCAGATTGAACCACAGTAGTACTAGGGTGAGTAATAGAAAAAGATGAGAGATGATTAGGCTGGACACAAATCATAGATCCAAATGAGTCAAGAACCACCCACCCAACACCATTGCGCTACTTCGTAGAATTCTAAAAAGCATCGATGTTCAACTTTCATTTATTAATCTTCGATGGGCTCTAAGGAACATGACGCCTGGTGCACCAATTCGACAACCTGCACAAAACCAGAGAACCCATCGAACTCATTGATGAGATATAAAATTTAACTTACTTTGGATTTACTCTAACGATGCTTTTTTTCCCATTATTATTAATAGTGTTCTTATATGCCCAGATGCACCACAAGATAGTGACGGCCTTGCCATGGTCCACATCCCTGAACTTTTCAATGCAAAAGGCAACCAATCGACCCTGCAAATAGAGAACATATGACACAAATTAGGAGATAACGAGTTTAGATGTTTTTGGAGAACTTACGATCCAAACAAGTGGGAGGATGTCTCTAGATCCTTCCTACAAAACAGATATAACTGGTTAGCGTTGATCCCTTTTTTTATAATATTGACTTTGTTAGGGATGATGTCTTGAATTTTCCTCCAGATAATTTACATATTTCTAGGAATGACTTGTGTTTTCCATAAAAGCTTCCACAATGGAGAAGATAGTTCATCTAAGAAAGAGGAAACCTTAAAATAGCCTTCAAGGGGGGTGGCAAGATGATTGACACTTTTGATCGAGAAACAAACTTTCGGGTCATAATTCAAAATGATTTAATCCTTGGAGAAGGTAGGTCCTACTCGAATCTTAAAAATATCATGCACATCAAGAGGGAGAAAGCTATCACGAATCAACTACTCATTCCAAACCCCATTTGACTCAATGAGATTGATCACTCTCTTTCTAACCAACTAAGCATTAGAAAGAAACAAAATGCAATCGCATTTTCTATTAAGCTATAGGTCATGGTCAATCAGAATACAACAACCATCTCCCACTTCCCATTTATACCCCTTCTTGGATAGCTCTCTATCCCAAATAATGCTTATCCAAGTAAAAGAAGGGTTATTTTCGGTAGGAGCATTAAAAAAGTCATTATCGAGTTTGTAAGAGAAGGGTTATTTCCAAAAGGCTGTCAAGATTTTTTTCAAAATTTACTCGCTTAACTGGGCAAAAGTGGCTTGATTGAAAAGACTAAAATCTTTAAAGTCAAGCCCACCCTTATCCTTGCTCACACATAATCTTTTCCAACTATTCCAATGTAGCTTATGATGTCCATCAAGAGACCCCCACCAGAAACAAAGCATAGAATCTATTAATCTCATCACAAGTCTTGATATAGAGCCTAAAGCAACTCATGGTATAGGTGGGAATAGCTGGGTAATAAACTTAATAAGAACTTATTTACCACATACCGGAAAAAGCTTTTCTTTCCAACTCTGCACCACTTTCCAAACCCTTTCTCTAATCTTCTGAAACATTTTGTGTTTGTTTCTTCTAGTTTTAGAAGGCATACCTAAGTAGTCGACCAGATCATTCGTGAGTTTGATACCTAAAACTTGGTTAATCATCTCTGGCATATGAGTGTTCGTTGGGGTTGATGCCCTCTCATGGGTTCTATAGTTTGTAATTATAATGTAAAAACAATTTTATTTATTTAATAAAATATGAGATATTCGAAATTTAGTAGCATGAACCCACAAACCAATAAACTAACATTCAAGGTTATCTTTTGTAGCTTAAACATGTATGTAGAAACATACAGATGGATCATGTTTAAGTGATAACTTAAATGGTATGTATTAGATGGATAAAGTTGGGTACCTTATCCTGATGACACTACGAATACAATCTGCTTTGTAGATGTTACAATTGTTGTAAAGTGTTACATATGATCTGATTCTGATCATTCATGTAGAGATATATGAGGGGGAGCATTCTATACAAATGAGTTTGTATAAGACCAGACCACGAAAAAAAAGTTCGAAACAAGTAGGGTTTTTTTTTTAGATTAGATGCAGTTACTAATTCATGATCACTGTTAATAATATAGACTTATATTTCACCATGATGACCACGGGTGACATGACCTGAATCCTAAGTGAGTTGTGAACTCCTACCTATGAAGGCGGTCTTTTGATTTTGTATGGGTGAGATTGGCCAGATTGTTGACTCAATAAGCTTACCATTTTGGAGTTTCGTCTTATTGAAGAGCTGGGAATACAACTGCATAATACGAAATTCACTCATTCCCTAATGTTGGGGTAAGTAGATAAATTGCTTCTTTAAGGGCTGATTTCGGGGCTTGAACAATGTGACACCACACCCTCTCTTGATCTGAGAGAAGTTTGATCATAATTGGACTATGACTTATTGTTCATTAGATGGATCAGTGGTACTTGAAGAGTTAGATGTAACTACATGGACAAAACGGTAATTTTGGCTCAGTTATACTTACGAGCAATTTGTGAAGGGTCATTGCTTTGTTGACTGGTTATATCCAATGGACACATAAATCTATCTGTAGTGCGAAAAGTGCAATTATCGATCTTTTGTGGAGTGACAAGCAGTTAATGAATGTTGAATAATTTAATTAATTATTCAAGTGCCATTGGAGCTTCAATATACAGGTCCATAAAGTCTCATTTGTAGCTCAACATGGATTATTGAGAATTAATTTTGGATTAATTTGATTGTTCAAATTAATTAAGGGAATTATATGTGATATAATTAATATAATGTATTTGATACATTATAATATAAAATTTATTTTGGAGGAATTAAATATTTGAATTTGATTCAAATATTAATTATATGAATGAGATTCATATAATTAAATTTTGTATAAATATGATTTATATTAAATGTCATGTATTATTGAGAGAAATAAAAACTATAGGTTATGTGTTATATTTGATATAACATATAGTTATATATACTGACTTATTATATGCATATATAACTATACGTTATATCAAATATAACACATAACCTATACTTTTTTTAATTTAGATTTAAATTACAAAATTAAAGGGAGGGAGTTACAACTTCCTCCCTTAATTATCTCTCGATGAATCGTGGGAGGGAAGTTTTTGTTTGTAACGATACATTCATCTTCTTCCCCTGTTATCTGAAGAAAAAAGATACTTGTCTCTATGGCTTTGAAAAAGATCTTACAGAAGAAAATTTTATCTCTAAAACTCTCTCCCTCTTCCCAAATGAAACACAAAGTCCAAACCTCCTATGATTCTCATCCTCTATAGATAATACAAAGGAAATTCTTGTGGTGGTGGCCACTATGCTTTCTTGTTCGTGATTAAGATTGGCAAATTCCCCGCAGGGTGGAATCCTTAGTTTGACCGGGATGGGGTCAAACCGGAAAAATTTTTCGGGGCCCCATCCGGGGACGAGAACGGTATCCCCGCCCCGACCCTGATTTGATATATTTGTATTTTTAATATTTTATAAATATATATTTATAATATATAAAACAACTTATTTATATGTTTGTTTATAATGTATAGACTTATAGTGTTGTGGAGCTCAATATTAAATATCTAAATTCTAAATCTAAACCCAAAAATTAATCAAATTTTAAATAAAATTTTAATGGAGAATCCCCATGGGGAATTAGTAGGGGATTCTCGCGGGGAATTAGTAAGGGAATTCCCGCGGGGTAATAGGGAATGGGGCCCCGTGTGGACCCCATTTCTTCGATGGGGAATCCCCGCCCCTGTCCTCGCCTTCAAATGGCAAGGACGGAGGTGGGGATGGGGGAGAATTTCCCCCACGGGGCCGGGGACGGGGGACGCCCCCTCGCCTCAACCCGACCCTGTTACCAACCCTATTCATGATTGATCGTGAAGAAGAGGGATGACATGAAGAACAATTATTCAATGGTAAGTACTTTCTAACCCAAATTCTTTTCATCTTGCATGTTGTAAAATTATTTAATGCTAATGCATGTTTTTTTTTTTTTTGTTTTTTTTATAAAATTTGTAGTTGGTGAAAATCAAGGATTGGGAACGATCCCCACTTTCGCTGTGGACCTTCGAATTCCTATAGGGTTGACAATCTCACTAACCATAGCATTAGACTTGTCCAAGTTAACTATTTGCCCCAAAGCAAAAATGGGTTAAAATATATTCATCTGTTCTTATTCATCTATGATTTTCTTCAACTTATAAAATTTTCCACTATCAACATTATTCTTGTTTGAAGTTCTAAAATTTTGATGTCAATTAATTTGAATGTCGAGATAGTATTAAATTTTGTAGACATGAGAACATCTTTTTATTTTTATTTGTCGACATAAAAAATGAATCTACATTTCTATTATATCAAATAAACAACAAAATGTCACAAATATATTGTTATTATAATATAAATAATAATCACTTCAAATTATTTGAAACATAAAATATTTATTTATTTACTTGAACATTTTCTTTGAATTCTTTATCTTTATAATTTTTCATAAATATTCATCGACTTCAATATTTTATCGACATTTTCGTAAAATCAAGACTTTGACAGTCATCTTTTAAACCTTTGTTATGGAAGTTATTCTACTTCTATTAAAAATTTTTGGAGCGTTTGGATTGTCTATGAAAAATTTTTGTTTTTCAAGAATACACTTTTTTTCTAAATTGTGTTTAAAATTTAAACACTTACATGTTTGGTTAGAACTTTTCGTAAGTGTTTATATACATAACTTTGTTTGATTTGTCATATGTAAAAAATGTTTATACTTAAGTCAAATTACCATAAAGGGCTATTAAACACTATGGACTAATTTAAAAAAGAAATACACATATTTTTATTTTTTAAAAAAGATATATATTTTGAAATTAATTGTACGTTATCTTGAAATTATTTAATTTTTTTAGAAACTTGAAATTATTGAAGTTAAAACAAAACATAATTTTTTAATCAATATTTTTTTTTGGATAATTCAATTTTAGAAGCACAAATATCTTCAAATATAAATACATAATCATAAAAAAAATAGTTGATCTTCAACAACAAAACATAAATAATAATTTTTTCTAGACAATATAATATCAACTAGACATAAGAAGTTGTGCAATTCGAGTTCTTCATTCATCTATGTTTTTCACAAATCGAACCTCTATGGTTTTCGTTGGCGTCCTCATGATTTCTTCCATCATTTGAAGGTAGTATCTTGTTATTGTCATGTTATAACTAAATGAAATATTTAGTTATAATTTTCTTTCCTAATAAATAAACTATATAGATAAATGATATACCTTTAATTTATCTTCTCACAACTCATTTGCTGCATCAATATTTTGTCTTAAAGAATCCCATCCCAAACCTGTCTTGTTTCCAACAAAGTCTCTCCATATCTGCCAGTCCTCTTTAGTACACTCATTTATTTTTCATTTGTCTTTGATCATAATTTCTACCGGTTTTCTCTCTAAATATTCTAATAACATTTTTCCATCCATCATCCCAAATTGCTTTGAGTTGCTTTTCTTTTTCATCTCTATTAGCAACTATACTTACAGACATCTCTAGCAAATAAAAATTAATCAAATTTAAACACTTCAAAATATAATCCAAGCACACCCTTATTTGAGTCGATTGATAATGATTAAGATACCACTTGTTACTTATAAATTGTCATAATGGTACAACATTATTCATTTTCATCATTAAATATTGTAATTTTGTTCCTTTTTTTAAGTGCTTAGAATAACTTTTTAATTCCAAGTTCTTTGAAAGTGTTTTTAAGTAGAGAACTTAAAAAACCATTACAAACATGCCCTTACTTTAATATTTATGGAGTAATAATTCAAACCTTCTATCTCAAGATAAAAGGAAGTTGTGTATAAGTCTAACTATGGAACCATGCTCAATTTGGTTTGACTAAAAAAATCTCATGGAAATAGTTTTCTTTATTCATATAATTATGATATTCTTTTTTCATTGAGACTTTGATCACACTTTCAATCCTAATCACGTGACAAATCGATTTATTAAAATGTCGGTAACTTCCATAGAGAGATTAGATTATTGTCCCTACCATTATTATTATTGTTTAAAAAAATTGTATGTGTATATGTGTTTCTTTATATATATATAATTCATAAAATCTATATACAATGACAGTCTCAGAAATTAAAATTTAAAATTTGAATAGTGACAAATACACTTGGCCCTTAATTTTAAAAGAATGCATGAGCCAATCATAAAAGTTCAATAGCCAGCAAATGCAAGAGATTGAGAGCAAAGCAATATGCAATAACCACTCAATTATGTTTCAATACATAGCATCAAGAACCAAGCATTTCAGCAATTTTGACCATAAGAGGAAACAACCTTGTGCATAAAGAAAAAAATACCACAAATTTGAAAGACAAAAGCTCTAAGCTTTTCAAGGGTAGATACAATTTTCAGTTTACATAATATGATAGGTTCCAGTGCCAGTGAAGGGTCTTTCTAGGTACTTAACCAACTTAGCTCCTACCGTTCCCGAAAAGGAAATCCAGAGAAGATCCGCCACCAGGTGCAGCATGAACTTTGGTCGATGGACGATCCTGCTCGCACATACACCAACATTTACATTCCAATGGTTATAAATGAATGGGGATTCAAAATTGAAATAAAGCCATGATCAACCATTGATTCAGAATCAGGACACTTGGACAAAACAATGTCAAGAACTTCATATTAAAAATGGAATTTGAATCTTTCTCATGATACCTGATATTGAAACAGTTAAGTTTAGGTTTGGGGTGTAGAGTCGTAAAATAAAGTTCCTTGATAAATGTCTAGAAGAGGGAAAGAGGGGAAGATGAAATTTCTTGATAAAGTGTAAATTTCAATAGTAAACACCGTTGAAATTGGGTTATTTAACACCAACTTATGAAAGTAAGTGGACCAAAGACTCCTTAAGTATCATCCAAGTTAGTTGTGAAGTAGGGATGTGCTTCTGTAGTATTTTGAGGATCTCATCCGTATTTTGCAAAATTTGAGTTCATTCATATATAATAATTAATGTTCTTGAGCACATCTATTGTTACCAGAATGTTTTCTTTGGTTATATCCATTATCCACAATGAAGTTCTAAGAAAAGGGCAGGTGAGAACCTCATGTAGATGTAACTGATACAATGTCTTTTTCACCCTTTGGTTTACTGAAACATAATCAATCTTCCTATTTTATTTCAGTAGTTTCCCCTCTACCTTAATTTTTGGTCCAACATTCTTCCCTGCCTACTGTTTCATTCCCTTCTCTTTCAAGTATGGCCTCAGTTATCTCCTCTCTGCCTTCACTTTTGAGTTTTGACCCAACTTAAACATCTTTTGCCCTTAGAACTTTTATTGACGTAACAATTTAGTCCCTCAACTATAGTTAATAGTGATTTAGTCCTTGCAATTTCAAATTATAACAATTTAGTCCCTAAACTTTAACAAGTAACAATTTAATCACTATACTTTGAAATTTGTTATAACTTAGTCCCTATTATGTTAAATCTCAACAAAAAACTTTATTACATAATAACTTATTATTTATAGTTTATAAAAAAAATGATCTCGGATCAATTTATTGATCTATGTATAATTTTTTTTAATTAAAACCTACAAATTTTTTTGATATGGACTAAATCGTTAAAAATTATAGAGTATAAGAACTAAATTATTGCGTATATTAGTTATTGAAGTTTAGAGACCAAATTATTACAGATTTGTAAAAATAAAGGCTAAATCGTTACCAACTAAATTTCAAAAACTAAATTGTTATTTCTACGAAAGTTCATAGACTAATATAGTTAACGAATTAGTATGGTAAAAACCCATACTAATTTTTTTGATATGGACTAAATCGTTAAAAATTATAGAGTACAAGAACTAAATTATTGCGTATATTAGTTATTGAAGTTTAGAGACCAAATTATTACAGATTTGTAAATATACAGGCCAAATCGTTACTAACTAAAGTTCAAAAACTAAATTGTTATTTCTACGAAAGTTTCGAGACTAGTATAGTTAACGAATTAGTATGGTAAAAACCCATGTCAAGGGAGAAAAAATGATTTCTCCACTTCCTCAAGCATTGCAACTTGATGACTTTTGATGAGTTATGATGTTATATTTATGACAGTGGAAGGTCAGGATACTTGTGTGAATAACTATCAACACAAAACATTGCAAGCCAACACAAGTAAAACAAGGAGGCTAACCGTGATAAAGTTGCCACAGTTCTGCCCATCTGCTCTATAGTAATTGTTAGTAAGATGCCCCGGAATGCCAGCCGGTGTCTGTTTATCGGTCAGTGGCGAAGTAGAAGCAACCAGCTGAGAAGATCCATAGGATTTCTGAGAAGGTTGCACGTCGTTGGCTGGCTCTCCATTCCCAAACAGGTAGCCCAAGGAGCTCTGTCCACCGCCGCTGCTAACTCCACGACTCATTTTCAAGCCTTTTGTTTCTCCTTGTAATACAACAACATAAAACCCAGTTGTAATTATAGTGATCACACGTTTAACTAAAGGGAGCAATGCCAGAAAGGTAAGAACATCCAGAGAAGTCAGAGAGAAACCAAATCATAAGAAAAAAATGCAATATGATACATTTGGTTAATACAGCAATAACAGTATATAGATAATGCATACATGTTTAAGCAAATATGATGCAAAGCCAACTCCTAAAGACTATCAAGCACATTCTATAATTTAAATAGTAGGCCTCTGTTGAGGACTACGAAGCCGACTCTATTATGTTAATAGTATTTCAATGGATAAACTTATACCTACACCATTTACTCTAACCTAAGAAGCACGGATGGGGACACGGATATGACACTACGCCAATTTTAAAAAGCCTAGGACATGGACACGTTGGGATACTCTTTTTTCTTATTATTTTTTAGAATATATAAATTTAATATAAAATACTAAATGCATTCCACTAGGAAAACATAAAATATCAAGTTAATTAACAATTATAGGAGATGAAACATTTTGATCTCTAAGTTCAGATTTTTCATTGTTGGTTAAAAAGTGGGCTTTTTTTTTTTTTTTTTTTTTTCTACCTTCCTTCTAATCTCAGTTAAATGTATAATTGATATAGGTTTTAAATTTGGGTCCATCATAAAAAGTTGACCATTCTATCTTTAAAAAAAATTTCCAAACCTTAAGCCGATGAGTGATAGTAAATCTGAGTAAATCAATACTTTAATACAACCTTACTTGTGCTCTAACAAAGTACCTCGCACTCTAGCACCATACCATCTTAAATCATCAATCACCTCAAAAATGTAAGATTACGGTACATTTGATTATATCAATACTTCGACAACATTAATTTCTATGCATTATTTGTATCATGCTTCAAATATTCCCAACCTTCTTCTTCCAAGTCCATTACCCACGAGCGTGCTATAATTTTAAGCTCTCAGATCATCCATCAACGCAACAAGCATTTCAAACATTTCAATCCATTCAATACCGAACAAAACAAGGATCACATGTGATTTCAACCTCATGAAATCTCAACAGTTTCATTAAAGATTAAAGAAAAGAAATCAAATTAGTAAACAAAAACAACACAAACAAAATATTAGAACGGTGAGAAAAAAAAAACCCTAAAGAAATGTGAATCTGAATTGGGAAAGTGGAGATTTGAAATGGGTACCTGGAAAATCTTCTCGAAATGAAAATGGGATCAAGAGGAAGAGACAGAGCAAAATGTAAGAAGCTAGCAGAACGTCTTCCCAGCACAGGCCTAAGATGCTAGTTAAATATTATTTTCAAATTTCAATTTTTCTTCTTCTTTTTTTTTTTTATTTTAAAAAAAATTATATTGTTACTATTTTTATTTTAATTAAAATGAAAATTTGTTGGAGATAGAGATGTTCAAACGACCCGACAACCAGAACAACTCGGATTACTCAACCCAACGATTGGATTGGGTTAGTTTTAATTTTGGGTTGAGTTGGATTTGATTGAGTCTTTTTTATGTTTTTTTCAGGTTGGAATGAGTTTGGGTTACACTTTTAAAAATTTAGGTTGATCCAACCCAATCCGAATTTTTAATATTATTAAAAGAATATATATACTATAACTTATAAATATCATAACTCATATACATTTTTATGATATTTGTATAAAGTTTGTAATAGATATCTTGGATTATGATATTTAATATTTGAGCTTTATGAAATTTTAATTATTAGAATTTTCTATATACAAATTGAAGTATTTTAAGTTAATAAAAAAGACAAAAGAAAAACCCGACAACTCAATCCAACCCAACCGAATTTTTAGGGTTGGATTTGAGACCTTATTAAAATCATTCGGGTAGCCAACCCGATTAGTCCAAATTTTTAGGTTGGTTCAAAAGATCCCCAACTAACCCAACCCAACCTATGTCGGTGGAAGCATAACTATTGAAGCTCATATGAACTCGATTTGTTTTTTTTTTTTTTTAATAATTTGTGTTGAAATAGTTTTGACCTTGTTTGGTTTCAATTTTATTATTTTATTTAACATTTTCCATTTTTTTCATTTCCCTCGTTTCAATTTCTTAATATATGTTTTTTATTATTATCTTTTTGCTTAATGAAATTAGCAAAATATAGGTGGACATAATTAAAACTTCTATAAATGTTGGAACACAAAATTGAAATAACTATTATTATTGTTATTTGTTATTATGATTTATTATAATTATTGATGAAACTACTTGTTCCTTTTCTTTTGGAAAGGAGTGGATAATTGCACAAAGTGGGATAGCAATTAACAATGACTAAGTTCCTAATTCAATAGTATACTCAATGGCTCACATTATTAGTTGGTAATTATAGGATTCACATCATATAATATGAGAAAATTGTTTAATAAACATTAGAAAATATTTGGGCCATTCGTGTAATCTATTCAAATGTCTAAACACAAATTGTCACGTGGTAAACCATTTTTCTAAGAAATATTCTTTAATTTTTTTTTCATTGTGATTAAGGGAGATATATGGAGACGAGTGAACAATACCAAGTATTATCTCATTTATGGCACCACTAATAGTTTGATTAAGACATTTATGATAAACATTTTTATGTTTTGAAGTTCAAAATTTAGTCTCTCTTATCTTTTTAAATCGCATCATAACATTTTAAAAAAAATAATCATGATAAATAACTTGATACAATTGATAATTACACAAAAGGATGAATATATCTAACTTATTAGACACAAAATTAAAAGTATAGTATAGGAACTTAATAGGACAACATTGAACGTATAAAGAACCTTAGACACTTTTCTTCTTCGAGTACAATTGTGGGTCGGGATCGAACCTTCAACCTCTAAAGAAGAAGATCATACCAATTACAATTGAGCTAAACTGACTTTCGCACCTTAGACACTTTTTAAAGTTCAAATATGCTGAACAAAACATGAGAGGTCGTAAATTATGATTTAAACTTAAATTAAATGGTTTGTTTGCAATTAATAGTCAATGTGGAGATGTCAACTTCTCTAAACCCATATTTGAACAAGATATGAAGCTGCCACATCAACTTCTAGCATCATCACTTAACTTGATAATTAACATATACAAGTCAACTTGAACATAACTCAATTGATTTAGATATATATCATCCCTTAGAAGATTACACGAATTCTCCAACTCTACATATTATTTAATTTAGAAGAAAAAGATAGATAGAACTCACAACGAGCCCATAGACTCTAAACGAAACAAGTACATAAAACCAAAACAATAAGCCATTGTGAAGTGTGATTCAATAAAATAAAATTAGAATTTAGTTCTCATGATTTGATAAAACATCATACATAGTCTATATGGTTTGATAAAATTCTCATATATAATCCTTATTATAAAGATTGTTTATGAAGTTTTACCGAACCATAGAGACTAAATTCTAATTATAAGCCACAAAGACTACATTCTAATTTTATTCAAATTATAGAGACCAAATTTACCAATTAACTATTGCTTTATTGCTTTATTATGAAGCCAGTTTCACATTCAGTTGGTGGATTGATAATTCAAATTGAAACCACTTCCTGTCCAAGAATTATAATCAATAAGCATTACGAAACAGTCCCATTGAATAACTAAATGAAAGGATCAGACGAGTTCAAGTGGCTATAAGATGATATCAGTAAACCTTTAACATCTGTGCAAGCAATATACAAACACTTTCTTAATACAGAGGAAACAAGTTGAGTGAGAAGAAAGTGAACTCATTTCCAAGGCTTTTTCCTCAAAGCAGACTAAACAGCACTATTATTTCCTACAAAAGTATTCAAAGTCTGGTGAATATTTCTATTCAAATGTCAATGTTCTTCAACCTCCAATACCTACTTGTTCTTCCAAACAAAGCTTTCAAATTAATGCAAGTATTCATAATCATACTAGAGAAAGAACACATCAAAGAAGTTACCTCAAGCTTTCAATGGTGGGTGTGACTTGAATGAGAATATCTATCAAATGTTTATCCTCAAAAAAATTATTGGTTGTTGCAAAAATTCCTAGACAAAAGGGGAAAGAACAACAATCCCATAAATCCCCCAAACAGAGAAATAGTACAGAGATGCAAAGGGAAACAGGATGTTTTATTTTTTCAATAAAGTACCAGAACTTTTATTTTTCTTGATGCTTAATGAGCCAGCCAACAATGCATTATTATTGATTTGTTGACCTTACAATTTGGCTGACATTTTTACATTTTTGTAGATTTTTGGGGGAAGTTGTCAGAAATAACCTTCATCTTTCACAACTAGCATCCTTTTGGAGAACTCATTGGAATAGTTTTTCTCAGTCCTTTCCGACCAAGATCGACGTCGAGATTCAAATACAAATTTAACTTCTTTTTATTGAACGTCAAAACTATCCTTTTTTTGGGCTGGTAGAATCCAGATGGACACCGAAATTGTCTTTCCCAAATCTTATACCAAATCTCACATGATCTTGTCAAATCTTCTTCAAATTCTCAAATCTTACTCTTATATGAATTTCAAAATCTTTTGTTTCCTTGTTCCAATTGAATCTTCTTAATTTCCAATCTTCAAAATAAGTTAAATTTTTATTCGAATCTCGGGATCGAACTCGACCGGAAAAGACTAAGAAAAACTATTTCAATGAGCTCTCCAAAAGGGTGCTAGTTGTGAAAGATGAAAACTTTTTTAGGTCACTTATGAAAATTTTCCATTTCTGAGTCGTATAGACGGCATATGAAACCGATCTCCAAAGGTAAAATAACTAACCTTGCTTCTGACTCAAATGATGCTATGATGGTGTTTTAATCTTTGAGATCTCTATCAATAGCTTGTTTAGAGCTTGAGGCTTTGAGAAGAAAGGGGAATGATCTGCCCCTTTTAGCCGAAAGACCTGTTCTGGGGGGCTTTTGTTTATCATACTGTCTTGTAATGTGATGGGAATGGCATTGTCTTCTGTAGTTTCGATGTAAAAACGTCTGACTGATCCATATTTCAAATCGGAGAGGCACAGCTTTTCCAAAATAGGTGCAAATGGAATCGGTCTCATTGATACAGATGCCAGAGCAACGTCCTGGACCATAAATACAAATAGCAATGAGCAAGTAAGAAACAAAAGATGCAAAAGAACACGAGCAACAAATTAGGTACTATCTCTGCTATCAACAGCAACAGTTATTAAAAAACTGTGCAGATGATTGTCCAGTTACTGAAACATAGCCAGACAGGAAGTAAATGTAGAACTTCAGAACAATACTGTTCAGTTTTCTTTAAGATGAATCATCCCAAAGGCATATTAGAAGCATAGGCTCAATCCTTGTTTTCACAATCTCAAAGCACTGCAACCATGTTTCATTTTTCTGACATAAGACCACGGAATTTTTTATTCTTCCCATAGTCCATGTCATCAGCATCTGAAACAGTCTGATTGTCTCCAAATAGTTTGAATCCGTAATATTTCCAAATAGTCCAGAAATTAACTCCAATAATTTCCAGAGAAAAGAAAGGTCTGTTTCATTAATGTGGTTGCCTACTAGTGAGAGTGTGAAACACTTGGGGTAGATTTCAGTTTATGCTTGGCTATTGACATATTGAGGACCAAGTATTAAGATGAAGATTCTTTTTTTCCCCCTTTAATATAACTAAAACAGTAAAGATAAAGTATAAAATTATTGATATCAAAACCATTTATTTAAAACAAAGAAAAGACCAATATCATCATTTTCATCAACTTTAAAAAATCTGATTCTCTGAATCTTTCTCAAATGCCAAGCAAAGCTTTGCGCATGTCATTAACAATCATCATATCTTTGCAGAAAAAAAAAAATAATAATATAAAGACACCAATATCATAATCACATATATAATTGATCAAATATGAACTTTAATTTGGGCGATTAGACTTCACTATCCCATCAGACACACATTTACATTGCATTGCAACAAACGAATTTCCTTGAAATCCCATAATCTTCTTATTAGTTTAGCCAAAACCATACTTCTTAAATATTAAAAATTTTCAGGGAAAGAATTAGAATAGAATTCCACAAACCACAATTTTAAAAAATGTGATGAAAAATAAATTGCTGAGAAAAATAGCATTACCTTGGCAAGACTTTGATTGAAAAATAAGTCCCGCAACAGTGATTTTTCTAAGTTGATAGCAGTTGGAGGATGGTTGTTCCCGTTTGTGTACGAAAATGTCTGAGCCTGCTGCATTAGATCATCTGCACCAGCCTGCAGTACGCAAACGAGACACCATTCACATACCTTGACCACAAGGTTAAGGGAAAAACACAATATTCTTTCAAGAAATTTTAGAATATGCTCCTAGAAAGGATAAATGTCTCGGTATCTAGACCCAAGAATATATATGCTCTTAAGTAGTATGTGTTGATCAATCATTTGAATTCCCAAAGTCTGCAACCAACAAAGAGGAGGGGAAAGTGGAGACAATTGGGAAGAAAGATAAAGTCCATGAGTAAACCAGCAACTTGCTCCCAGAAAGTGTAAAAGAAAAAAATTCAGAGGGGAAATAACAGTCCCAATTTGTTATGCATATTGAAAGAAGAATGGTGATCCACATAAACTGATCTAAATTGAGCTCAATTTCATTAATATTCTTTACAGTTTACAGCAGAGAAGAAAATAGCCAAAACAAGTTCTGTGCATTCCATGAAAAAAAATTCAAATACATGTGCAATGCCTTCCAAAATGAGAAACTTCTAATCTGTATTTCTGAATCACAAATTAAACAACAGATTAGCAAGCATACCTGCTGGGAGAACATGTCTAAAGTGTTCTGTCCATTAGTCAACATCGCTGCAGCAATAAATATGGCTTTTGCAATCCTAAAAGGAAATAACTCCATTGCATAAGCTATGCAAGCACCGCCGAAATCATGTCCCACCAAGATAACCTTCATGAATAGAGAAAGGATGTTCCAAAATGTGAGGAAGGAGAGAACAATTATAAAAAAATTTCGGAATGGACATTGATGTTGAGAATGGCATGTTTAGCTCAAAGTTGGATAAGAAGGAAAAAGGATGTAAATGAATCCATAATTACTCATTCACAGGCATTCAACTTTGTTACATAATCAATCTTTTCATAGAACTAGACGCTAAGCACATGGTATAAGTTGGAATTTTTACCTCTCAGTTCATTATCTACAAGCATTAGAAACATTAAATATAATTGAAAAAGAAACCAATCAATAAGTTCAAAGACCTTTTCTCCCTCAGCAAGCTTTTCAAGGAAATCAATAAGTGGCTGCACGTATTGCAAAAGACTCGTGATGCGATTTGGATCAAACGAATGAACTCCTGAACCAGTTAAGTCTATTGCAGTAGCTTTGTAACCGCCTTCTTCTAGAAGTGCTATGGTTTTGTACCAACACCATGCACCAAAGCCACCACCATGGACAAGAACAAAATGATTTGTTTCTACATCCTCGAGTTTAACATTCTGCCAACCAATTTTCACATGAAGATATTAAAAGTGTTAAATCACCACTTGACCACTGTTCTATATAATATATAAGAAGATCCAATAAGTGAAAATTAATATTAACTAGAAAGAAAATACCATTGCAAGGCTTAGAATGCATGATCTCTTAGACACCTACTTTATACCATTTTAAATAAAAAATTATCCAAAAAACTTAAGCAAATAGGTGAAGATAAATTTAGTATTATATCATCTAACAAAAAGATAGAAAAGTCAATCAAACTCAAGACTACACAGATGGTGTAATATAAAGAGTCTTCAACTACATTTACAGCATGTGATTGAGGGAAAAACTTTCACTGTCATCTTAAATTGGAAAAAGTAAAGTAGTCAAGTGATCAAAATTAAAACACCAGCAATTGGTCAGCAGTTTCAGCACTCAATGAATCACTGTTATTTCTCAAACACCACTACCCAATCCGCAAATTTCCTATCCTCAACTCAAAACCCATAGAACCCATTTTGAAATGCAGAGGCTCCATCAATTCATGAACTAAAAATCAAGAGAAAAAAAAAAAGCACCAAAACAAAGACCACAGTTTCAAAAAGACACAGCGACCTGCAGTCATAAAGATAAAAAGGGTATAACCAAGACCTGGCTAACAAGCTGATGGGGTTGAAGCAGGGGATCGGTAAGAGACCGAGCACGGGAACTTGAACTCCGCGGCAAAGCGTTGCTATTCTTCGACCCAGATTTTGGGTACCGAAGCGAAGTGGTCCGATCAAAAGGGTCCCGGCCGTTGCGCTGTTGGTGCTGTTGAAATAGAATGGCGGCGGCAAGAACTTGGTCTTGAGTCAGAGCAGCATCGGGTTTTTCTTTCCTTGAAGAACGAACTCGGGTCCATCTTTTGCTGGAATTGGTGGGCAAAGGTGGGTTGAGAAGGCGCTTTGTGGGTTTTTTCTTTATCGATTTGGGTGCGAGACAAGCACAGAAATTACCCATTTTGGGAGCATAAAGTGGGAAAATGAAATGGGGTCAAGAGATTGAAGAAAATGAAGTTTAAGGGCAATGTCTTTTTGATGAAATGATGATGAAAAACAGTGAAAGAGAGAGGGAAAATGTAGAATGAAGAAGAAGAATAGTACAGTAGAGAGGCGAGAGAGAAAGGAATGAATGAATGAAGGAGTTGGATTTTTAGTGGGTGGGAATTTCGGTTTTGGAGGAAAGGAGAGAAATTTATACTTTTTTCTCTAATAATGAAGCATTTAAAGCACCATATCAGCCTACCACCGATGACTGAGATTCAAGTTTGTGTCTTTTTCCTCAAAATAAAATAAAGTTCCTTTTCCCAATTTTTAAAAATAAAATAAAGTTAATATATATATGGATAAATTACACTTGTAGTCCTGCGTGTTAAAAAAATGGGAAACTTTTTCTCCAAGTTTCCTTGTTTTTTTGTTTTTATGTTTTTATGTTTTTTTTTTTTGAGTGGTGGAAATTAACTTTCCTAATGTTTTTATTTTTTGTCATTTTTGTTTGTTTATTATTATTATTTTTTTGAGTGACGGAAATTCAAATTCGAAAAAGAAAAATGAAAAGAAGACACAAAAGAGAGATAAGAGAGAGGTTGTCAATATCAATGAAAATATTAAAATTTCATTTTTACAAAATAAAAAATTAGACGGAAATATGGATAAAAAAACGATTTCCATGGATGTTTCTAAATTATTAATTCAAAAAATATATTATATTTAATAAACATTTTATAATTTTTTAAATAAGTTAACGTATCTATTATTTATATTATATTTACAGTAGTGACATTTTGTTATTTATTTTTTATATTTTATAAATTTTTCTACGATATAATGACAATATCTATTCACTATCCATATTTTTGAAAATGTAATATTTTATATTGAGGGAAGGGGAGCGGGGTGGCATGCAAAAGAGGAGAGAGAGTTTTTTATACAAAAAAAAAATAACTATTATTTTTATCCGTTAAATATTAACGATTTAGTTAATTAAGACCTCGTTTGGAAACAATTTCGTTTTTTATTATTTTTTTGAAAATTAAACCTATTTCATTTTCATTTTTTATCATGATTTACATCTTTACTAAGTACAATAGTTGAATTCGTACCCAAGTTTTAAAAATAAAAATAAATTTTTAAAAGTTATTTTTTAGTTTTCAAAATTTGGCTTTGTTTTTTAAACCATTGGTAATAGGCAAAATCAGAGGTAGAAGTAGTGTCCGTAAGCTTAATTTAAAAAAAAAAATAAATAAATAAAATTGTTACAAACGTGGCCTAAGCAACTGAATTGAGCATTTTCTAAATTTTGAGAATTTAATTGTTCATTTTTTAAATTTATGGACTAATTTGATAGAAATCTCAAACACGAAGGATGAAAAATGTAATTTATCATTTTCTAAAATAATAATTTTTTTTGGTTAAAATATCGTTTTTATCCTTAAAATTTGAATTTTATTTTAGTACAACAAATGAAGGTATGAATATTTTTTAAAAAATAATACATGTCAATTACCACTAAATTAGGTCTAAGTTTGATTAAACACGAAAGATTTAGTATATGTATACACAAATTTTTTTAATATGAAATTATTAAATGGAAGCAATTGTTAAATGTTGACATTAATTTAGTTCAAAATATGGTTAAATGGAAAATTAAAATAGAATGAAATAAAACATAGATTAGAGCAAAATAAATATGAATTTGTAATATACATCGTATATAGAGAATATGAAATGGCCTTGAGTTTATGGGAAATTAGGAGAAATAGTCATGATATTTGTTTAATATATAATATTCATATTAAATCTATCAATATTTAATTGTTCATCTCAAATAAATAATGAAAATAAATATATACTAGATACTTTTTCATATTCTTTATAACATGCTTTTTCAAACAACTTTTCCACGTCATCTTATTGAAAATTCAATTAAGGACATTAATTAAAAACATTCTTTTAAATAAATAAGCGAAAATTTTGAACGAGTATAATTTGTTTTGTAGTATTCTTTCGTTTTCAAATATCAAACTTGACTATTTGATATTCAACGAAAGATAAAAATAGAAATGGGCAAAATCAGAATGTTTCTAATTTTTGTTATCATTCTATAATATTACTATTTCTTTGGCTTTTGACTATCATTACAAGAAAAGTGATCGTGATATTCTTAGATCGTTTGTATTATTGTTACATGTCTAAGTGCCATCTTAAAGTAAAATTATTAGTCGAGGAGATCCTATTCATGAGCAGCAATGTCAGATTCAATTTTGTCACATCCGATGCTGCCAAAATGTATTGAATATGGCAGGACCCTCAAAACAGTAAACCGTCAAGGCACAACAGTCAAGCAAAGAGCAAAACCTGCAAAACACCATGTCGTCTCCAGGATAAAACAGTCAAATGAAAACTGGTCGACAATGCACTGTTACCGACCAGACGGATGGCGACAGCGTGCGTGTGGGACGTCCACCGAACCCACATTGGCCTATCTCCTCACTCCCTCCAAAATATGGATACCCTTAGGGCCCAAACCCAAAACACAAGGTTGGACTACATAAAGTAAACTTCCAACACCAAATTTTCTAATGTGAGATTCTCTAACAAAAAAAGTTGGTTCCCTTTTTGTTTTGAAAGTTAAATTTTCATCCAACAAAATGTGGTGGCAGATGGATTGACTCATAAGCGGTGGTTGGATATCAATCTCGCTGTTGGGATAACTTCCTAATTTGATTTTGTCATTTAGTAGAGGCCGATATGGTATCTAATCTATTTTAATTGCTTGATAGATTATGTTTCTCAAAAAGAATAATAGGAGTAATACCCACATTTTTATTATTAAAAAAACCCACTTTTTAGTATTGTTCCCATATTTTGTTTTCATTAATGTGAATGAAATCAAGGGTCAAAAGAAGGAGAAAAACAAGCGAATTTTAACTTTGTCAATGTATTAAATATTTGTATATAAGAGATAAAATAACAATTTTTAGATTTTTTTTTTTCTTGGAATTTATAAAAAAATTTGTATCTATATAATTTTTTTTAATATAACAACGGTTAAATAATGGATTGAATTTTGACCTTTAGAAAAAAAGGCCGGATTAATTATTGTTGAACCGAGTTCTTTTTTACTATATTTATGAATTGAAAATTTGCAATGGGTGACAAATCCAAAATATATAATTAGGGACGTGTCTTTAACATATGAAAAATTGTACATATGGCAAAGTTCTCAAATTTAAATTTTTGTTTATTACGTATTCCAATTTTGCCCTTTTAACAAACCCATATTTTTTTGTATATCAGTCAATTAATATACCATATTTAAAGTATATAAGTTGTGTATTTTTTTATATTGATTCATATACTTTTTGTATTTTTTGTTTACAACAATATGAATTATTATTCACTTTAATTTTTGTATTTACTACATTTTTTTTATCCCTTTTGTAGTTTTTCTTTTTTAAATGATGTTGTTCTTTCATTTTTAAGTATAAATGTACAATAGGCTGAGGAAATTCAACCCGAAACTCACTAACACCTAATTTAGTATACTTATTTTGAAAATCTGGACGTGTTTGAAATAACTAGAGAAAAAGTGTCTTTCAAAAAATCATTTTTATAAATTCTTTTAAAACACTTCAATAACTAGTCATTTTCAACAGTGTATCAATAGTATATCAAATGAATCAAATGTCTATCAATAGTTCAAGTGTGTATCAGCAATGTATCAAGCGTATCAAGCGTATATCAAAAGTGCATCAAGTATATCACGTATGTTAAGCTTACTTTTTGCTATTTTTGCAAAAGTAATAAGTAAGGACAATGAATCTAATTTTTTAAATTTATTTTGTCAAATCCATGAGACGTCCTTATAAATTTTTAAGAAATATTGGTGCACATCTTTTTTTTTTTTTAATTTTTCGACCGTGATTTCAAAAACAATTTTGATTTTTTTTTTTAAAAAAATGAAAATTTAAAAATAAAATAAAATAAAATAATAAATAATAAACGATACTTCTCAACCTAAAATGGTCGGATGGGGAAGACTTTCAGCTTTTTTGGGATCCGCTGCTTTAATTGCACACCTATTTTAGGTGACCATTTATTTCAACTGCAAATTAAAATTTAAGGTTTCATCAATGTAATCAGACCAATTTCATGATGGTTAAAATTAAGAGTAAAAAAACATTTTTTGTCTCTAAATTTTCAAATAAGTTACAATTTAATTAATGAGCTTTAATTTGTAACGATTTAGTCTATGTACTTTTAAGTTTGTATTAATTTAGTCCTTGAATTTTGATATATAATAATTTAATCCTTGTACTTTCAAATTTATAACAATTAGTCTATATCGTAAAAAAATTCATCAAAATCTGATGTCAATTTTTATTATTTTATGATGTACACTTTGTATTTTATAAAATTATCAAATATATAATTAGTTTATCGATTTATTTATACTAGAAATCTCATTAGATTTTCATACTAATTTATATAATAGAGATTAAATCATTACATTAAAATACAAGGATTAAATTATTAAATAGTAAAATTTAGGAATTATTGTTATGAAACTAAAAGTTCAGGAACTAAATTGTTACTTTTATGAAAGTTTAGGCATTAAACGTGATTTTTTAAAATATTTTAATAAATATTTTAAATTTATTCGCTTATGATATTTAATACAACATTAATAACTTTGGTCTATTTTTATGAGTAATCTATAGGCGTTATTTCTCAATTCTCATATGTAATTTGTGTAATTAGTATGATCTATCATTTAAATGATGATTAATATTTGATTTAAAGTTTTAAGCTTGTATTCTATCTCTATCATTAGGTTATTTTTTTCTTTGTACTTTTTTTGGTCTCTTGACTTGTTATTAATCCAATGGAAAGTATCTAAGGACACATATTAATGAATTGAATAACTTTCTACCTACAATTGTCAAAAATTTGTAAATGCATTGACAATTTAGTGGGATGGAAGGAGGGTCGAAATGAAAGATCACAAACTTTGAAATATATGAGTTAATTATTATGGTAAAATATACTTTTGATTATTAAGATTTGGAGTTGGTTTTTATTTGGACTATTAACTTTTAACACTAACACTTTCGGTTTTGAGTTTCAAATTTAATAGGTCTCAAAAGTGTTATGTTTGTTTTCCAATATTCAAATTCAATTAATAATTGGTCCATAAAATTTGAAATTGGTTTCTAATTGGTCAAAAAGTATATAAAAATCCAACTTTTAGAAAGATACGCATAGGTAAAGTTTAGCTAACACACATTTTAGCTATCATATAATAACACATTCTATTATACTAGCGAATAGTCAACTCTACTTAAAAATCACCTAGAAACTAATTTCAAATTTCAAGAACCAATTAAAATCAAATTAAAGCATCAAAACAAAACATGTAACTTTTGAAATTTCAAAGACCAAATAGAAACTAAGTTCAAATAACAAAAATAAATCTTAAACATCAAAATGCAATTTACTAATTTATCAAAATTATTATGAATTAAATAATTGGTTAAAAGAAAGACATATCTTGGTGACCAAGTGATTTGTCCAAAAAGTTAAAAGTTAAATTAAGGAATCAATTCAACATTTCTTATATATTCTTTTAATTCTAAGTTGTTTAATAGTCATCACTTCATCTTTTAGTGCAAAGTAAGTGAAGAAAAAGGAAACTATGTTTCTTTCCAAATTAAGGAAGAATGATAACAAAAAATATATACAAATCTTAAGCAACAAAGTTCAATTTAAAAGGTGTGATTTTCTCATAATAATGATAATTATTATAATAACAATAATAATAAAATGTGTGAGGATTGAAACAGATTTGATAACCATCCATGGAACATATTTGTAATTTCTTTAAATCAAGAAATAAAAGGAGTAAATATTAATCAATTCAAACATAGTTTAGTGAGCAAGACATCAATTATCATTCTAAAGATCGATAGTTTGACTTGAGGATGTATATGAGTTGGGTTGAGTTAAATTAAGAGTGTTTTTTTGGACCAACCTGAAAATTCGAATTGGTTGAATTGATAACCCAAAGACCCAAATAAAGTCTCCAACCAAATCCTTAAAATTCGGCTTACTTTTTCTTTTTAATTTAAAATATGTAAATTTATATACAACACATGACTAATAATTAAAATCTCATAAAATTCAAATGCTAAATACCAAATATCTATGATATTTATTGTAAACTTTAAATAAAAACAAATATCATAATAATTTAAAAAAATCCACAAATTAATTAATACAAAATAATCAAACTTTAAACAAAGAGAAATATATATATATATATAGTTAGGTTGGATCAACCCATTTATAGCCAACCCAACAAAAATATAAAAAATTTAACTCATTCAACCAAAGAATAAAACTAACTCAACCCAACTTTTACATTTTGGGTTGGGTACGTAGTCCAGATTGTCGGTTATTTGACACTCCTAGTTCGAACTCTCATTGGTTAACTAAAAAAATGATAGATATTGAATGAAAGTAATAATTAATTGAAGGTTTAAAGGACAGGGTTTAAAATGTTGACGTAGATAGAAATGTTCAGATCTCAGTAACACACACACTGTCCTATTTCTTCTGAAAAACAAAGGCATCATCCATGGGAAGAAGGTGGAAAGTGATGGCTTCAAATCTGTCTGCCTTCCTTTTTATTGCCCTTTGACCTCTCACATACATCCCCCCAACTGTTTTTCTTTTTTCTTTTTCTTTTTTCTCTATTTATTATATTAATAAAAGTATTGACTTTTTTCCTCCCATTTTACATAAATGTGGTCCAATTATAAATTTAAGTCTCTTAGGTTTAACTTTATATTGATTTTGCCCATTATTCTTTTAAAGAAAAAAAAATTATGTTCATAGTATTTTATGTTATTTTTATCTCCGATCTCATTAGACAATAATTTGTAGATAGAATAATCAATTGATCAAGATGTTAAGGTCATTTTTTTTTAGTGAACTTATGAGTAAGTAGATAGATTAAATGTACATTTACAGATATAGAAATATCGTGGTTGGATGTATTTGAAATTCATTTGAAGTTAAGGATTAGGGTAATTCTAATTTCTTAATATTCATGGTCAAAAGAGGGAGGAACAAATAAATTTTATGAAAAAAGTAGATTTGGTTGTGTACATGGTTGAAAAGATTTAGATCTAAAAATAAAATACAAATGTCAACGATATACATAGCGTTGACAAAAGGTAGTTATTTGATCTTGATGCACAACCATACTGCATAAAGGAAAAGCTATGTCAATGTCACAATATTGCATCGGCATAACTCGATTCTGCTGACATCTTTTACATGACGTTGACAATTTTCCCTCATTGACTTCTTTGACTTTGCATCAGGGATAGATGACTTTCGCCAACATCCTTTTGAGATGGCATCAACATTGCCTCTCCTAACAACCTTTTCCAAATGAAAAATGTCATCAATTGTAGAGCGTCGATGTAAGCTATATCAACAATTTTTTTTTATTTTTTTTTTAAGAAAAAATCTTGTTTTTCTATAATGCATGCAAAATTGCTATCAAAGAAGTTTCGAGATAAAAAAGTTGAAACCTAATCCATAAATTTAGTTAAGAAAGGAATTAATTTTAGACACAATCACTCATGGTCAAATACAACTTAAAGGCATACCCATAAAATTAAAATGGGTCTAATCTCTTAACCAATTATCTTAACCTATAAAACTTTATTGATTAATTTTTCTTTTCATCTTGAAATTTTGGATGTCTCCCTTGACCCAATGCATGGCAAAGGCTTTTTGGACCACTTCTTGCTCAAATCCATAAAAGGGCTTTTCATATGCAAATATGCAAAGAAAAAAGTGTCTAATAGCATCATAGCATAGCATATGTTTCACACTTGAGCCACCCAAAGATAAAAAAAGAAAAATATGTAGAAAAAAAAAAATCATGTGAAGGTGTAATAATGGTATGCAATTTTGTGCACATGATCCAAGTGATCCCCATTTAGGATCTACCCATGCTTGGGCTTTGAATTGTAAAGCCTATTCTAACTCACAAACCTTTGATCATCACAAAATTAATGTCCAACCCTATTAACTTTACTCTTTATCAACTCACTTTTTTTTCCCTTTCAATTTTTCCTTATTTTACACGCTCCTTTCGAAAGTATTCTTTTCGTCAATCTTTTCATATTACGATTTTAATAAAATTCCAACATGATAAGTTACTTATTGCTACAGTAAAGTCCCACAAATAAATCAAAGGTAGTTGAAGGTCATTTCTATAAGTTTCGATATTCTTATTTGAATTGGAATTAGTATGATTTGCAAGCTTCCAATGTCATTCAAACAAGATGTCGTATCGTAAAATTTATTTTTCGTCAATTGAGTGTAGTTAATCAATAGATAAGACACATCAATCACCATCCTCAAAGCTAATGACTTGATCTCCCACTCGTGTTGTATTTAGTTCATTTATCATATTCACAAGTAATTTTCATGTTGACTCTAATTGCACTTCGTATCATAATGATGTTTAATTCTAAAAGAATAAAGGATGATGACGACAATAGTGACATATTGTAAATTTTAATCAAAACATAAAAATATATGATAATCAAACTTTTTTATGCACATTGTTGAAACTGAAACTAAAGTAAAAATATATACACTAAGATTATAATCATCACATGCATAGTTGCAAATTGAAGTTTTATCTTTTCTCTTATTTATAATCATAAGTAATTTTGATAAATGAGATGACTTGAGGGTCAAATTTTCCTTTAAAATCATAAGTAATATTGACCAGGAAGAGCTTGAAAAAGACCACCATTACAAAGATTCCTCTAACTAATTTCCAAAATATTTAAAAATAATTTCTAAAATAAGAATGATAAATAGAGGCATTTTACGGGGTAAATTAATATTATTATCATTGCTTATGAAGTTGGATAAAAAACAATAATTGAAAAAAAAAAAATCCACATATCATTTGGAATTAGTTACCAATCAACTTGAGCATAATTCAACTTTAACTTTAAATTTAGAAGTCTGAATTCTCACTTTCAAATGTTGTTGAACTCAAGAGATATATATCATCTTGAATCATTGAATCTTCAAAACTCAAAAGCTAAGGTCTCGTTTGGTAACCATTTTGTTTTTTTTTTTGAAAAGTAAATTTATTTTCTTCCCATTTTTTTACAATAATCTCCATCTTTCTTGAATACAATTGTTGAAGTCTTAGCCAAATTTTTAAAAAAAGTTTTTAAAAGTTATTTTTTTAGTTTTCAAAAATTGGTTTGGTTTTCTAAACCATTGGTAAAAAGTAGATAATAAATGAAGAAATTTGAAGGTGAAAGTAGTGTCTATAAATTTAATTTTTAAAATAAAAAACGAAATAGTTACCCAACGAGATTTAAAATATCAAAATGAAAAAGAATTACTTTTATTACAAGAAGCTAGGCTAACATTTTTGTTCTTCTCATTATAATCAACAAGCTTCCTTCAACTTGCACCATTTTTTTTTTTCCTCTTTGTGGTCCAAAACCTTCCAATGGGATCAACTGTTACACATGAAAGCTGAAAAGTTGGAGAAGGCCACCCACAACCTTCATAGGCCACAAGTTTTTTATTTCCTAATAATTAGATCTTTTGATGCATCAAACTGTAATCATGGTGATATCTTAGGGATTTTTGGAAGTGGGTTAGCAGTGGAAGGCTTCCAAAGGAAGAAATATTTTTAAATTTTGAATTTTGATCATTGGTTTTTTCTCTTGAATTTATGCAATATTTTATGATAAATTTTCCATATTGTGTTGGTAATTAACAATCTTGTTTTTCCCCTTTTTGGTAACACACTTCTGGATCTTTTTTCTCCTTGAGAAAAAGCATCACCATATAGGGTCTGTCAGATGGATGACTAAAAAATTAGGTAAAAAACATGAAACGACCTGGTTTTTGAAAAAAATGTTGAATGATCATTTGCTAATGTCGAATTCGGGTGAAATTATCAAAATATACTCAAGGGCATGTGGAAAAACAATCTCACTCTCGCTCGTCTTGCTCTCTCTTCTTTTTTCACTCACAAATCACTATGCCGCTCATCTCGCCCTCTTTTCTTTTTTTCTTTTACTCACAAATCACTATGTCTCTCGTTCTCGCTCGTCTTGCTCTCTCTTCGTTTCCTCACTCATAAAATCACTCTCTCTCCTCTCTTGCTCACCAGAGTTGGTTGCGTCGGAGCTGTTCATGTGGACTCGTCGTGTTAGAGAAGAAGAATAAGACGTACAAAGAAGAATTCGGAGAAGAAGACGATGTGCAAAAAAAGATTTCTCACACCGGAGAAGAAGAAAAAGAAAAAAAAAACGGCAATACCGTAACTTCACGTGATCATGACATCAACAAAAGGATATTTGACATTATTTTTTCAAAAGATGGGTCATTTTCCATTTTAAACCTTTAAAATGGGTCTTTTGGACAATTATCTCATATATNTTTTGAATTTCAAAATTTAAGAAAGTAATTTGTGACATAATCCATAATCCATATTGTTAAAACATAACCACATTTTAATTTTTTTAAAAGAGAAATTATTGTTTTTAAATATCATATGTGGTTATTGTTGATTTTCTTTGATTTGTAATAATATTCCCACTAAATATTTTTTTTCAGTTTATATATTTAAAAGAAATCAAGACAATAAAGAAATAAGAATTTTTTTCTCCATTGGAAACCCCCCCTCTAATAGTGTTCTAATAAAAAGAGTAGAGATTCATGCATTTTATTATGAACTATAGGTTTAAATGAGCTCTTGTAATATTTTTTAAAGAAAAAGAAAAAAAAATGGTTTATAAAAAAGTTCAAATACCATTTTATGGTCCTCTATTCGTGGCTTTGATTTTTTTTTTTTAAAGCATGAGAGCAAACTACAAGATTACACCACGAGATACAAGTATAGTAAATCATTTCGAATAAGGAGTATTAAGAAAAGAAGATGCATGGTCCTCCAAAGTCGTAGTCATCAGAAAATGCATCGGGACATTATGACTTTGATTCATTTTGTCTCTATAATGTCAAAATATTTATTTTGGTCCATGTACTTTTTAAAAGTGACCATTCGATCCTTATTTAAAAATTCCTAACGCAAGTTTTATAACGCCACAATTTTATAAATTTACTAAAGAAAGATCATGGTAAAATTTTGATTGAAAGTAATGAGACAAAAATGAAAATTAATGAACTAAAACGATCACTTTCTAAAAGTATAAGGGAAGATAATGGTAAGAAATCACTGTAATTAAAGTTTAAATGTATAGGACTAAAATGAATATTTTGGAGTATTATGAGCGGAAATAAATTGAGTTTCTCTTTTTTTCTGAAAAAGAATAAAATATTTAGATTTGAACGTTGTAAAGGGGTCTCTAAAAGGTCTCAATCAACCATTTCGTTCGTACGGCCCATGAAATAAGAGATGGGCCTAAAAAAGCCCAAGTTTTACGGTGCTCGGCCCATGAACATACATGGGATGAAATACATACAAATATATATATTTTTATCATTTTCTTTTCGAATTAGCTTTCTTTAGGACAAATCGCGAGAAAGTCTATATGTCAAAACTAGGGGCATTCGTGGGTTCGATTAGATTAGATTGAAGAACTTTTTAGACCCAACCTAATTATTCGGTTATAAATTTCTTAAACCAAATAATCTTTATTAAAAAAAATGAATTACCCAACCCAATCCGACCATAAAATGGTTGGATTGGTTTGGATTATTTGGGTCATTTATTAAAATTTTTATTCTCAAAAGAAGCAAAATATTAATACGTAAAAAATTGATTTAATTATTTTTCATATATTGAATTAAGAATAAAACTCAATTTCAATTTATTTAACGAAATTTTTCTTTCCAAAGTGCTAAAAAACTATTTTTAGGAGTTGTTGAGAATATATTGTCCAAAAAATAATCAAATTAAATAAAACTAAAATAAATATATGTATATATAATTGTATAAGTAAAAAAAAAATATACATTTTAAAACTCATATATAATAAATTCGTGTTGGTTTAGGTTATTTTAGGTGACTCCTAAACCAACCCAACCCTATACAGGTTGGGTTGGATTAGGTTGATCAGTTTTTTCAGGGTCATCAATTTTTTTTAACACCCCTAATCAAAATTTAAGAGGTTCATCACATCAACATTTCTAAAAAAAAAAAAAAGGAAAGAAATTACCTTGTAAGTTACATTAGTAAAACCAAGGCAATTTCCACCTACAAAAGGAGTATAAAACTTCGAACCCAAATGATAGGTTATCAAGCTTGCCTCGAGCATCCTATTAAAACCATAAAACCCCTTAATACAAGGTTCGTGAAAGTGAAAGTAAGAGTAGTATAAATAGACATATACCTCCACCTTCAAAAATGTGCTAAAAAATTTATATGTACTCGACTCGACACTACTTTAACTTATACTGATTTAAGAATCGGAGCATGTTGTCATATTAACATGAGATGTCAGCTCATCCATCTAAATAAGACCGTCGGACTAAAATCATGGATCAACAAATTGATTTGATTATAAATATATAACATTAATTTATAGTTAAAAACATAAACAAACAAATAATTGATAATTGATTTTAAAAAAAATAAAATTGATTTAAATACATTATTTTAAGAAAAATCCTTAATTGCTTGTTGATTTCATAATGATAACTAACTCCTTTTTTACTTTTTCTAGTAATAGCTGATTTTGGTTATTAATGTTTACTGCTATGTTGATTAATCACTCATATTAATATGTATTTAACTTTTTCCATAATCTCAACTACTTCTTTAAGCTATTATTTTTGTATTATTTACACCCTTTATTGGGTTACATTTACAATCTACACAAAAAGAAAGCTGCCCTTTTTTAAATTATTGTTTCATTTGATTTATCTTAAATATGGGGGTTTTCAAAACATTCCATGAACCAAATAGAATAAAATAAAATAAATCTAATCCCAATTCAAATGGTCGAAGTGGGAGTCCGATAATAATTTACATGATCTCTCTAAAGGTAGAAGGTTCAATCCCTCGACCTACCATTATTGTTTTATAACAAAAATACCAACTCAAACTCTCTAGAGTTATAAATAATGGAAAGAAAAACATTTTTTATTTTGGGTTAGTTTCCATTTAGTCTATAGTTTCAAAATATTACACATTTAATCCTTAAAATTTGAGTTTGGTTTCAATTTTAATTCCTAGGGTTCAAAGGGTTACAATTTTACCCTTGAGGGTTTTGAGTTTTGTTTCAGTTTGATTTCTAGGTTTCAAGATTTACACTTTTAACCTTGGTTTTTCACTAAATTCTTATTTTCAGTCTTTAGTATTAATGTCTATTGATTTATTTAAAAGAATTATAATTAATTAAATTTCACTATTTTTTCATCAATATCAAATTAAGTTTAAATTTTCACTTAATAATTATTTTAAACTAATTAATAGACATTAACACCAATGACTAAGAGTGAATATTTAGTGAAATTTTGAAGTTAAAATTATAAAATTTGAAAATTCAAAGAACCAAATTATAACAAATCTCAAATTACAAGGGGTAAAATTGTAACATTTTGAAACCTAGAGATAAAATTGAAATCAAACTCAATACTTAGGCCCCGTTTGGTAACCACTTTGTTTTGGTTTTTATTTTTAAAAATTAAGCCTATAGACACTACTCCCCCCTCTAAATTTCTCCCTGTGTTATCTACTTTTCACTAATGGTTTAAAAAACCAAGCCAAATTTTGAGAACTAAAAAAATAACTTTCAAAAAGTTGTTTTCTATTTTGGAATTTGGATAAGAGCTCACCATTGTACTTGAGAAAGATGTATATCATTGTAAGCAATGTGGATGAAATATACTTAATTTTAAAAAACAAGAACAAAAAATCAAATGGTTACCAAACGGGGCCTTAATAACTGAATGTGTATCATTTTGAAATCTAGGTACCAAACCGAAATGAGCTTCAAAACTAGGCACCAAAAAGATATTTTCTCGCCAAAGTGAGCATAGCTCAACTGACATTCGAGATATGTTAGTGACCATGAGGTCCATGATTCGAATCCCCCAAATCCCTATTGTACTAGAAAAAATATATATTTCCCCCTTAATTATGACTTTACTCAAGTTAGTTTAAATTTTAAATTTTAATTGTCAAAGTGAAAGTAGTTCAATGGTAATTGACATGTATTTCATCCTTATTGATCGAAGGTTCAAATCTCTGTTGTACTAAAAAAAACCCTAAACTGTAATTAATAGAATTATGTTGTTTGATCTTTTTCTAATTAAAAAAAATTACAAACGATGAAAAGTGACAATTACAACATGGTTATATCATTACTAAGCTCAATAAATATATGTTATTAGAAAAATCATATCTATCTCTCATACATATCAAATGATTAGAAACGTGTTATTTACAAAATGACAACAAATTATTGAAAGTGAGTTGCTAAGATATAGTTATCATTTAGCATGAAATTAAAGTTAGATATTGTATGGTTTTTAAAAAAAAGTCCTTTTAATCTGTTTTTCCATATTTTAAAGAGTTATTAGAAAAGCCGTATCTAACTACAAAGTGTGAATGTGAGTTGTAATAATTTAAGATTTCATCAAAAGTATTGTAAAGAAGAAAAGGAAAAAAAAAAAAAAGAATTTATAAATGGTTGCATGCAGCTGTGTTTTTGTTTTGTCAAATGACAAAGGCTAACTAATACCTGACAAAAAGAGAAAAATCAAAGAAAAGAAAGATTGGAAATATATATATATATATATTATTTTATTTATTTTGGAAAATGGGGAAATATAATGGTTTTGGATTTTGAATTGGAAGCATATAATTACAATTCATATATCATGAGTGGTACAAAAGAAAAGAAAAGAAAAGGAAAAGACATACCTAATTCCTAATCCTAACTGATAAAGCTGCCACACACATAATTGATTGTTTGTTGATTTTTTTGGTATTGTGTTGGAAAATATTGAAATTTGAACTTCATTTCCCATTTTTGGTTCTCATTTGTGATTTATGAGAAATGTTTTTAAAATTGTGAACAATGATATGACATTGTTTACTTTGAGAATAATAACTCATGACTTTGCTTTTGGTACTATTCCAAAAGACTTCATATCATTAGAGATAGTTGTCATTTCTTATAAACTTATGATCATCGTCTTATTTAATTGATATGGGGTTTTGATCACATTCCCACCCAACAATCCCCCATAAAAAGAAGGACCACCAAGAGTTCATTCAAACAGTCATCTAATCTCCGTGCTAACTCAACCAAGGAGTAGTCATCTATTCGATTTACACTTGAGCACTCTTCCCGTCTGAAGGCTCAACCATGAACAGATATTCTATGCTTAACTCAATTGGAATAGAGTTATACTTAGTAGGATTTGATATTTAATGAAAATTTCATGCTTAATTCAACTATGAAGCCTTCTGTGACGTCTACTAGTATGGGAGAAAATAGTAGTATTGATAAACAGGTGGAGATGTAATTCACTTCAGTGTGAATGAATTACAACATCAAGGTGGAGAAGATCAACACATTATTACAGAAACTAATATGCCTAAAACATCAGAAGTTGTTATGCCTAAGAATTCTAGTTCACAAGTAGATCATGTTGGGGATGTCCTAAAACTCATAGTTCATGATTCGTGTTAAACATTCTATTTATTAATAAAATATTATTAAGTATTTTATTCAATAAAGTTATTGATATTGCATTCTATTTTGAAAATCCAATAAACAAATCCATGGCTATAGTATGAATACTTTAACTTTATGTGGTGACAAAACAGGATCAAGTTATAGTATATAGCCTAAATGGTCTACAAATATATGGATGAAGTTGGTATTTCATCCTGGTAACACTATTGGATGCGACCCATTTTGTCTACTGATACAAATGATATGATCCACAAATCATTCATGCAGAGACATGTGAGTGGGGGTATCCTATGCAATGAGTTTGCATAAGACTGGACCTCGAAATAGACACTTTTCTTTATAACGATTGTTTACTGTTAAAACTGACTATTTCAAACTAAAATGACTTAGGGTAACTCAATTTTAATCCCGAACTAACTATGAACTCCTATTTATTATGGGATTATCCTTTGATCTACATAGGTGAGAGTAGTCCAACAACACTGCTCAATAAACCTCCCATTTTGGGATAAGACTGGATAGATAACTGGGTACATAGTAATGCAAGATGGAATTCACTCCTACCCGACTTAGGGTTAGCAGATATGTTGTTCTCTTAAGTGCTAATGCCTAGTCTTGAACAACGGGGCCCCGCCCTCTCTTGGTAGAGAGAGATATGATTTGTAGCAGGTATTATAAATCAATTGTTCATCAAAGGGTCAGTTGGAGCTTAAGGTCTAAGATATATTTATAGGGGTAAAATGGTAATTTTGACCCAACTGTAAATATGAACGACCAGTGAAGGATCGACTTACTGATTATGATCGAAATGAACAGAAATACATCTACAGTGAGGAGAGTGCAATTATCGAGCTATAATGGTGTGCCTTGATAGTTAACGAATAGTAATTAATTCAGTTTAAAAATTTTAACCAATTAATTACAAATTGTTGGAGCTCATGGTCTGTAGGTCCATTACGTCCCTCTACTAGCTCGTAAATTTGTATTGTTGGATGAAATTTGAAATTAGGGTTATGAATTTGAAATGTTCAAATTCAATTTAGGGTTTTCGATTAATTGTATACGATACAATTGAAACATTTAATTTTATTAAAATTAAACGAAATTGAAGAATCAATTAATATTTAAATTTTTATTTAAATATTAATTATAAGAAATTGAATGATATTAGTGGAATTTGTTTTATTAATTTAATATTAAGATATTAAATTAATATTTTAATTGAAAAGTTTAATTAAAATTAAAGTTAGTTTTATTTAAAATTAATTATTTTGAGTTAATTTTGTAAAACTAAATATTTACATAAAATAAGTTTATTTAAATACAAAATCATTTTTTAATCAAATTGATTAAAAAATGATTACGGATTGAGTGGATTTTTCCAATTGTGATTAAGTGGTTAATCACCAAATCCCACTTGAGTTTCATTAAATTGGTGAAGCTGGAGCTAGCATCCATGTAAACACCATCTCTATGCATCTTTTCAGCTTATAAATTGAAGCTCCATGCTTTGAATTTGGGAGAGATGTTGTGATTTTGAACCAAAATACTGCTGTTGTGAAAACCTACAAAACTCACTTAAGTTCATCCAAAATTCAGCTCAATTTGAGTGCTTCCACCGCACAATCACCCTTAAGATTAGTAGAGAATATCTTAGTGGTGATCTACTTGAAGATTCAAGCTCAAATTTCTAGATTTCTTGCTGAATTCGTGGAGTTTTCTTCAAAGGTAAAGTTTATTTCAAACCCTCTATGAATATCACTTGAATAACATGTTTAAAACTCAAATTAAGAATACTAGAGTGCTTATTGATTCTGATTTATTCCTCTGCATGTTATATTACTCCTTCAGATCAATCGAGTATAGCTCGTGAAAAAGATAAAAGAGTTGGTGTTGGACCTCCTGTGAGGTATGGTTTTAAAGATATGGTTACTTTTGCACTGTAGGTTGCTGAAGAGGTGGATTTGAAGGGATTGGAATTCCCCGCAGCAGAAGCAATTGGATGTATCAATCTCCAAAGTTCATTTTACAGAATGCACAGAATTCAGAATGATGGGAACCATGGAAAAACATAACCTAAACATGCTTTCTACAGTGTTAAAATAGAGAGGAAGAAATTAAGAAATCACTAACATTTGACCAATTCTTCACGTTCCTCTTCAAATCAAGTCGTCTTCTCCCGATCTCATGAATTTGGCATCCATGAACTTAATGAATAGGAACGAACATCACCAAGGAGACTTCCCCGTTATTCTCAAGGAAGAACCGTGCAGAGGTGCGAGCTTGCACTCAATCTTGGCGTGAGGGAAGGAAAAGAGAATTGAGAGTTTTCTATTCTCTGTTAAATTCACTGAGAGAAGGAGAACCAGAGAGAGACATAGAGAGATGGAACTTTCTTTCTTTTCATTTGTTACGTGAGAAGGGGAGAGATTAATGGTAAGGGAGTTATAACTTCCTCTCCTTTATTTTTTAATAAATTGAAATTCAAAAATTTAGATTTAATATATATATATATATTAAACACTTAATATATGTTTAAACTATATGTTATATCACATATAACATAAATTATAGTTTATTATTCTCTTAAATAACCTAAGATATTAATGTGGATCAAATTCATATTAATTTAATCGAATCATATTCAAATTATAACACATCTCAATAAAATATATAAATTTAATATGAATCATATTCATATTAATTTTAATATATAATTCCTATATGAATCATATTCATATAATTAATATTTGAATCATATTCAAATATTTATTTTTCCCATAAAGCTATATATAAATTTAATATGAATCATATTCACATTAAATTATAGCATATAATTTTTATATGAATCATATCCAAATATTTATTTCTCTCATAAAAATTATATATAAATTTTATATGAATCATATTCACATTAAATTTTAACGTATAGATTTTATATGAATCACATTTATATTATTAATATTTGAATCATATTCAAATATTCACGTCTCTTGTAAAATTATATAATGTATCAACATACATCATCTTATATAATGTATCAATATACATTATATAACTGTATCTTATACAATTAATTCCCTTTAATTAATTTGAACAATTCAAATCACACCAAAACTAATTTGATTCCCATCGGTCCTCATTGAGCTAATGAGGGGACTTTATGGACCTATAGATTGAAGCTCCAATGATACAAGATTAATTGATTAAACTCTTTTAATCAAATTAATCAATATTCATTAACTGTCAGTCACTCCATTAAAGACCAACAACTGAACTCTTCGCACTATAGATATATTTATGTGTCTAATGATTGGACACTTATGAACCTATAGATTGAAGCTTCAATGATATAAGATTAATTGATTAAACTCTTTTAATCAAATTAATCAACATTCATTAACTGTCGGTCACTTTATTAAAGACCGACAGCTGAACTCTTTGCACTATAGATATATTTACTTATCCATTGGATACAACCAATCAATAGTGCGTTGACTCATCATAAATTACTCGTAAGTATAGTTGGGTCAAAAAACCATTTTACCTCTATAGTTACATCTAACTTCTTAAGTACCATTGATCCCTCTAATGAACAATTAGTCATAGTCCAACTATGACCGAACCTCTCTCGGGCAAGGAGATGGTGAGGCGCCTCATTGTTCAAACCCAGGAATTAGTCCTTAAGGGAGCAATTTATCTTCTTACCCTAACTATAGGGAATGAGTGAATTCCTTCTTGTGTAGTTGTTGCTCCCCAATCAAACGAATCCCCAGAATGGTAAGTTTCATTACAAAAAAAAATGAGTTCTCCCGACGCTTAAATCGAGCGTCAGGAGTTTGATCGACGGGAGAGACCGTCTCTCCCGACGCTGTAAAGGCCCATCGAGAGTTTTCGAGGAACTCCCGACGCCGTAAAGGCTCGTCAGGAGTTCCCCGAGAACTCCCGACGACTACAACCGTCGTCGAAAGTTCTCGGAGAACTCCCAATGATTAAAAATAGGCGTGGGAGTTCTGGGAACTTCCGAGAACTCTCGACGGCTTTCCGACGCCCGTCGAGCGACATCGGGAAAGGGGATCTGGCTTCCCCATTTATTTTCCCATTTCTTTCCCTAAACCCTAACCCGCGCCACCCCTACCTCTCCCCACGCTGCTCCGCCGTTCGCCGTTCTTGCCACTCTTTCTCCCATTTTTCCCTATTTTAACTGTCGTTCCTTCTCCATTTTCCCCATTCTCCCACTCTTTTCCCTCCCTCTCCCATTTTTCCCCTCTTTTAACCACCACCGTTACCGCCCCTTCGCCGCCGTCGTTCGCCCTCCCCCCACTCCTCTACTTCCTCCCATTTTCCTCTCTTTTTTCGCCGCCGCTGCCGTCGCTCCTCCCTTCGGTCAACAGCTGCAATCAAGTGCCCGCTGCCGCCGTCGTCTCCTCGTCTCGTTCAGCCACCGCCGCGCCGGTAATCTTCTCATTTTATTTTATCTATTATATTTATTTAAATCATTATTTCACCATCCTTTTGTAAAAATCATGCCCATTCAAATGTGTGTATCCATTTCTATTTGCAACTTTCAATTTAATCAAATTAGACCTCAACTTTGATAAATATTACAATTAATTAACCTACTAATAAAAAAAGACAATGTTCAAGATTGTGTCAATTTCACTAGATTTCAATAATATCAACTTTGATACAAATTTTAAATTTTAACTAATGCACATATTTATCATCCAATATCGGTGCATGTCGCTTTTGTTAAGATCTCATCAAATTTTGCATCATATATTTGTTTTACAATTCTCTGAAATTCTATAGAATAATTTTATAACGAACATGTCATAATTCGTTAGAGATAAACATTATTACATTCTTTTAAGTTTCAAGTTGAAAATAACACTATCTTTATGTCTAAAAAATGATATGATGTTGGTTATTTGGAGCCTAAGCATGCATGATTTAACATTTCGAACTTTCTTTGAAAGGAGAAAGAAAATTCGTATATAGATGCTATGTGCTATTTTTAGTATATGAACTTTTTTATGCTTATATGTTTGTGTCTAATAAATCTATAAATCTAAAAAAATATAAAATAAATCTTTAAACCTCCATTTGGTACTTAATAGGTTCCTAACACATTTAATATTTTAAAAAAGTTTAAAGAATCTACTAGACATAAAACTAAATTTTTGTGTCTAATAGAAAATTGAACTTTAAATTTTGTGTCCAATAGGCTTGTAAATTTTAAAAGATGTTGAATATATGAAAGGCCTATATTAGACACAAAATTGAAAGCTTGGAGACGTACTAAATAAAACATTTGAAATTTGTTAGACAATTTAAACGATTTAGGGACCTATTAGGTAAAAAAGTGCAAGGATTATGTGAGCCTTCATTCATCACTTTTTTTTATAAGATAGTAAATAATAATAATAGTTTAATATTTTTTTAAAAAATTGTTACATAACAATTTTATTGAGTAAGTGGGTTGCACTTTAAAAAAAAAATAGATTAAAAATATACTGTAAAGATGATTAAAAACATTAGGCTCAAAACATGTGTTTATTTTGCCTTAAAAAATGAAAATTATGGAACTCACTATCAATAAAAAAAAAAATCTCGTATTATAAATTAGTTAAAATTTTAAATACTCCGAACAAACTTGGAAATTTTTAATCAAAGTTCATGCTTAATAAATACTTTGTACTTTGTCCTTTAATCCAGGTTATTGTTTTGGATTACAAGTTGGTCAGAAAATATTTATTTTTAAGGATGAATAAAGAATGGATTAAACTAAGGAATAAGTTATCAGTGAAGTATAGAGAAGGAGTATCCCAGTTCTTAGATATGACAAATTTCATGTTAATGATTCCGGACGAATAAGATGTCCATGCAAGAATTGTATGAATTCAATTTGGGAAAAGATAGATATTGTGGAACGACATCTATTAACATATGGAATATCTCCCTCATATTGTGAATGAGTATATCATGGAGAGCCAGTAAACTTATCTAGAAGTCATACAAGTAATTCAGTACAGAATATTGAAGTAGATAGTATAGAGAGTAATGCTGTCGAAGAAAACAAGATGTTGAATCTTATAAACGATTTACAAGTTACAATTGAAAACGAAAATGAAAATGAAGGAAGAATTGGGAATGAAATGTCCTTTAATGGTCAAGAAAGAGATACCACGAACTTATTCGAGGATTTAATGACCAAAGCACGTAATGAATTATACCCTGGTTGTTCGCAATTTTCGTCCTTGAACTTTTTAGTGAAGTTGATGCATATCCAAGTTCTCAACGGCTAGAGTAACAAATCGTTTGACATGTTGCTGAAATTGTTAAAAGCAACATTTCCAGCTGACACCTCTATACCTACTTTCTTTTATGAAGCCAAGCGAAAATTGTGTGATTTAGGCCTAGGTTACGAGTCTATTCATGCGTGCAAATATGATTATGTATTGTATTGGAAAGAGTTTGCAGATTTGCAACAATGTCCCGTTTGTGGTGAGTCTCGGTATAAATTAATGATGGCAAGGGTAAAAAAATACCACATAAGGTATTGCGTTATTTTCCATTGATACGGAGATTAAAACGATTGTTTGCATCAAAAGAAGGCGCTTCTGACATGAGATGACATAAAGATAAGCGAGTTGAAACGGAGGATGTATTGAGACATCCAACTGATGCAGAGGGGTGGAAAAATTTTGATCGTGAATTACTTCATTTCGCTTTAGATCCTCAAAATGTTCGTTTGGGATTAGCTTCAGATGGCTTCAATCCATTTGGAAATATGAGCACTTCTTATAGTATATGACCTGTGGTGATAATTCCTTATAATTTGCCCCCTTGGAAATGCATAAAGGAAACAAACTTCTTCATGTCTTTGCTCATACCTGGTCTAAAATCTCATGGAAAGGAAATTGATGTTTACTTGCAACCGTTGATTGAAGAGTTGAAAGAGTTATGGACAATTGGTGTGCGAACTTATTATTATGTTACTGGTGAGTTTTTTCAACTATATGCTACCTTATTATGGACGATTAATGACTTCCCTGCGTACGATGACTTATCTGTGTAGAGTACAAAAGGTTATCAAGCATGTCCAATATGCAAAGAAGATAACTCACTCAGGATTAAGGTCAAGTCACCTAAGGTCATCTTGGTGAAATGTAAGTCTCTTCTAGCAACGACGTTATAAAGAGGACTTAACATTTCATTGTCCGATCTTTATACAAACTCTTTACTATAAAATACCTCCACTCACATGTCTCTACAAGAATGATCAAGATCAGATCAGATTATTTGTAGTACTTTACAACAATTGTAACAACTACAAAGCGGGTCGTATCAGTAGTGTTACTAGGATAAGACACCCAACCTTATCCAGATATTACAGACCATTTAGGTTATCACTTAAACATGATCCACCTGTATTCTCCACATACATGTTTAAGTTACATCAGATAACTTTGGATCTTAGGTTAATGAATTATTGCACAAGTAATATAAAATCAATTAACCATTGATTCAACTAACATAAAACTATGAAGTTTTAGGGCATACACCCCAACAGGATCCTCATGAGCCATCCACCACCTATATAGAAGTTGTGTCATATAGTGACTATGTTCAATGACTTGCTGGTATGGGGGATGGGATTGAATCTCTTGACAAAAAATTGGACTTGAAAATTAGTTAAACAACCTGGGTCTTCAAGAAAAAGAAGAGAATATCACCTTCAGAGGGCATTAAATAAAAAGCTCAAGTTGTTGCTAGAGGGTTTACATAAAGGGAAAAGAGTAGGTTATAATGAGATCTTCTCACCAGTAATTAGACGTACTTCTATCAGGATGTTACTAGTTATAGTACCACATTAGAATTTGGAACTTGAGCAACTAAATGTGAAGACAGCTTTCTTACATGAGAGTTGGAGGAAGAGATTTATATGACCCAACCAGTGGGTTCCAACATCCAAATAAAGAAAATTATGTTTGCAAGTTGAAGAAATTTTTGTATGGGCTAAAGCAGTCTCCAAGGCAGTGGTACAAATGATTTGACAACTATATGGTTGAACTTGGCTATAACAAGAGTCCGTATGATTGTTATGTATATCACAACAAAGTTGGTGATGGTTTGATGGTTTATCTATTTTTATATGATATACTCATAGCTGCAAAGTCCAAGTCTGACATTCAGAAATGGAAGAATCTTCTTATTGCTGAGTTTTACAAAGTAAAATTTAGATGACTACTCCGTGGTTGACTTAGCACGGAGATCCGATGACTGTTTGAAGGAATGCTTGGTGGTCCTTTTGTTCGAGGGGAGGATTCTTGGTAGGAAATGTGATCAAAGTCCCATATTAGTGAAATAAGGGGATGATCGTGGGTTTATAAGAGATAAGACCATCTTCATTAGTATGAGGCTTTTTGGGGTGGTACCAAAAGCAAAGTTATGAAAGTTTATGCCCAAAGTGCACAATATCATACCATTGTGGAGATATGTGGAGGTCCATTGTCCTTAACAGATAGCTTCCTAAGCTAAGAGTCACTTATTCAAAATTATTTACAAATGCTTTCGTTTGCAACTCTAAAATAGTTATTTATAGTCTGAAATAAGACAATTAACTAATTTATTATTTAATTAACCTAATTTAGCTATTAAACAAATATTAACTCAATGATACTCATTATCTAATAATTCTCTCATTGTTTTTATGTTTCCTAATTTTTTAATCTATATAATTTGAGTTCTCGACTCAAAAAGGGTTTAGCAATATATATTGACTAATTGAACTATGTTTGAATTTACTATTTTCTTTTTTAAATTTACTTCTTATAATTAGTGTCGCAAAATTTAACACCATGTGTAAAATAAAAATAACAAATTTGTTTGGATGTTAGGTTTGAGTTGAAGATCAACAATAATATGAATGGAAGAATGAAATGTCTTTTTCTAATTTGCATCTTAATTAGGACTAAAATGCAAAATTGACATGCAACTTAATTAGATATCTTTCCATTTTTTTAATGGGCTCAATCAAAGGTAGTGAGAACTAGTTAAAAGCTCATAATTAAACCTTGTATTGCTTTAATATGCTTATTAAGTAATTTTAATATACATATATAAATCAATTTTAAATATGTAAGCATATTTGAAAATTAATTGACAGGTAATTAAAGACTTGTCCACTAAATACTTAATAAACCATTTAACTAAACTCTAATTATGTATGAACTATAAAGTTAGACACTTTCTTATTTGTTTATTTATTTGATTGATTATAAATATTTGAAATTAGGAAATCAGGTTCTTAAGATTTTAAATCAGTTAGAGCTTTGGATAAAATGATTGTTTTTTACATATAAAAAACTAATGGTAACAATTAAAATAACTTTTTCTTATACAATTTAAGAAAAGCTAAGTTATATAGATACTGTTATTACATATAACACTTGAATTAATCATCGTTAAACTTAAAAAATAATTGTAATTGTACGAAAATTTTTCTTTCGATATTAATTTATTAGGATTAATCTTGCCTTCAAATAATAAGAAACTCAAATATTTTTACATTATTTTTGTCCCATTAAATTGGATGTCGAAGATCAATATTGATTATATTTTTTTTAAGAAAATTATTTTAAATGACAAAACAGCTAAAAATATTTACAAATAATAACAAAATATCATAATCTATTTGTGATAGACCATAATAAACAGCGATATACTACTATTTGTGTCTATTTGTGTCATGATAGATACAGATAGCAGTTTATTGCGGTTTATCACAGATAGATTGTGTTATTTTGCTATTATTATAAATATTTTGATTTATTTTTCTATACTTGAAACCAACTGTTTTTTTTTCATTGTAAATTGTTTTGATAGTTTTTTTTTTGTTTTTTTGGTGAATTGTTATAGTTATCAAAGAGTTGAAAATAATTTGGCTAAATCATAACAATTCTTTAACTAAAAGGTTTGATTGTAACCATTTTTACTCAACTTTGGCATGTGCAATTTGAAAATTTTATTAAACTATAAGATTTGGTAAATTTAATAGAGATTGGATCAAATTGTTGTAATAGGCTCATATGACCTCTAGAAGAGGTAAATATAAAAGTCTCGGGTAAAAGCTAAGCAAACGTTGTTGGTACTCATATTATAATAATTATCTTTTCTAGTTCAACATGTAGGATAGATATTTCGAACCTATAATTTCTCAATCATGAGTAATATATGAGTTCAATAATTAGTGAACGGAAAAAAAATTGAATTATCATGTTAATTTATTGTTATATATTTAAATTGATGATATATACTCATAAATACGATTAAATAAAAATACGAAGAAAACTTATCTACTAAATTGAAACCAAATGGAAAAGTTTTTGGCAATAATCTAAATATTTAAAACATATTAATCAAATTAATTCAAACTTGAATAAAATAATTAAAAGTCAAAACGAGATTTCGTCATCTTCATGAAATTTTCAACCATGAATTTCAGAGAGAGAGAGAGAGAGAGAGAGAGAAGAGCATGTGAGTTCGTAGATCCCAATGAACTGTCAATTTTGAAGACTATGATTTAATAATTGACTTATATTACTTTGTCAATCCTTTACATAAAAGAATTTTCAGACACACCCACATTTATTCTATTTTATTTGCTTTTCAATATTTTTTTTCATTGGAAATATCAAACCAAAGTTGATTTTGATGGATTATTTCGCCATTTTTCTAATAGAGCAAATAGTTAGGTATAACTTAAAATTATTTTTTTAAAAAATAAAAATATCAAATAATAGCATTTCATTGAACTATATTTGAAATGCATCGAGATAGGTACATACAAAAAAAACACCTAAGTTTTTCTTTTTTTCAAAACAATATCTCTTTCTCTCCATTTTCAATTTTATTAATTTATATAATTTGAACGAGCCACCATTTTTTACTAGGATTTTTTTTAAATAAAAAAAATGTGAGAGTGAGATTTTTTCTTTTTAAGTTAAAGAAATACTTCAACCATCTTTGACTTTATGTTTTTTAATGTGAATGAGTCAAGTTCTTTATAAGAAGAAAATTTGTTGTAAGTTAGGTAGAAATTTACCAAAAAATAATTAAAGGCGGGTTACTTTGAAAAAGTGACCTCCTCAAACGATTTTATTCTTTTTATAATAATTAAAACTTATGATTTTATGGCTTGTAAAGATTAAGGTTACTATATATTATTCAAAATCATTATTATAAAACATAAGTATTTTTAAGATAAGAAAAATTTCCATTATTCCTAAATTTTCAAATAATAACACTCGTACGAATGATGTTGAGTATCTTTAATTTGATATATAGATGTTAGAAAAATGAAGACATAGCTCGGTTCTTATTTTACCAACACACGTTAATAATAGATTATCCCTCACTCCTATTATTTTTGTCGAATAAAAGTTAGCATATATTGAATAGTTTCTCAAATAATCCTTTCAATTTTTCATATCAAAGTTACACCAAATTAATTGTATACATGACATAAAATTAATTTTCAAAATTTAATGACTAGCACTATTACAACATTTATTTAACCATATGGACCAAATATATATAAAATTACTCTCCTCACATTATATATAGGGAGGTAAAAATGTTTTTTTTTTCATACTAAATATAAAACTATGAGAAAAAAGAGGACACTCTAATATTATTAATTGGGAGTTTCCAATCTTATCATCTAGTAAGTGATTGTATCCCTACCATTTGTTCTATATGTTTTAATGTTTCAAAAAATTACAAAATTATATTTTAGATTTTATATCAAGTTGTGGGGTTGGCCTTCAAAAGCTATCCTCAAACATTTAATGAGAAAGTCTCCATCAAACAGATTACATAAATAGTTTTAAAATATAAATTTTCTTAATAAATTCTTCTATAATCACAAATTTCTTAGCCATGCAAGAGCTTTGGCAAATATAAGCACATACAATTATTAAATAAACTTAGGACTAAGTTTATAAGTTTTGAGATCCATAAAATCTTCAAAAACCCATCTCTCCTCATGAGTGAAAGAGGGGATAAGATGGAATCTCTTGACTTTACCCCACAATTCTTGAATATGCAATGAGAGACATTATATCCCTATTTTTATGGGTCATACAATCCCAAAACCCTCTTGTATAATTAATGAAGAAACTTCTTAGAATGTAATTAACTCAAGAAATTATAACCAATACTATATAATTTGATACTATATATGGTTTCTTTAAAAATAATTCAAAAACTTGAGTTATAATTATGAATATATTACTTTATAAGATACATTATTAGATGATAAGTAATTGTGTACTAATTGTTGAGAAAAAATGACTTTTTGTGTTTGTTTCAAAACTAAAGTGATAACATGCTATTTTTTATTTTTTTATTTATTTATTTTTTAAAAATTTTGGGCAAATTATAAAAACCATTTTTGAAGTATTGTGGTAGTTGAAATTACACCCTTAAACTTTCCATTACAAAAATTGAACCCTAAAAGTTATAAAAGTATTAAAATTGGACTCTCAAACTTGACTTTGGTACCACTGTTATAATTTCTACAATTATGTAAGTTTGAAGGTCCAATTTTAGTATTTTTATAAGTTTGAGGACTTGACTTTCATGATTTAAAGTTTGAAAATACAATTGCAACTACCACCATACTTTAGGAGTAGTTTTGCAATTTACTCTTTTATTTTATTTTCTTTTGGTTTATAAAGCACCAACAAACCAAATGCATTTCAATGTCAAAAGACGAGTTACTTGTTTAAAACACATATATATCACCAATAACGAACACGTTATGAAATCGACAGATAAAGGTTATGATTACACATATATTAGTTGTGAAATCGACAAATAAAGGTAAGCAGAAAAGCATAAACAGTAGACAATCAACACAAAAGTTTACGTGGTTCACTAACAATTTATTATTAGAGAGAATAATCCAGATTACAAATTAGAGGCGTTTATAAGGTTAGAGAGTTTATATAGTGTATTTTTCTAAGCTCTAGGGTCAAAATTGTTAACAACGTAAATATGACAAATACAAGAACAACTTAGATTTCGGGGGCATTGCCCTTGGTCCTCATATACTTGGTCGTTGAAAACGTTAGATAACAGATTCAAGTCATTCCAACCAACAAATACATTAAAAAAATAGAATGGATCATAGACACGATACGAAGAAGAGAATTAAAACAGTGATGAGTCTCGTGGAAGTGTTACAAATTATATGGCTTGATTAGTACTCAAATTATTATAAGATGGGTTGATGATAATTAATGTTGACTTAATTAGAGAAGATCAAGTAGCTAGGAAAATGAAAGGAGAGATAATCACATGGTGATTTGGTGTGTGGTGGGCAGATCATGTGGTGATAGGAAGCTTATAATGTGTGATGATGCTTGTTGGAAGCTAGTCAAGAAATGATGGGAGGTTGGCTTAGTTTGGTCCTTGCCCCCCTCTATCCTCTTTTCTTTTCTTTTGAATTTTGTTAAGGGAATCACTCATGTGATGCCTTCACTTTTTCCATGTGGTTTTGCATCCCTCTTTTCCATATTCCACATCCATTTCAATACTATCAACATCATTCTTATATAAATTTATACTTATTTATTCTTTCAAGTTATTACATATTCAAGCCCATCCATCAATAATTTTATATGTGTTTATATAGATTCAACATAGAATTATTCGCAATAATTTTGGTGGGGAGACATCAAAGCATCATGACATATATATGTGAACTCTTAGTCTTTAGATTATATGTTTGATGTTAATTGTGTATTATTTTTATATGGATTCAAACATGAATTAATTATAACTAAAGGATCGGTATAGTAATTTGCTCTGGTTCAATCAAATTGAGAAATGAGAATAACTCAAATCGGTTATGTCAATGACAACTACCAAAGTTTAGAGGTTCGAATGAATCTCTCCCCACCTCACATATTGTTGAACTAATAAAAGATTTTGACTTGTTGTTCATTGTACTTCTTTATTAAAAAAAAATTGAAAGATGTATTTAACAGTAAATGATAGTTGACATGGTCTTCTTTTTTAGAAGTTAAAAGTTCGATCTCTCATTAAAAAAAAAAAAAGATACTTAGACCGTTTTTAGGCAAATATAATCCTTTTTCTCTATATTCATTTAGTTAATGCCATAAACTGGTCCAGGCTCTTCCTAGGCTATCAAGAATAAGCTATGCCAAATTGGTTCGTAGTTCAATATTATAAACTTTCTAAAAAAAGTTGTGACACAAATATTTAATAATATTTTTGTCTTGAACAGTGCCACTTTTACTCTTTTTAGTACGGATTCTATTTAACTTTTCCGAATGTAAATCTTAAAATTTAAAAAAATTGAAGTATTTGAGAACTGCTTAAAATAATTTTTGAAACACATTTAAGTATATTTTAAATAGTTTTTATCAAAAGAATTTAAATAAATATGAATTTTTTAAAAACATTTTTTTCACTAGTTAATCCAAATAAACTCTTAATTTATCGATCTTTTTTTATATGTTAGGTTGAAGATTTGAAGTTTACTTGAGGTCACCACTCTAGTTGGTAATGTAAAAATGTTTTGCATAAATTTAGGAAAAATATTAATTTATACTCTTAGGTTTTTTGGTTGTATCGATTTAAACTCTAAACTAGTAATGGTATAAATTTAAACCTTAAACTTTTGTAATTGTATCAATTTACACCTCAATTATGTTTCATTTGGAAAAATCTCGTGTGAATCTTATAATGGTATCAATTAAACCCCTAAACTTTCATTAATGAATCAATTTCGTCTCTTAGTGAAAATTTCTTTTGAAAACTGTCTATGCATTTACTTTAATCGTCCATTTTGTAAAACCAATATTTGAAGAATTCTACACATGTTTGAGAATTAATGCATGAATAATTTTCAAAGATAATAGTAATGAATAGTCTAAATTGATTGGCTTATAAAATTTTAGGAGTTTAATTAACTTAAATTATAAGTTCTACGTGATGTTGGTCGAATAAATTCTGGAAGAGGGAATAAATTGGTACACATTTATGAAAATTTAGAATTTAAATTAATATACAATTATTAGTTGAACATTAATTCTAATTGATACAGTCTATGTAAGATTTATTATACAAAGTTTGATGAGCATAATTAAAACAGTTTAAAATTTGGAAACACATATTACAATTTATGAGCACATGTAAGAGATAAATATAATGCAATTTTTCAACGTCATTTTTCATGAAATTAGTTCAAGGCATGGGAATGAGTAATTTCCATTATCATTTTTTCCTTTATCTATATATCTATATATCTATATATATCTATATTTATATATAAATAATAGAAATAAAGGATTCAAACTAAATACCTTTTGATCACTAATATTCGTGTGCGTTTAGCTAGACTCGCTTTGGATATTCTTTTTTCCTTATGTCCCCCTCTCCCTTCTCTTTTGATGTATTTATATTCTTTTATGTTTGCTCTTTTATTTTCTATTATTAAAAGTAATTAATTTATGATAATTAATACATGCGAATAAAATTAAGTGGTGGTTGAAAAATAGGCAAATCAAGTTATTAATATTAGGTCCATAGCCCAAACATCTTAGTTTTGAAAAAATAGCAAAAACCAAGCACAACCCACGATTTTAAATGGTAAATATAAAAAATGTTCGGATACACTTAATTCATCTGATATACTTATACATTTGATTCCGCTTGATACATTTAATATTGCTTGATCCACTATTGATATTTACTTGATATATTACGGATGTACATCTGATACATTATTATAATTCACAACGACGTTGTTATATAGAGAGATCGAAACGATATTAACGACGAGAAATGGAGACTAGATATTGAGATGGTTGTGGCCTTGGTAAGTGTTTAAGGAGGAGAGAGTTGACTTGAATATTGTAGGAGATGAAATTAGCGGTGGTGACATTGAAGAGGAAGAAGGTGGCGTGGATGATGAATTTTAAATTAGGAGGATTGTGAAAAGGATTAGGAAGAGGAAAATTAGAAAAATTTTGCTTTCTGATTAGATATTTGCCATATTTGTAAATTGTGAAAAGTTAGAGTCATACCTGCAAAACTCAAAACTTAATTTGCTACCCAAAACAATTTCTCTAAAATTTATAAATTTGAAACTAATATCTTTTAATAATAATGTATGAATTTAATCATTTCAATTTAATAAATTAATTTCTATAAATGTGTACTTTTTAAATTGATCGATTTAAATATATACTTAAGTTTCATATATATACGCACACAAACTTTTTTTTTCTTCAATAAAATGGAATGAATTGATACAACCCAAGTAATTCTACCAAGTTATTAATTAATAATATATTTAGTTAATTAATCTATTAAAATTATATAATGTTGTCATAATTAATACAATACACTAAATACAAAAGTAATTTGTCTCCACAAAATTGATACTATTTCTATACAAAACCAAACATGGTTGTTGATGCCAAATTTTGGCCAAAGATAAATATACTTGACCTCCACGTGATGACAACTCAAAATTTGTAATTTAGGAAAGAGATGATCTGCAAAACAAGTCAAAATAGCTTCAATGTCTAAGTTAGTAAGAGAACTAAATATATAGAAGAAATCAAAATTTCTAAGTTACCTCATACGGAGACATAAAGAGTGTATTTATAGAAAAAGTTGACCTAGGTTGTTCCTAGGGTTTCAGGATCGCCTTAGGATAATTTGATGATCTACAGGGCCAAGAGGCGAGTTCGATTTTATGTTCGACTCAGGTCCTTCTTGGTCGAGCATCTTGTTTGGGCCATATCTTGGACCCAAAGCATTCTCTTGAGTTGGGGCATGCGTAATGCATGTTCCATTGGGCATTTGGCAAGGCTCATCGAGGTCGAGTACGCTGGCTTGGGCCAAACCCAAGTCAGTCCTCTTTTTCTTGGTCCATCTTGATCTTTAATTTTCACTTTTGTTTTTCTTGAGACGCTGATCCTAAACTATATCTGTTGGTCCAAAATCCCTCATAACAATAATAATCTTTTATTTTCAACAATAATCTTATTCTTTCTAGACATCTTTAATTCTCGAACATACATAAAACCTTAAAACTACTATTATGGTTTATTTCCCTCTATCTTAGAAAGATAAAACTAATATACTTGAAAACAAACAATGTTAGAAAGTGCTCACTTGGCTGGATGTCCTTTCCTTGTACTTCTCTTTCCACCATTGCTTACAAGTCACATGCTACAATTAATTAATATATAGAGAGAATTTAAAATTAATAATACTCTTATATGGATTACATATTTTATAAAATTTCAAAAAATTTTGAGAGAGTATAAACAATGCAACATGGATAAGAAGTTTCACTTTGTTATTAAAAATTTTATTTCATTTTTTTAGACTTTCATGCATGTTCTTTATTTGAGCTATGATTTGAAATGTTCCGTCTAGATCTAAAATTTTTATTAATTTAGTCTTTCTCGTGATTAAGATTTTTATAATAAATAATACTAAAATATCATAAAACTATTTTTTTTTTTGAAAGTTTAGGATCTGTGAGTAGACAATCTAAAAACAGGATTTTAAAAATAAGAGATCTAAAAAAACAGAATTATATTTCATATTTTCAGATATGTTTGGTAGCATATTTAGAAATTAAATTCCACTTTAAACAAGTTTTCAAAATGTGTTTAAAAATCTATTTAGTTACTCACTAAATATTAAGTTGAATATAAGCTATTACTAATTAATTTATGAACTTGTTTTCTGTTAATTTTTTTTGTATAATTATTATTTTGTAATATAGTATAATATATTACATATTTAATTTAACAAAAATAATTGAGCTTATAACATTAAATCAATATTTGTTATTGTTTTTTTTTTTTATCATTTTTAATATAATACCATATTTTAAAATTGTGAATTCAAAATTTGGATACACTAAAAACATTTTAAAATTATTTTTAGAAACAATTTTAAAAAACAAAATCTAGACTATCAACCAAACGCATATTAGCTTAATTCAGTAAATCTGAAAACATAAAAACAAATTCTGAATTGCCTCCGTCTAGAAATCAAATAAATTATTTGAAGAAATCATATATATATATATAAAAGATTAAAATCCTCGATTTTGTAGACTTTGTTATTTCCTTCTATTTTTTTCCCCTTGATATTGAAAAAAAATAAAAGGAAATTAGGAAGGTCTCTCACCAACTTAATTATGATTTGATCACACATGGATGTATTTTGAGAAAATTAAAGTACAAATTCTCTCTCTCCAATTCATGGATCGTACCATAGTAGTTTCTTGGAAGATTTCGTTTGATGTATTATTTAGGGGCATATTATAATATAACTATGTATTATTGAAACTTATTCTCATTCAATAAAAATATCTTATAATATGCCTCAATCTAACTTCAATCTCTCAAGAACCTTTAGTTGGATTCACATGCATATGTTTTCATTCCTACGTGAATATATAAGTTCTTATCGATTAGGAATAATTAAATCTATAGCAATATTTTTTAAAAATTGAAAATATAACAAAATCTATCGGTGATACAATGATAGACTATACCAATGATAAACTGTTCCCAGCAATATAGTCTATCATTGGTAGATTATGAGAGCTAGATCTAAATCTTGCTATATCTACAAATTCTTTTGTATCGTGTTATATTTGTCGATACTTTGGGTTGGGTTTGATTGCTATATTTATAACTGAATCTACAAAATAAGTAAAGTTACAAAAAAATATTTCTTTAGTGAAAATTTGAGATGACGGGATATGGATTGAGTTTTATAAATGGTTGTGTACAATACTCGTCAACTTTTCATTTTATCTCTACTTTTATAAATGTCTCTTACGGGCGTTTGGAGCAGGGACTGTCTTAAGACTATAATAACCATTTATTGCGGTAGCAAATACTATTTCAAAACCTCCAATTAGCTACGATCAATACTATTTCAAAATCCCAATTTGCTACAGTATTTACTATTTTACTATATTAGCTACAATCAATATATTTTTTGTTTGATTTCCTTCTCAAACTAAAATAGTTTATGTCTCAAGTATATACTATTATAACCCAAACTAAAATAATCACCCTAAACACAAACTATTATAATCGAATTATAATAACATAAGACTATAATAACCAACTCCTTGTCTTTAATGTCCCCTTAATGATCATTAAACTTTCAATTTTGTGTGCAACGAATCCTTGACATATAAAAAAATTCGTGAATCATCTAGATTAAAATTTAGAATTTTATTAAACGAAAAATTCAATTTTATATTTAATATTGGAGATAATATTAAGAAGTTTCATAGGAAATAAAAAAAAAAAAGAAAAAAAAAAAAGAATTAGCTGAAAAGTGTAGGTTTAAAAATGAATGGGAAGTTGTGTAATGATGTTATATCCACCACTCTCTAGTCTCTTTGGACAACAAAGATTTAGCAAATGAAGAAGAAGGGCAAAATGATTAGTGTTTGTAAGTAATAAAAGTGAATCAAAATTTAATAATAAGAATGAATATGATGATTATACGATTTCACAAACGGTAAGATATCCATAGGCTCCTTTAAGATTCTGTTTATTTTAATTTTACATAACATGATTTTACCCACCAAAAAGTTGCTTAGCTGTCAACATTTCAATAATCAAAGATAAGAGTGTGAAAAAACAAAAACAAAAACAAAAAAATCCCTCTTTTAGGGTTAACAGCAAGAAATAATATAATATTGGTTAAATAATTCCTCAACCTTCTGAGGTTTGTATCATTTAGAAGTGAAAGTTTTTAACTTTTGAAATTCAAAGTTCAAAACTGCTTGCTTAATACAAATTAAAAAAATTAAAAAATTAGAAACAATGGGTTCCATCTTTTCATACATGTGTTACTTAAACTATTTGTTACTACATTTATAATTATCCACTAAATATTTATTGATTATAAATTATTATTATTATAAATATTTTTAATTTTAAAACGGATTTAAATTTATAACACAATATACTATATTTCTAAGCATTTTTATCAATATTTAATATAATTATACAATTTAAAATCAAGATATATACCAAACATAAAAGATGATGTTTTCATAATTTGTACAATTTGGGTCATAGAATTCCACAAACTATTCATAAACATAATTTGCATCACTTGCGAAATATATTTGGATTTGAATACATAAAACAGAATATGAGTTGACAACCAAACATGCCTTTAAAGTCCCAATAGATATAGAATTCAAAATCATATCTGATAACTCATTTATTTATTTATTTTTAAATAAATTTATCAATGATCTATTAGACACAAATTGAAAATTCAAAGACATACTAGACAGAAACTTCAAATTTAAGAAACTAAATAGACACAAAACTATAATTTAAGCTACAAAAATATAGGATATGTCGATTTTCATTCAAACATATTGTAATCTCAATATTTAGAGATGCAATTTTTTAAAACAATATGTGAGGTGAGGAAATCAAACATCTAAACTTAAAGCTGAAAACAAAAATTATATCAGTTAAACTATACTCGTATTACCAAAGATACGAGATTTTTTTGCTAGTATAATATCTAGCGAAATAATGGATTGAATCTTTAACTCGAAGGAGAAAGATGGTGTCGATGCATAGTTAATAGAAGGAGATTTGTTTTGGTTTTTGGTTTAATTGAAAGGTTCAGTGGGAAGGGTAAGAAAGGGATGTTAGGGGGAGAAATTAGAGTTGAAGCAAGGCCTATTTGGAAGTACTTTTGTAAAAATAAAATCCCACTTTCTTAAATTTTGTTCTACTTTTCTGACAGACACCACATGCTCTTCCCTCAAAGTAGCAGAGAGAGAGGTCCACCAGCCCCCATTATCTTCTTTCTTCTCCACATCAAACTCTGTGAAAACCAAACAAAAAAATAAATAAATAAAGAAGAAGAAGAAAGAATAAAATAATCCCATTTTCAGATCTGACCCACATCATCCATTATACCCACTGGCCACTTCCTTCTTAGCTTCCCCATCTTTAAACCCAAATTTTCATATTTAGTATTCTCTTTCATAATTCCCTTCCCTCCTGCTTCTTCTTCCCTTTTTCTATCTTATACGTAATGAACTAGACAAAAAAGCTGTCACCAGAGCATCATTCTCTCCTCCATCTCTCTCTCTTTCTTTAACTGGTTTCTGAGCATTGGTTGGTTTTGGTTTTGGTTTTTACTTCCATTTAAACCCACAATCCCTACTTGATTACCTTGTTGCTTGTGTAGCTGCATTCCCAAGAACAGCAAAAGAATAATAAACCCAGTCTTCTTTTCCTGTTCTGTCACCAAAACAAAACCCAAAACAAAACTATATCTTATGAGTTTCTTATTCCGTTAAGTTTTGGACTTATAATTCTAAGAAAAAAAGGTGGGGACTACTTACAGTGCTTTGAATGTTTGGTGGCTTTGTTCTTTGGTTTGGCTTGCTTTTCACATTCCACCCTTAACGTTTTGCTCAAGATTTTTTCTGTCTCTACCTCTTCTGTTAAAAAGCTACTGCAATTTGGTGTTGCAGAATCATTCTGAGTGCTCTTTCTTTCTTTCTCAAACTTCTCTTTGATGTTTGACGTTTCTTCCATTTTAACTCAAAGCATTGTTCAGAGAGAGAGATAGAGGAGGTGAAGAGATGTCTGCAAGGATTAGCTATTCTTTATCAGATGAGAATCAAAGCCTTCATAAGCAAATTGGCTGTATGAATGGCATTTTTCAGGTATTTGACCGGCGTTATTTCCTCGGTGGTCGGAGTGTCGCCGGCCGCAACCGCAAGAAACTCCTACCACAGCCAGGTACTTGCTGCTTCTTCTTCTTCTACCATAATTCAGTTTCAACCTCAGAGAGAAGATATCTCTTGTAATGAACAGTCTTTTTCGAGCCATTTTTGTAATAGTTGCTGGTGGACTTCTTTAGCAGGTCATAATGAAAGCATCTCAATGGAGTCAAACAGTGCATCACAGGGAACTCTGGTAAGAATTCAGCTTGGAAGAAATAATTCAGTTGAGTTTTGAAAGAAGATATTGTTTGTAAAGTGTATGTTGTGTTCAATTGTAGGAGAAAAACCAGAAGAAGACTAGAAAAGAGAAACAAAGAGTCTCCACAGAGTCATCCAGAACCTCGTTTTCGTCTACAACTTCTTGTTCTTCCAGTTTTTCATCTCTTGATGCTAACAACAGAGCAGCTCACCTTGAAACAACATTGCTTAGTCATGTTGATTTGCCTGGAAACACAACTCGGGAGTTTTTGAAGAACCAGCATAATGCTACTGCTAAGCAATTGAGCTGCCAAACTTTCGAATTCCGGGATATCGTCAAAGAGAACATGAACAGAGAAGCTTGTGCTATTCCAGTCAGAACTGTGGCTGGAGAAGAAGCAGTGAGTCGTAAATTAAAACATGTGGACTCTCCGAGGCCCACAAGACAAGTCGAATACAAAGGCTCCAAGACTTCAGGATCGAACGAATCATTTCGTGTTCTTGCAAGGCTTCGAGAAGCACATCGATATGCCAATGAAGAGAACGACATTCCAGCACATTCAGCATCCAAGTTCAATAGAAGGCTATCTTATGATGGAAGGGAGTCTTATGATACATTGAAATCAACCATAAAGATCAGGGAACTACCAAGGCTATCACTGGACAGTAAAGAAAGCTGGGCTAGGTGCTCTGCATCTGGAACGAGATCAAATGATCTAGTTAAAGATTTGCAGAAGGGTGACAGGGATTTCGAAGAACCAGTGAGTTTGAGGCAATCAACAACGGTAGTCGCAAAGTTAATGGGATTGGATGCTCTCCCAGATTCAACTTCAACCACCAACAGTCCATCAAGATTGATCAATGCTTACCCAACCTACGAACAAAATTCTTTGTCCAGATCATCGAGGAAGAATGATGAGAGCACACAACAAAGTCGGTTTTCTGGGTCCCCAAGGATTTCGCATGGAGATTCATACTCACCCAGCTTGCGAAACAATCATTTGGGTTTGAAACCCAATGCTTGTGCGAAGCTCAAGGTGGAAACAGTTCAGAAGAGCCAACTAAACAGAAAAGGAGATTTTAATGAGCCGGCTACTGAAAGTCATGAACTTGCAACAGATGTGCCAAACAACTTCTCTGTTTATGGAGAAATTGAAAAAAGGCTATCAACGCTTGAATTCACCAAATCTGGAAAAGATCTCAGAGCTCTAAAACAGATACTTGAAGCAATGCAAAAATCTCGAGCAATATTTGAGAGCAAGGAACAAGCATCAGACTGTGCATCACAAATAAGCACTGACGGGACTGTTGATCAGAATCGCAGCTCAGGAGCAGCAAGCCCAAGAAACTCGCGGTTCGACAACACGGCTTCTTCTGCCAGAGCCAAGGATTCAAACTCTTCAAAGTCATATAAATCATCAATAATCATCATGAAACCTACTAAACACTTGGAAAAAATCAGCAATTCCTCTCCCTCAGTGCCATCGAATCATGATGCATTGTGCAGTGGGAATGAACAGGTGAAAATGCAATCTACAAAAGATATTGGTCTACAACATACTCATCTTCGGTCCGTCCCCAGTCATTCACAGTCTTTCACAGACAAAAATACCAACACAAGAATTTCGAGACCAACAAAATCGACCAAGGATCAAAATTGTCTTCGCACAGAAATGTCCAAGGCCTCAGGGAACAGTCAAAGACTTACAAGCTCAAGACTACATAAAAAGTTTGGACTAGAAAAACAATCATGTCCCACCACCCCATCATCAGATTCAAGCAGGACCGAAAGGATTAACACCAGAAAAGTTGCATCATGTTCCTCAGAAATAAAACTCAGACAAAAATCTTCCACTACGAATCAGAAAAGCATCAAGAAATCAAGCAAAAGTAGTAGATGCCCTGGAGATATGAGTCAACGAGGAAGTGTTCAACCTCTGAAGACTGAGAGTAATGGAGCGGCATCAAACATCAATAAACAAAATACAACCAACACGCAATTTGACAATACCAGAAGCAATTATGTCCTGCAGGATGATGATGAATGCGAACAAAGGGTTAGTGTTAACAATTGCATCTGCTCGCATTAGTACATTTATTTCACTGGTCTGAGTGAGTGCTTATCTAATTAACATATTGAATTTTACTTTCTCAGAAAGCAGAAATGAGGTTGAGCAACAGCGTCACAAAAGTCAAACCAACATTAACAACCTCTGAGCAACAAAGTCCCGTCTCTGTTCTTGATTCTTCATTTTACCAAGACGATTCACCATCTCCTATCAAGAAAATATCATACGCTTTTGAAGGTATGGAACTCATACGTCATTATTTTTCCCACCCACTCACACTAGGATGCTGTTTACTGCAGAAAAGAGAGATAATAACCAATAATAGTTATGTTGCATTCTGTTATATGACAAGAACTCTTGAATTTTGATTGTATAGATGACGAGACCGCAAATTCAGAAGCAGAATCCAGTCACGAGGTCCCAGTTCAATCACAGAAGAGCACAGAGACCCTCAGCACTGAGATTAAGAACTTGAAATCAGAGATCGACAAATTGAGGAAGCATATTCGCCAAGTAAACTTCAGTAACGAGGAGGAGGAGCTCTTGAATGACTGCCAGAATCATCTCTGCCAAGAAATGAATTCTCAGCACAAATATATTTGGCAAATATTATCAGAATCAGGTCTCCTCAAAGATCTTGACCATGGGCTATCTGCCATTCAGCTCCACTCACCAGGACACTTGATCAATCCCAACTTATTTCTTGCACTTGAGCAGTCCACTGGAGTCAAATGGCCTTTTGATGGTGATTCATACAGTAAACAGAATTCCAGATCAGAAGATTGCGATAAAGTTCAGAGGAAACTTGTGTTTGATACGGTTAATGAAATTCTTTTGGACAAACTAGTGGTTGAACGTTCTTCCAAGCATTGGCTCTCAAAAAGTAAAATTGCAGGAAAGGAATCAAGAGGGCAAAAGATTTTGAAAGAATTATGCACACAGATTGATCAGCTACAGGATCAAAATGGCAATATCCACGACTGTGATGATGCTTCAAGAAACATGATTTGGAAAGATTTGACATATCCATCACGCTACTGGGGAGATTACCAAAATGACATTCCAGGCATAGTGTTGGATGTTGAGCGGCAGATCTTCAAAGATTTGATAACTGAGATAGTGATGAATGAGGCAAGCTTCTATGACGATCATTGCAAGGAATTTCCCTCAAACTAGGGAATTCCCATCATCTTAGATAAATAAATGTGCAATCTTTCCTCACCTCCCACTTCAAAGTTTGCATCCTTGGTTACTTCTACAGGTTTAGGTTCATTTGACATTACCCTTCCAGAATTTTTCTTTTTCTCTTGTACAGTCCCAGCAACTCCTGTGTGTGAATTTAGATCGTTGCTGGTATTAGAACTGTATTAGAAACAACTATTTACTGTATATGAAGGCAAAGGTACAAGTAGCATCCTTGTTTTCAAGTACTGTCCAGGCATACTGTATGGACCACTTGCCATTTTGGAAAATCCAGGTCCTGGACGTCAGAAAAAAAAAATATATATTTCATATAATTTTATACCATAAGATCACACAAGCAGAAACTCATTTTCTGATCATATAAGATACAATAGAAGGACCTTTCTTTTCTGAAGGGAGATAATGAAGTGAGGTCAATGTACACTATGATATTTCAAATTATTGAAAGATAACTTTACTAGGAGAAAATAGACAATGGTGATCAGAGTTGATGCTTCCTAGATTCGAACTTCCAAGTTCAAATCCACAAGCAAACAATTTTGCAGATAATAGAAATAACGTAATCTTAAATCTTAATCCGCTGATCTTCCAAAGTAGTTCAAGCCACAAGATTTAAATTTTGTTTCTTCATCGGAATAATTTGCAACAGACTTCTGTTCAAAAATCATTCTATACGTAGATATCTGAATCAGCCAAGTGGAGTGGCAAAGAATTTCATCTGTCTCTGTAAAAAAATCTCAGGTTCTGAATTTCCGTTCCTTCACCTTTGTAACGTCGCAGATATAGTAACATATTTCAACGGTACCCAATCCAAGAAATAATGGAACGTTCAATTCCTACAAACTCTTAAACGTAAGCAAAATCAAAGGACAAGTGCTGCATTCCAAAAACTTACCCAATAGCAACAGTTTCCTGATTAGCTGAACATGCAAATAATCAAAATGATGGCAGAAGCAAGAAATCAGAAAAACGTGCTTGCATGGCGTTTTAGTACATCATAAAACCATAGTTGATGCATAACCAGTAAACCATTACTTTCATGGAATAGAAACTTGGCTACAGTTATGTCTACATTAGCATGGTCGTCACGGGTCGTCAACAAGTTCCAGAGTCACAGATGAATTCAAATGAAGATTTAAAGGGAGAATGTTTCTCAAACTTTTAGTTGGACCTTGAGTGGAAGAGTTGAGATTTAAGCAATAAAAGAATTTTTAAAGTCTAAGCTCCACAGAGAAGTGTCTATAATTGTGCAATATCAAATACATCTGATTACTCCCCATGAGAAGTGTATATAATCGTGCAATACCAATATCTAAACTAAACCAAAATTTCCAGAAGTACGTCTGATTACTCCCCATGAGCAAAAACCAAAGTGGAGAAAGAAAACAGTGACAGATCTAAGACTTATAGGGGAAGCCACAAGAAATACCGAACTCCAAATTCTTTTATTAGAAGATGAAACTTGGAAACAAATCCTACATAATTAACAAAAAGATTACAAAGGTCGAGCTTTTAATTATAATTTCTGGGGAATACGAACTGTAAATCAGATAGGGGTAGCTAATATGTGTGGAAGAACAAATATGAACAAGAGATCTCTCTAACCAAAAACTTCCCTACAACTTCGCAATAACTATTAGAAAAAGATAAGATGATTCTTACACAATGCATATGTTAAACTATACTTAATAATATTCCCCCTCCCTTTCTTTTGATCTCCCTCAACTCAAAATTTCATTGGTTAGGATGATATTTATGGGAGGCTAGAGTTTTTCACCCAACCTCTGTATCCCCCAACTAATGCGTTTCCAAATGCCAAGTTTATTAGGGAAGAAAATGAATTAGTTCATTAAAAACATGTGCATACCTCAAAAAATTCGCTAAACTGGAATCTCTCTTTCCACAAATTTGAATCTTTCATTCTATAAGCTAATATCCAGACAATACAATGTCAGTGATTTTTGACAACCACGAAAAACTGCAGCCAGTCTCCTAAACTCCGTGTACAAATTTTAATCAAGCAACCTAATTACAACTGAGATAGCTCGTTGGAGTTCTCCATCGAGTCCTTCAGAATCTTCTCGGCCTTTCTTTTCTTGTCATCCTTCTCTTCTTCCCCTACAAACCAGGATGAAGACTTCTTCACACCATTGTTTAGTGCTCTCGATTCTATTGTGCTACCTACCAGCTTCTTGCCAGTCCCAATCTTAAACTGTACAGTAGATCTCCTGTTCAGAGAGAACTTTTCCTCAGAATCGTACAGATTGTTCTTTATTGATTCAATAGCAGGAGCAAAAGTCTCCAGCACTGAGACATGTGTATCCACAAGACAGTTCTCCATGACAGGGACAGGATATTCTGTACTTGAATTGTTCAAGGCCTTTTCTGGAAGAACGATAGGAGAAATTTCCTTCTCACCAAATTGCAGGGCAGGAGCAAGAAATGGGTTACTTTCTTGTATTTGTTTGGTCATAGCTGCATTTCTAGGATCTTCTCTTTGGGATCCTTCCAATCCATTGCAAAACAACAACTGCTTCAGATTCCAGAAGGATTTCTCTGCACTTCTACATTGTTTTTCTGGCTCATTTTTAATTGTTTGAGGCTCCACTACTTCCTCCTTTACAGTGGGGAACTCAGTGTATATTTCCGGATCCGGTAGTGCAGGCAACCAAGAAGGTATATGCTCTCCAGGAGGTTCTTCCCCAATTTGCAAAAAAGTAGGCCTCAACTTTCGCTCTTTGACAACTGGAAATTTGGGAACTGAGTAGGCAAATGGGATTTCTTCCGCTTGTGCTACATAACGAATAATCTCTTTAACTGTGCTGGAACTTGCGAGACAATGTTCAACATCCGAAGCACCTGCAAACCCTTGAACCGACCCCAAATCTTCTAGTGCTTGAATTATATCAAATAAATTACATTCTGTTCTGCCAGCAAAGTTAGCACAGAAGTTTGCAGTGCTTCCCATGTTTTGAACATACCGAACCGCGACATCAGCCAGCGCTTCGAGGGCAGATTGCTGAAAAGTTTGAAACCCTTCACTCTCACATATTTGAGCTACAGCAATCTTGGCAAGCGCCCGCGGGAAATCTTCACTGCCCAAATTCTTTCTCGTCTTTGGTCGTTCATGCACTTTTCCAATCTCCCCACCTCCATCGCTCATATTCAAATATTCATATCACTAAATCAACACTCTGAACAAGTATCCAAAACTCCTCGTCATTCACCCATTAAATTAATACCCCGCTTTGCACTTCCCTCATAAGATCAAGCAAATCAAACTGTAAAGAAGAAGAAGATGACGAAATTGCCTACGTACTTCACTAGCTCTCATAAATCCGACTTAAATGACAGTCTACAAGTAGAAGATTATGCCCAGATGGAGAGAGAGTACAAATTTCAGTAGAACAAAGCATCACACAACTACCAACAAAAAGAATCCAAAGCTCAAAATTATCGCATCTGAGAAAACCCTAATACGTCGGACTATCGAATTAAGAGCAAAATTCGCGTTCAGAAAAACCAAAAAGTCAAACAAACTCGAAAGGGTCTTCAACTTATATACCGTTAATTGCAATGGCTGCCGTATACACTCCAGATTGAATGAAACAAGAACTTGGGAAGGATTTAATCTGGAAAAAGAATAGGATTAAGTACCCAATTGGAGAAGAACATAGCCCTAGATCGCAAAAATGAAGATTACAATTACAAAAATGGAGTGAAAATATGAAAACTTTACGGTTAGATTTCTGGAAAACGGTAGGTATAAATCTAAAACCCAAGCAAAACCCTGAGATCCAGAGAACGGCGAGGGAGGTTGAAATGAGAGAGAAGGGAATCGGAGTTTTTTAGAGAACCCAGTTGACATATAAATAGTGATGGAGCTTGGAGATTGTTTGACGCAATTATGCTAAAATGAGCTTTGTCCTAAAAGCCTTAAAAATCTATATTATATCAAAAGAGGGTATAAGCAGGAGAATCCTATTTTGCCCTTCATTTTTATTCATATTCCAATTATACCCTGTTTTAATAGTTAATATTTAGTTTTAACATGTTCTTTTTCACGAATGATACCCTTTCATTAAAACACTTGAGACCACTCATCAAACACCTCCTTGTATAAAGCGACCATTATTATTATTATTATTATTTTTATACTCACTTCACCATTCCAATAAAAAATGTAACAATCATCCTTACTTCAATTTACCACTATTTTACATTTATTTCTTAGAAAATTTTTAATTTCTTTTATTTTGATTTATAGTCATTTGTGAATACTTTATTTTTCATCTTTTTTTTCTATTGTTTTGTTATTTGTTTCGTAGTTTTTTGTGCATTATTTTGATTTGGCATGAAATATTGCGCATTAGGAGATACCCTATCGTTAAAAATGATAAATTTTATTTGGGTCAATACCCCAAAACCATACTCGAGACCAATAAGATGCAAAAGATTCCCTATATGCATCAACTATTGGAAGTCTAATGTATGAACAAGTATGTACACATCCAGATAATGCGTTCATGGTTGGAGTGTTAGGCATATATTTGAGCAACCCGGGGTTGGATCATTAAAAAGTAGCCAAATGGGTTATGAGGTATTTATAGAGAACAAAATATTATATGTTTAATTATCAGAGATCAGAAGTTTTAGACACTTTACAATCCATTTCAAGCTATATTTTCATGTTGGCTGAAGAAGTTGTATCCTTGAAAAGTGTTAAAAAAAAACACTTATGGTTTCTTCTACCATGGCTGTGGAATATATAGCATATTATGAGGCATCCAATCATAGAATATGGATGTAAAATTTTGTCACTGGGTTGTAGATAGTAGTTGGCATAGAAAAATCACTAAAATTATTTTGTGACAATAAGTCAACGGGATGTATTCCAACAACAACAGAAGTAATACGAAGTCAAAGTATGTGGATGTGAAGTTTCTGGTTGTGAAAGAAAGAGTTTTGAATGGTCAAATTTTAATAGAACATATAGGAATAAACTCTATGGTGGCAGATCCATTGACTAAAGGTTTACCACCTAAAATTTTTCATGAGCATGTTGCTTACATGGGTGTTAGTCACTATTCTGTTTCCATAGTTTAGTGAGAGTTTGTTATTGAGGATGTTCTTTGACCTTAATTTGTTTGTTTTCTATATGGAATAAAGTTGATGATTTATGTTTTATTATTTGACTTGTTTATCATGCATGTGATTTTGTAAATGCGGTTTAGTATAAAGGTTAAGAATGATCTCACAAAGGAATTTTGACCAATTGGAAATAGACATGATCAAGATAACTGTGCATGTAGTTTCCATGCTATCCATCCATACTTAATCTATGTCATTAAATGTATTGAAACTGGGATCAAGGAAGGTTTAGTTACAAGAGCAGTGACAAAAACCTCCTTGATTCTGTGCTAATATGGGAGATGGATCAGATTGAACTAAAGGGAAATTCTATTATTGAAATAACTTGTTTATGTGCGTTTAAGGTTTATGTGATTTAATTATGCCAGGTACACAGATATAACCCAAGTGGGAGATTGTTAGATGTATTTAAATAATAATACTTATAATTAAAGTACTGATTATGTATGTGGATTAATATTTTATCACATTGGATTGTTTTATTAGATTGGGTTCTATTATGTGATCTAATTAATTAAGGTTCTAGACTCCTAATTGAGTATAGAATTAATGGATAGAAGCCAATTCCTAGTTAATTAGGGTTTAATGAGAATCCTAATTGAACTAGTATATAAAGAAACTTTAGGGTTATGGTCCCCAATATACTCATCTTTTTTTAATCCCATTTAGAGAGATCCACTAAGGGCATTCAAAGTTTTGGTTGAGGAAGACAATAGTCATCTTAAAGCTATCATCATCTCGAAACTATCATCAATCTCTCTCAATGGAATCTGGTATGTTAATTATTCTTGGCAATTTGACATGAATGATCCTAAGGTTAATCTATTCGAAATAGATTTAAAGTAATTATGTTAACAAGAGTGTGAGTGAGCAAGTAAGCGAGAGTTCAAATGAGCGTGACCGCGAAGCAAGATGGAATACCTTTTTTTTACTTTGAGGAGGGGTTTGGATTGAGAGAAATGGGGATGGGAATAAGGGTGGGAATGAGTAAGGAATACTCATCCTTTATACTCATGAATGATACCCATATGAAAGTGTGGATTTTCTTGATTTTCACTATCTCTTCTTTTAATATATAAATTTATTCTTTTATTTTATATATTATTAAAATTAATGAATTAAATCTTATTTTAAAAAACTAATTAATTTAAATTAATTAATATATGAAAATAAAATTTAGAAAATTTTGGAAAAATTATCCTTTTAGTTCTTAAGTTTTCGTCAATAAGTATCTTTAGTCCCTAATTTTTTAAAAGGGATGCTTTTAGTCTTCGAGTTCTGTGAAATAAGTTTAAATAGTACCTCTCTTAACAGAATTGTTAAACTCAAACAAAAAAATTGACGAAAGGAATTTTTTTTTTTTTTTTAATATCTTCAACCTCTCTCTCCCCTCTCTTCTGGTGATTTCATTTCGGTGTTACTGAAAAAAAACATTGGCCTAAAAATCGAAAACACATCACACTTCTCCAACCTCACATTTCGATGAGAATTACTCTAATTTTTTGCCATCCATGAGTTTTTCCAGCTACTACAAGATTCTATACCATTAAACTTAATTACGAAATTATTCCAAAATTTCACCAACAAAAAAAATATATATATATATATATATTAATCTCACCACTTGAATCGACTAAAAAGAGGAAAATCAACCTAGTAGAACGCCATTCCAATGGATTAAAACATTAAGGATCTTCTTCTCCTTTTTCTTTTTTACTTGAACAATAATGGAACCACCTACCTTTCTTAAATAGATTAACATCGAAAATGAACTCACCGGAACATTCTAGACATCACTATAAAACTCATACTTCTTTGACAATCTAGGCATCACAAGTTTTCAAATAGTCTCAAGCATTTGAATTATTGTTTATCCCTTGCTTGCAAAATATAGGAATTAAAGCATTTAGATATGTTGTTCAACAAAAGATCACATTTAACTTGGGTTGAAAATGCATGCTTAGACCAATACCTCGTTGTTATACCATTCAAATTAAATACTAGTAAGCACACACATCCAACTTACCAATTTCTGTCATAATATTGTCAAACTCACACATCCAACTTACCAATTTCTGTCATAATATTGTCAAACTCAGGCTTTGTAGTGGCATTCGCAGCATTTCAAAACATATCTTGCAAAGCGTCGTTGAAAGTAGGAACAAGACCCTCAACTACCCTATCACAAGTTATTTTAATGGTAGAACACTCATTCCACAATCTCAACTCCTCAGCATAGTCTCATAGATTCCCATTAATCTTCTTCAAGGTTTTCTTTTTAGCTTTATAAGTTTGGGTCCTTGAAATTTGAATATAATAGTCATTTTTTACTGTTTAAATGAATTTGGTGAGACTCCAACCAGGTTGGTTTCTAATATGATCAATCTTAGCCAACCAAGATGAGTTCATATTTCTATTATGGAACATTCTAGGACATGTATGTTCATTTGTCAGAGACTTAATTTGAAATGTATTATTTGCATCTACAACACTTGCATGCATGCAACCTCCATTTACGCACAACAGGACATATTGCAGTGACTCTTTTCTTGTCATTCTTTTTTAGTTTCAAGTTATAAAACTTCTTCAGTCTATAATTCTTTATCACGTCTTTTAAGATTTTAGAACTGCTAAATTTCATACCAACGCAAAATTGAATATGATCAATATCAGTCTCATCCCTAAGCTCTAGTGGTTCATCCACCTCCTCTCCCATCAGAATTAAGTGGATCATTTAAGACATCCTCTGACCAATAAACTGACTCAGCTTGCCCTTCAATATCAACTTGCACATCTAATTCTAAAATAGGTGAAGTTGGTCTCTCATCGCTTTCATTCGACCCTTCACCACCTTCCACACTCTGATCTGAAATATCTCTAGCAGAAGAGTACCACTCGTTCAAACAATCAAGTGACATTTGTAATAAAAAAAATGCCAAACATAAACAAACAAGAAAAAAAAAAGTTGCATACATAACATATTATGTATCTCTCACAATTAGATTGGTCCGCTAATCTCAAGACTCAGCACGAGTTCGTTGTGATGACAATTGCCACAATTAGAGGTATACAAATATTAAGAGAAACAATCAGAAACATGCCCAGTAGGAAAAAATCTAGGAGTATTAAATTAGAGAAAAAACAATCTCCTCCTTTTCAATTTTATGCAATGTTTCAGAAGAAAATAGAGAAATTAAAAACTTCAGTTTTCTGCAAGTTTAAAAAACAAAAAAGAACAGCATCTCCCATTTAGGAACCAACGAGACTACCAAGCGTCTAGAGGCAGTGATGTGCTTACCGTTGAAGATGAAGCTTCGTCGTGGTGTTTCTTTTGCAATCCGTCGGCTAAATTGACCGGTGATGAAGGTGCAACACCCAAGAGGAGTCGAATGGTCTTGCAGGAGGAAGATACTGACGCTTTGCTGTTTGATAATAGAAAATACGTGCTTTAATGAATTTTAGGGTTTTAGTTTCTTAAATTTGTTTTACTTTAAAAACAAAATTCCACTTCCACAATTTTTAAATCCCAATCAGCAACCACATGGGCAATTTTTGCTGAGGGACTCTAAATCTATTTTTAAAATCTTAAAGACTAAAAGAATCTATTTTTAAAATTCATGGACCAAACACATTTAATGCTGAAAACTCGGGGGCTAAAAATGTATTTTTTTTCTTCTAAATTTTAAATTATATTATTTGAATTTAACTCAGGGACTAATAATATTTGAGTTTCATAAATTAATTAATTATTTTTTATAATATATTTATTCTAGTTCAATAAATTAGTATATATATATATATTTTTAATAAATCGTAAAGATTGATACATTAAAACTATTAATTCATTAATAAATTATATATGTAGCTAATTAATTATCATTATGATTAATATTTTATGAGACTTTTTAAATAATTATAATTAGATTATCATTGATTAATTATAATTATTATTTAATCACAAAATGTTATATTTATTTTTTCAAACTAATTTTGATTTTTTTATTAATTAATAAATTATAATTATATAAATTCATCAAATTGTTCCATCAATTTATATAATCATGTTACTTTAATTATAAACTATTCATTTTAAAAATACTTGTATTTAATAATATGATTTTGCTTAAAACTTTGAATTGAATTTATTGGTTATCAACTAATCTATTAAAATTTTGTAAAGGTGTCATGATTAATTTTATAAATTAAATACAAAGATAATTTGTTCTCATAAAAATTCTTATAACATTTTCATGCACAATCAAACACAATTATCCTTGATTCCCAACAATCTTATTTCTATGTTTTTTTTATTCCCAAACATCTATAAAACCTTAAACCAAACAATCCTTTCGTAAAAAAACATGGCCAAATGATGTAAGCAAAGGGCTATCCAACTTCGTTTCAATTAAGACAAAGATTAGATGCAACAATTTTTTTAAAGAATGATTAGATGCAACTTTGGTTGTGCTTAATTCGATCGTTCTTTTTTTTTTTAATTAAAATAAAAAATTTTAATTTTTAATTGTTTTTGCCACTTGAAATTTAAGAGCTTTTTATCGAATGCTGTTTAGGCTACACAAAAGATGGTAGAGGCCAGTACCTAATTTTTTTCCCTTTCATAATATGGAAAAAAGAAAAGACTCATTGAAGGAGTAGAAAAAAACTTGAACGGTTGTCTTTTTTTCATATTCCAAACGTGGGAGATGAACAACTCCAAATATCAAATGCTTGAATGCTTTTTTTAGATTAAATATATGTTTAAATCCTACTTTGATTCATCAAATTTCAATCTTATTCTATTTTGATCCATAAATTTTCAAAAACGTCCCTTTTATTTCTTAAAATTTTTAAAAAGTATTTATTTTGGTCTCTGCGGTTAAGATTATTTTGTTAACTTTTAAAGATGAAATTTGTTTAGAGATGAAATTGTATCTTACATGGATTGAGCAAGATAAAAGTGAAGTAAAACTAAGACTTTTGAGATCTTCTATAAAAATAGTTTTATCGCCTAATTTAAGATTGAAAACCTAGATTTTCTTAGCGTGACTAACTTATTTGGTAGCTTAGTCATCCAAAAATATAAGTCACCTCACCAATTTTGTTTAAGAATTAATAGAATCTTAATAGCAGGAACCAAAATAGAATAAGATTTAAAACTAAGAGACCAAAGTAGGATTTAAACCTCAAATACATGTTTATTTTCAATATAGAAGTTTAAGAAAAAAAAATATTTTCGAGAGTTTTAACATAATCTTAATAATTTGATCAAATATTACCAATTGTCTTAATAATTTCCATGTCTATTAAATTCTTACCCAACATGCTAAACAAATGGAAAAACATAGGTCAAATATTTCAGTTTTTCTATTTAGCTTCTCAAGTTAGTTGGCTAGATTAGAGTTTTAATGGGGGAAAACTGTGTTAAGTGCAAATGTTTAAAATATTGATGTCGACAAAAATATTGAGATCTTAATTTTACAAAAATGTTGATGACAATATTGATAATATGTCAATGTCAATGGATAATTTTAAAAAAATTATAAAAACAAAAGGTTTGAAAAAAATAGTAAGAAACCTTTTATGATTTTTAAACAAAGTTAACATGTCCATTATTTATACTATATTTACATTAATGACATTCTATCGTTATTTTTTATGTATCATAGATTTTTCTATTATATCAATGAAAATATCGATATGTCTATGAAAATTTAATATTATTAATTGAATAAAATCAATTTGGAAAGGAGGCCATTAAGATTTAATTAAAAAAAATTAATCAAATAATGTCGACGAAAATTTAATATTATTAGGTGGATAAAATCAATTTGAGGAGGCCATTAAGATTTAATTAAAATAATCAAAATAAACTAATCAAGTCAATCAAAATATAATACTATTTTCTTAAATTTTAAATGTCACATATTATGAACATAATAATAAATTTAAGGGAATAATACATTTTTTGTCTCTGGTTTTGGCTTTAGTTTCCATTTGGTCCTTAGGTTTTAAAATGTTACACATTTAATCCTTAAATTTTGAGTTTTGTTTCAATTTAGTTCATAAGTTTCAAAATATTACAATTTTATCCTTAAGATTTGAGTTTTGTTTCAATTTGGTTCCTGTGTTTCAAGATTTTACATTATTTTTAACCTTAATTTTTCATTAAATACTCACTTTTATCATTGACGTTAATTTGTATTAATTAATTAAAAATAATTAGAATGTGAATTTTGAAATTTAATTTTAAAAGTGATAAGAAAAGTGAAACTTAATTCATTATAATTCTTTTAACTATCTTTAATGTATTAACATAAATTAATTCGGTAAAATTGCAGGAATATTGTAACTTTTAAAAATAATTAGTGAAATATTGTACTTCTGAAAATAATTAGAGAAATATGGTAGCTTTAGAGATTTGACTTGTATGGTTTTTTTAAAAAAATTGTTATGGTGTTTGTCGAGTGTTCCAAACTCGACCAACATAATTTATATGGTCGAATATTGAACACTATTCAATACTATTCCTTTACCTTCCCCTAAATAATGTACTCTGTGCAAATTTACCGTTCTTTTTATTAATAATAAGAAAAATTTACCCCTTGTATTTCTTAATAATAAGTAAAATTTACATCTTTAACTATTAACTCTAAGAGACATCATAGAAAAGAACAAACTCTCAATCTTTTTTCTTCCATAATACAACTATTTTCATAATTGGGAATACTAAAATGTTCATATCAACACAACAATTTAATGTTTTTTCATGCAATTAAAAAAAAAAAAATCAATGTGTCCCACAAGGCGGACTTCGTCGATTTCGAGTTTGTTGTCATCATCGACTTTGAACTCTAGGTTGCTCTGGTTTCTCTTGTTGTTGCCCTGGTTTCTCTTGATCCTCTGTAGGCTTTGATACCTCTGCATGCGCTTCATAATATAAATATTCGTTATGCTTTCCATGGCTGCGCCCCATGTCTATGTATGTATGAAGACGATGGACCAACCTCTGAATCATAATATCCTAAACCAAATGCTGGCATCATCACCATTGAACTAGCATAACCAGTCTGGCTCTGCGTCTGTGTCATAGGAGGCAATTTTTTTACATTATGGTCGACCTCATCAAACTCATTTTCTTCTACTTGAGTACATTCCCTACGCTTAGGAACTGGTAGATGAGCAATAGGTATCGTACATATAATGTATCTTCTCCATGTAGTTTTCGTTATTACAACATATAGTAAGGACATGGTTTGGATCATTTGTAACATCATGAAAGCTACTGTTGCTCGATCTCTCTGAATTATAAAACAATTAAAAATACATTTAAATTAAAAATAATTAGACAATATTTAGTTATGTACCAGGACCCACAGCTACTCCCGGACGAGTAATGTAGCACCTTGTAATATTATTATACCAATTGATGTAATCTTCAGTTGCATCCCCATCAAATTGCCCAATTGAAACCCCTATAGCAATAAACCTTCTACGATAGTGCCATCACACTACCATAAATGTGCAACTTTTTCAGACCAATCTGCAATTTTTAGGTCGATGTCATGTAGTAGAGGTTCAGTATTACATTTTGATGGGACATCTTGTTAGAAACCAAATTGTCTTATCATCATGTCAGAAAGATGTCACTCACCAATGTGAAAACATATGAGAGAACTTATCGTCTGCCATATGTCTAGACCGTTTGTACAGAAATTGGGCAAACTGTCCATAACAGTTTTATAAGACTCCCAAATAATCTGAAACGTAAAATATTATATCCAAAATATTAAAGACGAGTACATTAAAAATATGTATAAAAAAAATTCATTTAGGTTTAATATTCATGTACCTGATCAGGTTGAAAAAGATCAAATATGTATCTAAATGATTAACTACATGTGTAGCTGATCTAATTGCACGAAATTGGTCTCTCCACCTATATTATTAAATTAATATTTTAGATTTTAGATTTTAAATTAACTATATTAACCATATAAAAATATATGTTAAATTAAATTAAATTAAAATAACATACCGAGAACCATAGGCTTGTTCAACTAATTGATCATCATTGACATGTCGGAGTTGTGGAGCCATTGTTGGAAATCATTTCCAAACTCATAATTGCAGAAGTATTAGAGGTCCAACAATTTCACGAAGGTCAGGTTTTGTTTCCTTGAATAGTTGTCTATACAGTCATGTCAAACACGCTCCACCCCAAGAATACTGTCTCGCTTCATAGAGGTCGTCTAACAATGGTAGGAACATCGAGTGCACAAAGTGGCTTGATTTGTTAGAAAACTGACTTCCACCCTGTTAGGGTTGATGCCTTAAATATCGTAGGGTTCTGTAATTTGTAAACACTTGTATGAACAAACATTTTGTGATTTATAATGTATGATATTTTATTCACATTTTCTATAAAATATTTGATATTTTAGCTGCATTTACCACAAACCAATAAACTAAGATCCATGGTTATCGTTGTAACTCAAACATGTATGTGGAGACATACAAGTGGATCGTGTTTTAAGTGATAACCTAAATGGTCTATAGTATATGGATAAGGAAGGATACTTTATCCTGGTGACACTACGAGTATGATCCACTTTGTAGGTGTTACAAATATTATAAAGTGCTATAAATTGAGCTGTCAGTGTCATGATTTCCTTGAAAGAGTTTTTCGGTAAAACCAGAGAGAATCTCTTTGTAATAAATGTCTTCCTTTTGAGTAAAATTCTTTGCAACAAGATAAGTCTTGTACCTTTCTATATTGCCGTACGAAACCCTTTTGATTTTAAATATCTATTTACAACCTATGGGTTTCACTCCTTATGGAAATTCGGCAAGTTCCTAAACGTTGTTGTCTTTCATGGATTTTATTCCTTTTCCATAACATTTATCTACTTTTGAAAGTTAAAATTTTGTAGAGTTTATTGGAAGTTGATTAGATCATCTTCCATTACGCCCATATCATCCTAATGTTCTTGAAGAAATACAATATAATCATTTGGATCGTACTTCTTCTTTCTCTAATAGTTCTCCTTAGTGGCACTTCTTAAATTGAGTTTGAACTTTAGGTTCAACAACGAGGACTTCAGTGTTGTTTTGTTCTATAATTGGTTCAATAATGAAGTTAGGAATTGGAGTCTCAGCATCATCTATAACCACATTAGAAAAAGAAATTAATTCATCTTCAAAGACAACTTTTCTTATGTTATCTCTCCCCCTCCCAAATTAACATCCTCAAGAAATCTAGCATTTTCGGTCTCAAACAATGATCTAGAAGTGAGATCATAAATCTTAAAACCCCAAGAACGCAAAGAATACCCAACAAAATAGCAGTTAATAGTTCTTAAGTCCAATTTTCTTTCATTATGCTTGTAAGGTCTAGCCTCGGCTGGACAACTCCAGATGTGAAAATGCTTAATACTAGGCTTCATTCCTGTTCACATCTCATAATGGGTTTTATCTACCGCTTTACTAGGTATCTTATTGAGGATGTATGATGTAGTCTTTAGTGCATCACCCCAGAAAGATTCTGGTAAAGAAGAATTACTAATCATACTTCTTACTATATTCTTAAGTGTTCTATTTCGTCTTTCCACCACACCATTCATGTTGGGATTCCCTGACAGTATGTTGTTAGGTATATTGTATGCCCTAGTTTATTGTATTATATTTGATACTATACATCCCATTTTTTGTATTTGATACTTTATACTCCACTTATTTATTGTATTATATTGAAGAGATCAAATCCTAAGCAGAAGCGTGTGTTCGCCTTGAAATTTTGTTCTCAATTTTACATAAAAAAAAATATGGTGTAAAAATAATAACATAATAGATAAACAATCAAGATTAGCATGTATTTAAGAGAAGAAAAGAGGGAAGAGCTAAAACTTACCTTTATAAATTCCCAAATTCTTCACGATTTCCTCCGCTTTTTTCTGGACATCTCTTCAATGATCAAGGGACACCACCGTAAGCGAAACCTTGTTATTCTCTAGGATCCTAAGAATTAGATGTGTGGTCTCCAAAACTTTGAAGAGGAAGAAGAAGTAGTAGAGAAAAGAAGAAAGATTTTGAGAGAAGTAATAGGAGACTAGGATTCATAATTTCCAATTCAACTGTGTCACAAATATGGGCCATGAAGACCTATTTATAGAGTCTCCCAGTCTTTCCTATTGTTACTCTAGTTCTAATTTAATTAATTAGTTCAATAATTAAATAACCATATATATAAATCCAATTTAATATATATATAATTAATTAATAAAGAAATAAACATCACATGTTTATTTGTCTCTACTTCTCAAAAATTAATTAATTAATTAATTAACCATTAATTAATCAATTAAACGACTATATTAAATCATATTTAATATAGAATTAATCAACATGTAATTATCACATATTTATATGTATATATCTCTTTAATATTTGAATCTTATTCAAATATTTTTCTCTCTTAATTATAGATCACATCTGTAATTAACCATATTATATTAATCTCGTTAATATACAATTGATTTGAACAATTCAAATCATTCCTATTATATATCCTTTAGTAAGCTAACAAGGGGACCTTATGAACCTACAGACTAGAAGCTCCAATGATATAAGATTAATTAACTAAACTCTTTAATTAAATTAATCAATTTTCATTAACTACCAGTCATTCCACTAAAGATCAATAGTTGCACTTTTAGCATTGTAGATTTATTTTTGTGTCCACAAATATAACCAATCAACAATGAGTCGACCCTTCACAAATTGCTCATGATTATAGCTGGGTCAAAATATCGTTTTACCCTGTAGTTATATATAACTCCTTAAATACCACTGATTCCTCTAATGAACAAATAATTTATAGTCCAACTATAAACTAACACCTCTCAGGCCAGTGAAAGGTTGAGGCCTCAATGTTCAAGACTCGGAATCAACTATTAAGGGAGTAATTTATCTACTTTCCTTAAGATTGGGAAAAGAGTGAATTTCATCTTGTGTAGTTGTGTTCCCAGCTCCCTACTCGGACAAGTCCCCAAAATGATAGGCTTATTGAGTCGACTAACAAGGTCACTCTCACCCATACAAATCAAAGGATTTCTCTCATAGACAGGGGTTCACAACTTACTCAGGATTAAGGTCAAGTCACCTATGGTCATTCTAGTGAAATGTAAGTCTTTCTAGCAACGGTGTTATATAAAGAGACTATTCATTTCGCAGTCTGGTCTTATACAAACTCTTTGTATAGAATATCTCGCTCGCATGTCTCCACATGAACGATCAGGATCAGATTATTTGTAATACTTTACAACAATTGTAACATCTATAAAGCAGGCTGTATTTGTAGTGTCACTAAGATAAGCTACCCAACCTTCTCCATCTACTACAAACCATTTAGGTTATTACTTAAACGTGATCCACTTGTATGTCTCCACATACATGTCATAAAATAACCTTGGATCTTAGTTTACTGGATTGATTTAATGCAATCAAAACATTAATAAAATACCTCTTATTTTGTTAGATATATAATTTGTCTTTACAAACTACAAGATACACTCGATTTAGGACATTAACTCCAACAGTGTATTGCGGGACGATTCCACATTCCTCTAGGTATTTAGCAAAGGGCCCTAGACGTTGTTCACCTAATCCAACATATCTGCCATAGTACTCACCACCACGATCGGACTTGACAACCTTAATTTTCTTTCCAAGTTGAAGTTCAACTTCAGTCTTGAAAGACTTGAAAACATCCAAAAATGGAGACATCTCATGTATTAAATATAGGTACCTATATCTTAAATAGTTATCTACGAACATAATAAAATACTGTTGTTCAGTCCCAGATGTCTAAGGAATGGACCACAAATGTCTGTATATATCAGTTCTAAGATGCCTAAGCATCTGTTGGCACCTAATTTTCTTATGTTTGTCTGTTTTCCCTCAATACCACACAAACTTCAAAGTTACTTAAATCAAAGGAATTAAGAATTCCATTTGACATAAGTCTCTGAATTCTCTGTTTAAAGATATGACCTAAACGCTCGTGCCATAAAATAGCGGAATTCTCATTTAATTTACACTTTATATCACATGAATTAGATAATAGGATCGTGTTAGATGAAGCAAAAGAATCAAGCATATATAGATTATCAATTAAAGAACAAGTACCAATAAACATGGAATTTTGAAAGAGACTGACTTTATTATTTCCAAAGAAAAACCAAATTTGTCCAAACTAGAAATGGAAACTAAATTTTGTCTAAATGATAGTACAACAAAATTTTCATTCTAATCCAAATAACAACCAGTTTTTAAAAGTAATCTAAAATTCTCATAATTTTACAATTGAATTGATTTTCCATCACCCACGTAGATGAATCTTTCAACATCACTTGGCGATCAACTTCACAAGCAACCCTGCATAATTATACTTAGGTGAGTAGTAGCACCATAATCTACCCACCAAGTATCTGTAGGTACAGAAGCTAAATTAACTTCAAAACAAACCAAAGTAAGAAGTTTACCTTTCTTTATACGCCACTTGGCGTACTTGGGAAAATCTTTCTTGAAATGACCTTCCTTTTTGCAGAAAAAACCAAGGATTTTCAGTAGCATGTTTTTTTGTTCTTATTCTACTGATATGTCCATTTTGCAGCACCCATAGATTTCTTTTTCTTTTTACCACAAGACTCAGTTGCCAAATGAGCACTTTATGTCCTTTCTTTCTTAATCCTATCTTCTTCTTACACACAATGTGAGATAAATTCATTAATATTCCATTTATCCTTTTGAGTATTATAGCTTATCTTAAACTGAGTGAATTGTGTAGGAAGAGAGATAAGTACCAAAAGTATGGGTAAATTTTCATTTATCTCAAATATCAAGTATCTTTAATTTACCTACGGGATTGGACATTTCCATAATGTACTCCCTTATGTTCTCATTGTCATTATACCTCATGGAAGTTAAAGAAGTTAAAAGACTACTTGCTTCACCTTTTTCATTTTTAGCAAAATATTTCTCAACTTGACCTAGAAACTTATTGCCATTTTCACTTTCCATGATAAAACCCTGAAAAGACTCCGAAATGGAGTGTCGAATGATCATCAGACACATGTGATTTGACCGCTCCCACTTATTAATATTAGCTGTATTTGGTTGTTCCTCAATAGAAGTAGGTTTATCGATCCTTAATGCAAGGTCCAGATCCATACACCCTAGAAGTATCTCTAGACTTTCCTTCCAAATCTTGAAGTTCAATCCATTCAACTTAGGGATTGAACTTAGATTTCCATATATTTAAGTAAGACCAACTGAAATGAGGAACAAGGTAAATAAAGTATATATACTCACACTTAATACAACATGTTATAAAATAAAATACGACAAAATAATTTCACATATATAGTGAGCCCTTTTATAAAATACCTAGCACAATATTGATGTAGAGTCTTTGGGGAAAGACACCAACTGTAAATGGTACTTTCAAAGTAGTAATCAAAGTACTGACAACAAACTTTGTCAAAGAAATAGTCTTTCTTTGGACTGGCTATTTTTCACTTGAGCAATCCTTATAATTGTCACATACTCATTACCACATGTATACCCACAATTTGGTAAATAATTATCTTCCTTTGGACCGATAATCATTTGCATAAATTAATGAATATGCACATAATTATATTTTAGAATTAAACTAATCTAAATAACAGAGGCTACTTTGGTAACATATTATTTTGACCAATTCAATCTAAAATATAAGAGACAATAATATTATTGTACAAAAGTAATAGAATAAGAACACCAAATAGTCTTTACCAAAATTCACCCAATAATTACATAAATATAATACAATTAAAGCAACATAAACATGTGAATATCACCAAAAATTATGAATCAGATTCAAGTTTAATCCCCAACTTGATTAATCAAATTTAAACTTAAACCCACAAATGATCAATTTAAACTTGAATCCACAATATATTTAATCAAATTTAAACTTAAATTCACAAATGATTAATTTAAACTTGAATCAACAACATGATTAATCAAATTTAAACTTAATTTCACAAATGATTAATCTAATTTTAAACTTGAATCATCAATTAAACTTTAGATTCAAATTCACGTAATCATCCATTAAAAAAACTCTAGATTTTAAATTCACAAAAGTGTCAATTTAAAAACTAGATTTAGAATTCACAAAGTCATCGGTTAATAATTAAAGAATTAAAAAAATTGATAATTGAAACCAAGAACCGTCGACAAGCCTTCAGTTGACAATTGACCGATACCTTCGTTCGACGGCAACTCTAGTCCTCATTGACTAAAAGTCTTGATCGGTGCAACTTGCAGCAACAAGAGTCCTTACTCCTTCATTGGTTTCTCAATTTTGACGATAATAGAATTACGCTTTTCAATTGAAGTTCAATGGTAATCGGTGAAGTGTATTTTTTATTTTTTATTTAATTCTTTAAACTTCTTTACCAAAAAACTGAATCAAGATAAATGGTAAACGAAATAAAAATCCGACAATCTAACCTGAAATTCAGGTTCTAATACCACTTGTTACAATAATTACTTTAAATCTATATTAAATAGATTAACCCTAGGATCATTTGTGTCAAATTGTCAAGAACAATTAACATATTAGATTCCACTAAAAGAGATTGATGATAGCTTTAAGATGATTATTGTCTTTCTCAACCAAAACTTCGAATGTTTTTAGTGGGATCTAGATTGGACTGGACTCAAGAAAGACTGGGTACGTATTGTTTTTTTTTATTGGGAACCATAGCTCTAAGATCTCTTTATATACTAGTTCAATTACAGTTCCTATTAAACCCTAATTAATTAGGAATAAACTTCTATCCATTAAGTCCATACTCAATTAGAAATCGAGGGTCTTCATTAATTAGATCATATAATATGATCAAATCTAATAAAATAACCCAATGTGATAAAATATTAATCCATAAATGTTGAAATGCCTTGAATCTATTTGTTGGCACTTCGAACAACAAAGTACGGGGGTCTCGCTATTATGATGTAATTTTCTGAAAATATTCTCTCTAATAATACTGTTCTCCCTCTGCCCATGCACGTAGCTAACACACTGTTAGTGAACCACATATATCCGTGTGTCGATCTTCTCTATCTCTACGTTCCTTTTTTGTGTTCTTTAATTGTCGATTTCGTAACAAAATGGTATCAGAGCCTTGTTAGGGTTTCTTCGAAATTTCGCATTTGTTTGACAATTGAAGATGTCTGGCGTGAACATAAAGATCATATAATATGACCAAATCTAATAAAATAACCCAATGTGATAAAATATTAATCCGTAAATGTTGAAATACCTTGAATCTGTTTGTTGGCACTTCGAATAACCAAATAAGGGGGTCTCGCTGTTATGATGTAATTTTCTGAAAACATTCTCTATAATAATACTGTTCTCCCTCTGTCCATGGACGTAGCTAACACACTGTTAGTGAACCACATATATCTGTGTGTTGATCTTCTCTATTTCTACGTTCCTTTTTTGTGTTCTTTAATTGTTGATTTCGTAACAAACTGGTATCAGAGCTTTGTTAGGGTTTCTTCGAAATTCCGCATTTGTTTGACAATTGAAGATGTCTGGCGTGAACGTAAAGATCGACAAATTTACTAGGAGGAACAATTTTGGTTTATGGCAGATCAAGATGTAATCTCTACTAAAGCAATAGGGGGCTGTGGGCGTCGCTAACGAGTAAGTCAATGAAGGTTGCCGTGGATGACAAAGAGTGGCAGGCTCTTGAGGAGAAGGCTCATTCGACGATCATGATATGTTTGGTTGATGACGTCATCATCGAGGTCGCAGATGAAGAAACTGCTGCTGGTTTTTGGTTGAAATTGGAAAGTCTTTACATGACGAAATCTTTAACCAAGAAGTTGTTTCTAAAGAAACATCTGTATCATCTAAGTATGCAGGAAGGTACGTCTCTACGAGACCATCTTGATCAATTAAATAAAATTTTATTAGATCTGCGTAATGTAGAGGTTAAGGTTGATGATAAGGATGCTGCCCTAATTTTGTTGACATCTTTGCCTCTTTCGTATGAGACTTTCATTGACTCGTATATTGGAGAGAAATAAACTATGACCTTAGAAGATACAAAGTTCACATTGCTTATGAGAGAAGACCATCAGAATACAGGAAGTTCAGTTACAAAAAGTCAGGCATCTGGGTTAGCTTCTACAGAGAGCAAGGGACATAGGAATTATGGTAAGCAGAAGTCGAACCAGAATAAAAAAAAGTTTTCGAAGTCAAAGGGTTCTAGATCAGATGATATTTGTAACTACTGTGAAGAAAAGGGGCATTGGAAAACCGAATGTCCTAAGATAAAAAAGAATCAGGAAAAGAAGGAAAAGAGTGACAAAAGGGAAGCATCCACCTCTGTTGCATAAGTTTAGATTGATTCTGAAGAAGTTGAGATCGATTCTGAAGGAAATCTAGTTTTAGTTGTGAATGAACATTCACATTCTGATGATGTGTGGGTTCTTGATTCTGGGACATCTTATCATATGTGCCCAAATAGAGAGTGGTTCTCAACCTATCAACAAATAGATGGAGGGAATGTTAGCATGGTTAATGATGCTATATGCAAGATAGTTGGAATCGACTCAGTCAAGATACGAACACATAATGGTGCCTTCTACACTTTAAAAGAGGTTAGGCATGTTCCACTAATGAAGAAGAGTTTGATATCCTTTAGTGTACTTGATAGCAAGGGTTACAGCTTTGAAGGTAAAGGTGGAGCAATGTATATCTATAAGGGTTCTGAGGTAGTTTTAAAAGGCATAAAGCGTGGAACACTATATTTTCTATTAGGTTCCACGATAACAGGTTATGCTGTTGTTGCATCGTCGGTCGTTCACAAGGATGATATGACTAAGTTATGGCATATGAGACTTAGTCATATGAGTGAAAAAAGAATGCAAATTCTGTCAAAAAGGGGATATTCTTTGTGGACACAAGGTGCAGGATTTTGAATTCTGTGAATATTGTGTATTTGGGAAGCTTCATCGCAGCAAGTTTCCAAGAGGTGTTCATCGTACAAAAGGGACACTTGATTATATTCATTCAGATTGTTGAGGACCTTCCAAAGTTGAATCTATTGGAGGCAATAGGTATTTTTTTGTCTATAATTGATGATTACTAAAAATGACTTGAGTTTTTATAATGAAACATAAAATTGAAGCCTTCAAGAATTTCAAGTAGTAGAAGATATTGATTGAAAATCAAACTGGGAAGAAGATAAAAAGACTGCAAACTGATAATGGTCTGGAATTCTGTGGATCTAAATTTAATGAGTTTTGTAAAGATGAGGGGATTGTTCGCCATCACACTGTTAGGTATACTCCACAACAAAATCGGGTTGCAAAACGTATGAATCAGACGTTGTTGGAGAGAGTAAGATGCATGCTCTCTAATGTAGGGTTGGCTAGAAAGTTTTGGACAGAAACAGTAAATACATCATGTTATCTGATCAATCGTGGACCTCATACAGCTATTGATTGTAAAATACCTTACGAGGTGTGGTCTAGTAAGCCTGCAGATTATTCTTTATTAAAAGTTTTTGGTTGTACTGTCTACTAACATGTTAAGGAGGGTAAATTAGAACCGAGAGCTAAAAATGTATATTTGTGGATTTTGGGGATGGAGTTAAGGGATATAGAGTCTGGTCACCTTCTGAGAATAGAGTCATACTTAGTAGGACTGTGATATTTGATAAAAATTTCATGCTTAACTCAACTGTAAAGCCTTTTGTGACGTCTACTGATGTGGGAGAAAGTAGTAGTGTTGATAAACAGGTGGAGATGCAATTCACTTCAGCTGTGAATGAATTACAACATCAAGGTGGAGAAGATCAACACGTTACTATAGAAACTGATGTGCAACCAGAAATTAATGTATCTAAAACATCAGAAGTTGCTTTGCTTGAGAATTCTAGATCACGAGTAGATCAACCGAGTATAGCTCGTGATAGAGCTAGAATAGTTGGTGTTGGACCTCCTGTGAGGTATGGTTTTGAAGATATGGTTACTTTTGCGTTGCAGGTTCCTGAAGAGGTGGATCTTCATGAGCCATCCACCTATAGAGAAGCTGTGTCATGTGGTGAGTCTGCTCAATGGCTTGCTGCTACGGGGGGATGAGATGGAATCTCTTGACAAAAATTAGACTTGGGAATTAGTTAAACGACCTAAGGAGAGAATTTGTCATTTATAAATGGGTTTTCAAGAAAAATGAGGGAATATCACATTCAGAGGGCATTAAATATAAAGCTCGAGTTGTTGCTAGAGGGTTCACACAAAAGGAAGGAGTTGATTATAATGAGATCTTCTCACCAGTAGTCAGACATACTTCTATCAGGGTGTTACTAGTTATAGTAGCACATCAGAATTTGGAACTTGAACAACTAGATGTGAAGACAACTTTCTTACATGGAGAGTTGGAGGAAGAGATTTATATGACCCAACCAGATGGATTCCAGTGTCCAGGTAAAGAAGATTATGTTTGCAAGTTGAAGAAATCTTTGTATGGGTTAAAGCAGTCTCCAAGGCAGTGGTACAAACGATTTGACAGCTATATGATTGGACTTGGCTATAATAGTAGTCCATATGATTATTGTGTATATCACAACAAAGTTGATGATGGTTCGATGATTTATCTACTTTTATATGTAGATGATATGCTCATTCCTGCAAAGTCCAAGTCTAATATTCTGAAATTGAAGAATCTTCTCAGTGCTGAGTTTGATATGAAGGATTTGGGTGCTGCTCAGAAAATTCTGGGTATGGAGATTTATAGGGAAAGAGATAAGAATAAGCTCTTCCTGTAGCAGAAAGGATATATTCAGAAAATATTGTCCATATTTGGTATGTCATCAGCTAAGCCTATAGATACTTCTAGTGTTGTAGATGCTCGTTTGTCATCGTGCTTTCACCACAGTCTGAAGCTGAGAAGGAGTACATGTCTCGAGTTCCTTATGCTAGTGCAGTGGGAAGTTTGATGTATGTTATGGTCTGTACTAGGCCTGATCTTCCCCATGTTGTTAGTGTTGTCAGCAAGTTCATGGGTCAACTTGGGAAGGAACATTGACAAGCCGTTAAAAGGATTTTTCGTTACCTTAGAGGTACATCTGATGTTGGTCTTGTTTATGGGAATTGCACAGAGTGTTTAGTGACCGGTTATTCTGATTCTAACTATGCTAGAGATGTTGACAGTAGGAGGTCTATGACTGGCTATGTGTTCACTCTGGGCGGTTCTATTGTTAGTTGGAAGGCAACCTTACAGCCTACAGTTACTTTGTCTACTACTGAAGCAGAGTACATGGCCTTGATAGAAGTTGCTAAAGAGGGAATATGGTTGAGGGGGTTAGTTGGTGATCTTGATTTGCATCATGACCAAGCTATTATATATTGTGATAGTTTGAGTGCAATATGCCTAGCTAAGGATCAAGTTTATCATGAGAGAACTAAACACATAGATGTAAGATATCACTTCTTAAGAGGTGAGCAAAGAGTTAAAGTGATGAAAATTGATACTACTGATAACCCTGCTGATATGTTCACCAAATCGGTTCCACAAGGCAAGTTCCAACATTGTTTGGACTTGCTGAATGTTTTGAATTGTTAGTGGTCCCCTTTGTGGGACACTTTGAGGCATGAGGGAGAAGTCCGGGTACGTCTGGCAATATTGATTTATGTTGCATTTGGTACATCTGTTATCTAGGAGAGAATTCAAATCAAGGTGGAGATTTGTTGAAATGTCTTGAATCTGTTTGTTGGCGCTTCGAACAACCAAGTACGGGGGTCTCGCTGTTATGATGTAATTTTCTAAAAACATTCTCTCTAATAATATTGTTCTCCTTCTGCCCGTGGACGTAGCTAACACACTGTTAGTGAACCACGTATATCTATGTGTCGATCTTCTCTATCTCAATTCAGCAAGTCCAAACAATGTTGGAACTTGCCTTGTGGAACCGATTTGGTGAACATATCAGCAGGGTTATCATAGTATTATCAATTTTCATCACTTTAACTCTTTGCTCACCTCTTAAGAAGTGATATCTTACATCTATGTGTTTAGTTCTCTCATGATAAACTTGATCCTTAGCTAGGCATATTGCACTCAAACTATCACAATATATAATAGCTTGGTCATGATGCAAATCAAGATCACCAACTAACCCCCTCAACCATATTCCCTCTTTAGCAACTTCTATCAAGGCCATGTACTCTGCTTCAGTAGTAGAACAAGTAACTGTAGGCTGTAAGGTTGCCTTCCAACTAACAATAGAACCGCCCAGAGTGAACACATAGCCAGTCATAGACCTCCTACTGTCAACATCTCTAGCATAGTTAGAATCAGAATAACCGGTCACTAAACACTCTGTGCAATTCCCATAAACAAGACCAACATCAGATGTACCTCTAAGGTAACGAAAAATCCTTTTAACGGCTTGTCAATGTTCCTTCCCAAGTTGACCCATGAACTTGCTGACAACACTAACAACATGGGGAAGATCAGGCCTAGTACAGACCATAACATACATCAAACTTCCCACTGCACTAGCATAAGGAACTCGAGACATGTACTCCTTCTCAGCTTCAGACTGTGGTGAAAGCACGATGACAAACGAGCATCTACAACACTAGAAGTATCTATAGGCTTAGCTGATGACATACCAAATATGGACAATATTTTCTGAATATATCCTTTCTGCTACAGGAAGAGCTTATTCTTATCTCTTTCCCTATAAATCTCCATACCCAGAATTTTCTGAGCAGCACCCAAATCCTTCATATCAAACTCAGCACTGAGAAGATTCTTCAATTTCAGAATATTAGACTTGGACTTTGCAGGAATGAGCATATCATCTACATATAAAAGTAGATAAATCATCGAACCATCATCAACTTTGTTGTGATATACACAATAATCATATGGACTACTATTATAGCCAAGTCCAATTATATAGCTGTCAAATCGTTTGTACCATTGCCTTGGAGACTACTTTAACCCATACAAAGATTTCTTCAACTTGCAAAAATAATCTTCTTTACCTGGACACTGGAACCCATCTAGTTAGGTCATATAAATCTCTTCCTCCAACTCCCCATGTAAGAAAGCTATCTTCACATTTAGTTGTTCAAGTTCCAAATTCTGATGTGCTACTATAACTAGTAACACCCTGATAGAAGTATGTCTGACTACTGGTGAGAAGATCTCATTATAATCAACTCCTTCCTTTTGTGTGAACCCTCTAGCAACAACTCGAGCTTTATATTTAATGCCCTCTGAATGTGATATTCCCTCATTTTTCTTGAAAACCCATTTATAAATGACAAATTCTCTCCTTAGGTCGTTTAACTAATTCCCAATGTGGACTACCCAACCCATTTTTTCTTGAAAACCCATTTATAAATGACAAACATCCTCATTTAATCTCAGGTAATGGAAGTTTGAGAGATCAATTTATATTAAGGTATTTTTGAAGATAAAGTGGTGTATATTGCAGGTAGGGGTGTTCAAAAAACCCGGTAACCCGACCAATCTGGACTACCCAACCCAAACCGCAAGGGTTGGGTTGGGCTGGGTTAGATTTTATTTTGGGTTGAGTTGGGTTAAAAATGTTAAAAAATATTAAATTCGGGTTGGGTCTGGGGTTACCCATTTTAGGTCGGGTCAGCCCGACCAGATATATATATATATATATATATAATAAATAAATAAAAAGTTAAAAAAAAACAGTCAAATTAAAAAAAAAAAGAACCGATGACCTAACCCGACCCAACTCGAAAATTTTGGGTTGGGTTGGGTTGGATTGACCCTCCAAAAAAAGAACTAATAGGGTTCATTATTAGCCAACCCAAATTTTTTGGTTGGTCACAAAAAATCTTCTAACCCGACCCAAAAGAGAAAAGTTATAAGACATATTTAAATAATAATACGTATAATTAAAGTATGAGCTATGTTTATTGTTACGAAATCGACAATTAAAGAACACAAAAAAGGTACGTTAG
>NC_052354.1:7610728-7618783 GCF_009727055.1 Benincasa hispida
ATTATATGGTTTTTAATTAAAAACATAGTTTAAAAACCTTGTTTAATGATTTAAAATCAATTAGTTCATATAAATTCTTTCTTATATATATAAGACTTCTAATTGACATTGATCAATTAGTTAACTAACTCTTTATTTAACACAACTACAGGAAAAAAATAAATATTTAAATTAATTATCAATATTATTTTTATTAAAAAATTGATAATATAAATATATGATAATACAAATTTAATTTAATAGTAAATAAATCAAAATTACAAAGTTATTTTGCATGCTTAAATGCATATTTAATTAATTTTAATTAATAAGCCATTCTAATAACATTTATACGTACATTCAAATACAGTAATTCTTATTAATTCTCAAGCATATTATTCCACGGGAAAGTAACTAAAAAATAATAATAAAAATAAATAAATAATCGCCATAATGTCGCGATTCACGTTGATGCAATATAAAAAAAGAATTATAAGTTTTGAGGCAAATTGTGATTGTTTTCCATTTCTATCATCATCTTACCAAAAAATCCAATTTCCATTTCCACGTGAATCACACAATGTTTTCAAATCACTCTGTTACAATAATCAATCTTTTCAATCATAAACTTCTATAAATTACTCTGAATCAGTAAGAATCGCTACTCAAATCTCATAGTATGGAGAAACTGAAACCAAACCTGGTCAGAGTTCTGGAAGTTTCCAAGGTGGCTCCGCCGTCTGCTTCCCCTTCCTCCGCCACCCATTTCTCTCTTCCTTTTACTTACTTCGATGCTCTGTTTTTAAAAATCCCTCCCACTGAGCGAATCTTCTTCTACTCTTTACCAGATCCCCCATTGTTCAACTCAAATTCTCTCCTCACAAATCTCAAGCATTCCCTTTCTCTCACCCTCCAACACTTCCTCCCTCTCGCAGGAAATCTCGTCTGGCCGTCGCAATCTCCCAAACCCACCATTCTTTACTCCCCTGGCGATGGCGTTTCCCTCACGGTCGTCGAGACCGATGCCGACTTCACCCACTTTTCCGGAACTGGAATCCGTCCGGTGGAAGAGTGCCGCCCATTTGTTCCGGAATTGCCGGCGGCGGATGATTCTGTTCCGGTTCTAGCTCTGCAAGTCACGCTGTTCCAAAACAGGGGATTATCCATTGGCATATCCAATCACCACGCCTTTGTTGATGGCAAAAGCTCGATCATGTTCTTGAAATCGTGGGCTTACATTTTCAAACACACCCAAAACAAACCCGAATCCTCTATCACTCTACCGCCAGAACTAACCCCATTTTTCGATCGGTCTATTATCAAAGACCCGAAAGGAATCGACATGCTCTACATCAACGACTGGCAAAAAAAGTCCAACACCACCGACCCATCAATCAAAAGCCTGAAATATTTCCCAAATTTGGGCGTTTCGCCAGAAATGGTAAGAGGGACATTTGAATTCACTCGTAAAGATATCGAAAATCTTAGAACAGCAACAACAAAGCAAAACGAATCAAAACCCTGGAAACCAACCCGATACTCATCGTTCGTTCTGGCATTCGCATACATATCGATTTGTGCAGTAAAAGCAGCGAGAATAGAACAGAAGAAGAAGAGAGTGTACCTGGGCTTCTACGCCGATTGGCGGGCTCGTCTGGATCCACCGGTACCGGCGAATTACTTCGGGAACTGCGGCGGAACCCATGGGGTTTTTGCGGAAGTTGGAGAACTGGAGCATGAGGAAAAGGGATTGGGGATCGCATCGAAGAGGATTGATGAAGCGATTAAGGGGTTAGATGAGAATGTGACGAAGGGGGCGGAGGAAAGTTTGTCGAAATGGGAGACGGTGGAACAGGGGATTAAGATTGTGGGAGTGGTTGGATCGCCGAGATTAGGGGTTTATGGATTGGATTTCGGGTGGGGAAGAGCAGAAAATGTGAAGATGGTTTCGATTGAGAGGACTGGTTCGATTTCTTTGGCGGATGGAAGAGACGGAGATGGGATTGAAGTCAGTTTGGTGCTTTCTCAACCGGAAATGCTCTGTTTTGCTTCCATTTTCTCCGATGGGCTCAAGACTCTTTAGCTTTCTTGTGCTCTCTAAATGAAGAAATAAAAACCTCTCTCCTAAACTTGTTATTTTAAATTTGAAAATCTTCTTGCATTTATAGTATTAAATTTCCATCTAGACATCTTAGTAATCAATATTTTTAAAGAGTGTGTAGCACAAAAACTTTAAATGTTGATAGAGTTGAGTTTGTGTATTTTACCAATTCACACTAACTCACCACAACTCTCACTTCTTCCAATACTTTTAATGACTCCACTCATTGATCATTGTCGGTGATTATCCCTGTCACACTCCGGGAACCAATTCCGGGCTCCGAAAATCACTTCTAATGACAACTCCGACGACCAATTCCGGGCTCCAGCAACCACCTACGATGATAACTCCACTGACCCAACTCTGATGACCACCTTCGTGCGACCAATTCTGATGACCAATTTTGGACTCCGACAATCACCTCCGACAACAAACTCTGATGAACAACTCCGACAACCACCTTCGTAAGCTCCAACAACCACCTCAATTACAAATTCCGACAAAAATTACCTTCAATGACCACCTTTGAGTGAGCAACTCTGACGAACAACTCCGAACTTCGACAACTACCTCCGACGACAAAAACTCTGGCAACCAATTCCAATGCCACCTTTATGTGACCAACTTCGAGTTCTAATAACCACCTCCGACTACAAAACTCCAATGAAAATCATCTTCGATAATCAACTTCGCCAACCACCTTCATGCGGCTAATACCGATGACCAACTTCGAGCTCCGAAAACTACCTTCGTTGACAAACTTCGTGATGCAATGAACACATGCGCAGTGGAAGAAAAAACTGATCTAAAGTACTATAATTAGGTTAATTACAAAGGATGAACATGCAATTAAAACAAGATAAAGACAAAGTAGAAATACAACCTTTGTAGTCCCAAAGCTTCTCCAAATTAGCTCCAATCTCCTCATGAACGGTTCGTATACCACCACAAGAGTCTTCCCGACTATTCTCCGATCTTAGAACGAGATGATGGAATCTGATGAGTGGCTAATTTTGGAGAGGAAAAGGTTAAGTTTTTGAGAGAAAATTGTTATGAGATATAACATAATCTCATCAATTTCCATTATGACCAAAAGTTCTAAACAATCATAAACTCTTCCTTTTAAAGACCATTATATGCAAAACATGCAACTTTGAGTGTGATGAAAATTTGACACTAAAAAATCACTAACTCAAAGTGGGATTTAGTGGGGCAAGTGTCTTTAAATGAAGACAACATAATGTAAAAGTTGGTATTTCCTACTCACATTTTGTTGGATCTTTCCACTAACTTAATCGATGGTCAAAGTCTGACTCTGTCCAAAGTCAAAAAATTTGACTTTTTGACTTTCAAAGTCAAAAGTCAACAATTTAACTTTCATTGCATTTTTTACCTAGTCAACAATTTGACTTTTAATGAAATTTTGACCAATTCCATTTAATTTCAAAATTAATTCTAATAATCAATTTTAAAATTAAATTAATATTAAATAATTACTTAAGCACTTTAATTAATTTAATTTAATATTAAATTCAACAATAATTCTAATGAATATGAATCCCTATTCATAATCTTGATATTTAAATCTTATTTAAGTATCTTCTATTTTCTCTCTCTTTATGTTTAATTCACAATTAAACATTACGTTAAATATATCGTATATATTTACCACTTTGCACCAAAAATTGAATTTGAACACTTCAAATTCGTTCGTCGCACTGTTCTAAGGTTTAGTTAGATATGTGCTAGTAAAGGGATCTCATGGACCTACAGATCGTGGGCTCCAACGATATGTGATTAACTGGCTAAACTCCTTAACTTAATTAACCACCATTCATTGACTACTGGGTCACTCCACTAAAGCTCAATAGTTGCACTCTCCATATATCGTAATAACGACCGGGTCAAAAGTTGTTTTACCCCGAGATTACATCTTGCTCCTTAAGTCTCACTAATCCTCTAATGAACAATTGATTTGCGATCCAATCACTAAACTGAGTTTCTCTCAGGCAAATGAGAGGTGGGGTCCCTTGTTCAAGACCCGGAGTCAGCAGTTAAGGAACAACCTCTCTACTATCCCAAAAACCGGGTAGGAGTGAATTCCGTTTTGCATCCTATGTTCCCAGCTATCTACCCGGTCTTACCCCTAAAATGGAGGCTTATTGAGTCAGCGCTGTTAAGCCAACCCTCACCCATGCAAATCTAAAGATAATCCCGATAAACAGGAGTTCATAGTTAGCTCAGGATTAAGGTCAAGTTACCTCAGTCATCGCTTTGAAATAGTCAATCTTAAACAATAAATAACGTTATAAAGTAAAAGTGACTTATTTTTTGTCATAACCTTATGCAAACTCATTGCATAGGGCGCCCAAACTCCTCATGAAAGAAACATGATCACTTCGTTTGTAGCACTTTACAACAAATTGTAACAACTACAGAGTGGTTGCATCCAATAGTGTTACCAGAATAAGGTACCCAGCCTTACTCGTATACTATAGACCATTTTGGCTATTTACTGAACTTGATCCACTCTTATGTCTCCACATAAAGTTCATGTATTCATATAATAGTCATGGATCTATAGTTTATTGGATTTAGACTTTACAGGTGCAATTCACATATTCAATAACAATTTTATTAAATAAAGGTCAATAACATATTTATTGATAATAGAATATGTTTAATATTACAAATTGCGAGTTTTAGGACATACAACCCAACACTTCGGCTCCCAACTCCACTGCCACCATCATGCAACTAACTTTATACTCTGATAACTGCCTCCAACTACAAACTCCAATTAAAATCATCTTCGATAATTAATTTCGACAACCACTCTTTACTATAAGGCTGATGGCTGTTAAAATATGTTGTAGGGTTGTTGATTATATAAAAAATAGTATTTTGTCTACAATAAGTGTAATATTTATACGTATAAATTTGTAAACTATATTTTTATTTAATGAACTTCACATATCAAATGAGTGTTAATAATAATATGTAGCACATACAAAAAATATGAAATGAAGATTTTTTTTCTTTGAACATTTTCTAGCAAGAAATAGTGAAAAATGAAGATTTGTTCTCGATGATCCTCCAAATTTGGAAGAATTGAAAGTGAAACAATTAAAGAAATATGTGGCATTCTATCGGCTGCTAAGATGATCCGGGATTCAATTAAAAAAATTGATAAAGTAAAAATACAGAGCAATAATAAAAATATAAAGCAACAACACACGAAGAAGAAGAAAAAGAAGAAAAAGAAGAAGAAATCAAAAGTTTTTATTTATCTTTGGTTTCCCATTTTTGTTGTTCACTACCCAAAAAAAAAAAAAAGAAGTCATGAATGTAGCTCAATTGGCATAGTGTACTATCGACCTCGAGTTCAGATATTCGATTCCCCTACCCCACACTTTAATTATAATATCTTTGTCAAAAAAGAATAATAATAATGAAATAAAAAAATTGCAATTTATATTTTATTCAACCTAATGAATTATTGAATAAAAAATTAAAAACAAAATAGTCATCATAAAAACAAATTATTTTTGAAAACTAAAAAAAAAATAAAAAATTAAAAAAACTTATTTTTATTTTTAGAATTTGGCTGAGAATTCAACCATATGTAAAACATGGTAAGAAATGAAGAGAAAATAGGCTCAACTTAAAAAAACTAAAAATAAAAATAATTACCAAAGAGGACCTTAACAATTGTTTTAATAAAAGTATGTTTTGTTTATTACATTTAATAAAAACTATAGATAAGTTTATTCTCTAATTTAAATATCATTTTGGGAAACTTTATTTTAAAGTTTCATTGATCAATTGAGTTGTGGTAATGCAACTTAGGTTAACAAAATAAATAAATAAAATAAAGCTCTTCCACTTCATTTTTAGTTTTATGTTTTTTTTTACAAACACTACTATAATTTGAATCCTCGGCTAAATATCAAAAACAAAAACTAGTGTTTATAAACTACTTTTTAGTTTAACATTTTTAGAAATTAGATAGAAAAATACAAAAATTCATAGATAGAATGAGTGTTGATATGCATAATCTTCAATAGACTCTTTTTTTTTTCCTTCTTTTTTTGATCAGTTGCTTGGCTAAATTTAGGTTTTTCTTGTCATTGGATTTAGATCAAGACATTTGGTTGATAAAGTATTGAAATTGAATAATTGAGCTAAAATAACCTAAGTACAAATTGTACCCCCTTCCCTGTGAATCTGTGAAACCACATTTCTCAAGTCTCTAGGGAATGGGACTTCAATAATTATCAATCAACTACTTGCTTACAGGCTCAAAAATTTTAAACTTTCGATTGTCTGTATAAACTCTACAATTTATCAGCAAAATTTAAGACCCATCAAAGTTACAAATATGAAGAAATCATTCAATCTTTCTAAGCAAATATACTTTCAGGAACTTTCATAAAATGAAAAGTTTGTCTATTATTTATAAACAGGTGTTAATGAGTTGAAGGTTTTAATGGAAGATTAGTTGCCGTATAATATAATAGTTATAATCAAAGCCAGAGAAAAAGAAAACAAACAAGCAAACACTCGAGATCTCACCAATCGGCCGTATATTATCTAGAGAATGCAGCCTCAGATGAAGAACTTGAAAGAAGAACAAAAGGGATTATTACAATAAAAACTAATTCTTCTGCTAACTCTTAAGGAGATCAATCAACTGAAGCCCATGTTTTTCTTTCTTTCTTTCTGTTTCTCTTTTCAATTAGAGAGAACTAATTAGCTAGAGTGTAAAGTTACCATCTCCTGTAGCTTTCTCTGTGATGATATATGTGAGTAGAACAAGTAGTACAGTCAACGGGCAGAGATTCTGTCACCGGCATCGACACCAAGAGAGGCAGGAAAACCAACCTGAACCTGAATTCATGGCCGGAGATGTTGAGGTGGTCTGAGATGGAGATTGAAGCTCTGGTGGTTGATGCTTCGCTGATTGTCTCTTCTTCGATTGCAGTTTTGAAACTGGTTGTTGTTGTGATGTTACACCTGAGTCTGTTGAGACAGAGCTGGTTGTTTTTGGCGTTGCACCTTCACTTGCCAATCTGATAAAAGAGGACACAATTTATAGCCACAATGTTTCAGATTTCAAGTTCGACATGAAAACATCTCCAAAGCAGCTATTATATATATTATTCAGGATTGCTTACAGTGGGAACTGAAATGAACGAGAGCTATTCATGCTGTCATTTGATACGCTCTGGCGACCTCGAAGCTCATCCGTAGGTGTTGTGACTTCTTTTTTATGATCTGATACATTTTGACTTGGTGTGGCTGGAATTTGAGGTGCAGTTGACGTTGTTGGTTCCACGAATGTCTTCCCCGCAACTTCAGTTTTACTCTCAACTCTTGCTGGTTCAACAAAAGGGGGCAGGTTGGATGGAGTCTGGGATGAATTGGGGTTCATCATCAATTCTCCAGACTTAGTAAAAAAATTGAAATGCTCCCTTGAAAAGCTGTTGTTTCCCACATGAATACTGAACAATGATTCATTTGAAGCAGTACTCCATTCCATAGGGTTTGATGGCCGACCAGAGAAGATTGATACTGGTATTCGATTCGGATCGTGGCTTCCGAGCACCCCTGATAATCGAATCTGAGAAGAACTCCTAGAAGAACTCTGGATTCTACTAAGAGATCCCATAGACGGATTCTCCACTGTTTGCACAGCTCCAAGAGACTCAGCAACATCTGGTTTTGGTTGAAGAACAGGAGGATCACTCTGGAAAATGCTGCTAACAGCCGAGTCTTGTGACAAATTTGAGGAACATGAAGAATTGGAGTTGCTGCGATTAGAGATAGCATCTGTTTCTTTATGGGTCACCTCTAATGGTCCCTTAGATTGCTTAAGACTCTGTGCACTATCCATAGATTGCTTAAGACTCTGTGCACTATCCATAGATTGCTTAAGATTCTGTGCACTATCCATAGATTGCTTAAGACTCTGT
>NC_052354.1:7618798-7736053 GCF_009727055.1 Benincasa hispida
TCTGTGCACTATCCATAGATTGCTTAAGACTCTGTGCACTATCCATAGATTGCTTAAGACTCTGTGCACTATCCATAGATTGCTTAAAACTCTGTTCACTATCCATATCATCCACACTGAGTTGACCAAAATATCCTGCCCAAGTATTCCTTATCCCAATGCTGCATATAAACAGAGAAATGAACGGAAGATTCAGTTGAAACATAGCTAAATTGATCAATCACAACACATTGACAATCTCTAGCTGACTTATCATTAACCCAAAACTATAAATCCAGACATGATCTTAAGAACAACATTCTTGATATAATTGGGACATTTTACCCCATGGGAACTTTTCCATCTCTTCAATTTCTAATAGATCACCCATCAACACCGTCCCATGTGATTAAACCCAAAAGCTTAAACTAATAGATTTTGATTAATTTAATTATTCATTCATACTTCTAACAAAAACAGATGGGTTCGTTCTAAACAATCAAATATAAAGCCAATACTCATTATTACAGAACAAGCGATATGAGGATTATGCAAACAGCTTAAACTACTCAATTTAATTATTCATACTCCAACACTGTCGCATGTGATTAAATTCAAAAGCTTAAACTAACAGATTTCGATTAATTTAATTATCCCATTCATACTTTTAACAAAAAGAGATGGGTTTATTTTAAACGATCAAATACCGAGCAAATACACATTATTACGGAACAAGCGATATGAAGATTATGCAAACTGCTTAAACTACGATTCTAAAGTCAGAGAAAAACAATGATCGACATGGTTAATGATACTCACAGAAAATCTTGAAGAAGGTTTAGGATGCAATGGTGAGGTAGAAATGAAGAAGGACTCAGTTGCTTCAATCTGAAACGCCAAGTTTTCTGAAGCAGCGATAAGAAGAAAAGACGAAAGCCGGAAATGGCGAGGAGTTGGTGGGGGGAGGGTTAGAAGAAGTTAGAAGAAAAACGAAGAAGGGGAAAACGGCGAGGAGTTGGAGAATAGGGAAAGAGAAGGGGAAAAAAACCAGTAGGGTTTTGGGAATGAGTTTGGTGGAAGGAGAAAGGAGAGAAGGAAAATGGAAGGAGGGGAGGAGATTTCGGAATGGTGAAGTTGCTTTAGGTTTTTTGGTGCAACGAAACAACTAATTCCGCTAAGTGTGGCCGGCCCGCGCCATTTCCAACGACTCTGAACTGGCCGGTTTGATTTTGGCTCCTTTTCGGATTGCGATTACTTTTAAAATTAATTGCAGACGGTTGTACTTTTTATAAAAAAAAAATGGGTTAGATTTGGTGTTTTGGTAAATTAATACTAAATTGGTATAATTTAGTTATATGAATAAAACTAGGTTTATTGTTTCAATTATTTTCACATGAATGATTAATTTATAATTTAATTTAAAATTGTATGTGATTTGCCAAAATCGAAATTATCTATTTTAGAACACACGACAATTCATCACATGAATTAATACCCACCATATGTAAAAATTAACCAAATTTGAGTACTTTAAGCATGCTCATTGATGGAACGAACACATGTGCAACGAAACTAAAAACGGATCTAAAGTACTTTAATTAGGTTAATTACAAAGGATAAACATGCAATTAAAAAAAATAAAAGAGGGATAAGAAATACAACCTTTGTAGTCCCAAAGCTTCTCCAAATTAGCTTCAATCTCCTCACGAATGGTTTGTGGACCACCGTGAGAGTCTTCCCAACCATTCTCCGGCCTTAGAACTGTTGGGGTTGATGCCCTAAATCTCATAGGGTCCTATAGTTTGTAAACATTATTGAACAAACTCATTGTGTATTTAATAAAATATATGATATTTTATTCATTGTCTATAAAATATATGATATTTTAGTTGCATTAACCACAAACCAATAAACTAACATCCGAGGTTATCTTTGTAACTTAAACATGTATGTAGAGACATACGGGTGGATCATGTTTAAGTGATAACATAAATGGTCTATAGTAGATGGATAAGGTTGGATACTTTATCCTAGTGACACTACGAGTATGGTCCGCTTTGTAGGTGTTACAATTGTTGTAAAGTGCTACAAATGATCCGATTCTGATCATTCATGTATAGATATGCGAGTAGGGATATTTTATACAAAGGAGTTTGTATAAGACCGGACCAAGAAATGTTTGATCTTATTATATAACGCCGTTCATAATAGAGACTTACATTTCACCAGGATGACCATAGATAACATGATTTGAATCTTGAGTGAGTTGTGAACTTCTGCCTATGAAGACAATCCTTTGATTTGTATGGGTGAAAGCGGCTAGATCGCCGACTCAACAAGCCTACCATTTTGAAGATTCGTCTGATTGAGAAGTTGAGAACACAACTACACAAGATGGAATTCACTCATTCCCCAAGGCAGGGGTAAGTAGATAAATTGTTCCCTTAAATGCTGATTCCGAGTCTTGAACAATGTGACACCACACTCTCTCCTAGCCCGAGAGGGGTTTAGTCATAGTTGGACTATGATCTATTGTTCATTAGGGGGATCAGTGGTACTTAAAGAGTTAGATGTAACTATAGGGGCAAAAAGGTAATTTGGCCTACCTATACTTACGAGCAATTTGTGAAAGGTTATCGTATTATTGATTGGTTATATCCAACGTACACAGAAATATAACGACAGTTAATGAATGGTGAATAATGAAATTAAAGAGTTTAATTAATTATTCATGTACTCTTGGAGCATTAAGTTACAAGTCCATGAGGTCCCCTTAGTAGCTCAATAGGATTAATTGATAATCAGTTTTTGGATTAATTTGAATTGTTCAAATTAAAAGAATGATTTAATTATATATGATATAATTAAGTTGATTCAATTATATGTGATATAATTGTCATAATGTATTTGATACATTATAACTTAATGGGAGGAAATAAATATTTCAATGAGATTCAAAATATAGTTTCTATGAATTGGATTCATAGTTGTTAAATTTAATATAAATATGTATGTGATATAATATTAAAACTATAGGTTATATGTTGTATTTGATATAACATAAAATTTAACATATATATATAATATGGAAGTTAATTATCATATTTATATTTGTATTCATTATTCTTTTAATAATGAGGGAGGGAGTTACAAGTCCCTTCCCCTTCTTTTCTCTCCATTCACGTAAGTGGTAGGGTGATTATTTTTTACAAGTAGAAAAGAAAAAGTTTCTTCTTCTTGCTAAGGTTGTTGGACGAATTTGACATAAAGAAAAAAAACAACAAAGAAGGAGTTCTGTGTGTTTGAGTTTTTGAGAGAGTTCTCAATCTTTTCTCATAACCATTAAAGTTTCTTTCAAATTCAAAATAGCCAGAGTTCCACCACTCCTAGGTTCTCACCCTGATAATACCAAGGAAACATTCATGGTAGTATTCGTTCTTGTTCGAGGTTAATCTTGAAGAAAATCTTCAAGTTGTTCGTGAACTGTTCGAGGGAAAACGTGAAGAAAGGTCTTCAAAAGGTGAGGTTTCTTGAAACCCTTACTAAAACATGTTGTAATTTATAATTAAATGTATATCTTGTTACTTGTTTACTGTAAAATGTTATATTCAATGAAAATGGAATTTGGTCGATCCACTTTCGCTCAAGGTTCTCTCCCCATAGAGTTCTTCAAGAACGGGATGGTGGAATCCGACGAGTGACTAATTTGAGAGAAAAAATGTTAAATCTTAAAGAGAAAATTTTTTGAGATTATCACATAAACTCATCAATTTTCACTGTGGCCAAGAGTTATAACTATCATAATTTTCTTCCTTCTAAAGGCCATTACATGCAAAACATGCAAGTTTGAGTTTGATGAGACTAAAAAATCCACTAACTCAAGTGAGATTTAGTGAGCAAGTGTCTTCAAATGAAGACAATAGTTAGCCATGCAAAAGTTGGCATTTTTCACTCACAAATGTTGGATCTTTCCACCTGACTTGGTCGAAGTTTGACTCTCAAAGTCCAAAGTCAACAAATTTGACTTTTTATCTATCAGTCAAAGTCAAACAATTTGACTTTCATTGCATTTTTTACTTAGTCATAATTTGACTTTTAGTGCAATTTTGACCAATTCTATTTCATTTCAAAATTAATTTAAAAATTAAATAATATTAAATAATTAATTAAACAATTCAATTAATTTAATTTAATATTAAATTCAACAATAATCTCAATGAATATGAATCCCTATTCATAATCTTGATATTTACATCTTCTTTAAATATCCCCTATTTTCTCTCTCTTTATGTTTAATTCACAATTAAACATTGGGTTAAATATATCATATATATTTACCGCTTTGCTCCAAAAATCAAATTTGAACACTTCAAATTCGTTCGTCACACTATTCTAATGTTTAGTTCGATATGAGCTAATAGGGGGACCTCATGGACTTATAGATCATAGGCTCCAACAATTCCCAATTAACCGGCTAAACTTTTTAACCTAATTAACCACCATTCGGTAACTACCAGGTCACTCCATTGAAGCCCAGTAGTTGCACTCCCCTCACTATAGATATATTATGTCCACTCGATATAACCATGATTAGTAAGTTAACCCTTCACAGGTTGCTCGTAATAATGGCTGGGTCAAAAGCTGTTTTACCCTCGAGATTACATTTTGCTCTTTAAGTCCCACTGATCCTCTAATGAACAATTGGTTTGTGATCCAATCATTAAACCGAGTCCCTCTCAGACCAATGAGAGGGTGGAGCCCCTTTTTCAAGACCCGGAGTCAGCACTTAAGAGAACAACCTTTCTACTATCCCTAAAAACAAGTATGAATGAATTTTGTCTTGCACTTTATGTCTCTAGCTATCTACCCGATCTTACACCTGAAATGGGAGGCTTACTGAGTCGGCGTTGTTAAGCCAACCCTCACCCATGAAAATCTAAAGATAATCCCGAATAAACAGAAGTTCATAGTTAATTCAAGAGTAAGATCAAGTTACCTAGGTCATCAATTTGAAATAGTCAATATTAAACAGTAAACAACTTTATAAAGTAAGAGTGACTTAATTCTTGGTCCGATCTTATGCGAACTCATTGTATAGGACGCCCCCGCTCCTCATGTCAATACATGAACGAATTAAGATCACTTCGTTTGTAGCACTTTACAACAAATTGTAACAACTACAGAGTGGAACCCATCCGATAGTGTTACCAGAATAAGGTACCCAGCCTTATTCGTATACTATAGACCATTTTGGCTATTTACTGAACTTGATTCACTCTTATGTCTCCACATAAAGTTCATGTATTCAAATAATAGTCATGGATATTTAGTTGATTGGATTTAGTCTTTATAAGTGCAAATCACATATTCAATAACAATTTTATTGAATAAATGTCAATAACATCTTTATTGATAATAGAATATGTTTAATATTACAAACTGCGAGTTTTAAGACATACAAACCTTTTAACTAATTTTATTTAATATAAATTATTTGATAATTTTTTTTTTAAAAAAAATAATTGCTATAAAAATGAATAAATTAGAATTTGAAAATAGACCTAAAAAATTATATTAATTTGAAATAATATTATTAAAATATATTTATTTAAAAAATAAAAGAAGTTAGCAAATTTTTAGGAAAGCCAAATCTAAAGCTAGTTCTAAAGCTAGTATCTATTAACCTTTAAACTTAATTTGGAGTTTTCAGGGAGTTGAGATACTCATCTGCATTTGGTAGAGTTTACATATAATAACAGTTATCAGGCTACAATTGACATTTTACCATTTGAGGCCTGTATGGTAGGGGTTGCAAGTCTCCCATTTGTTGGGGTAAGGTTGGTGAGCGAAAGTTGATGGGAACTGAACCAGTGCATATGACAAATGAAGCCATGCAGAAGATTAAGGCCCGAGTGCTAACAACGCAGAGAGACAAAAGAGTTACCCCGATGTTAGGCATAGTGATCTTGAGTTCGAGGCGGGGGATACAATATTTTTTAAAGGTAGCACCTATGAAATGTGTCCTGAGATTTGGAAGGAATGGGAAGCTTAGTCTGCTTTTTATGGGCCATTCGAGTTTTGGAGCGAATTGGTCATGTGGCCTATTGATTGGCACATCCACCGTCCCTTTCTGCAGTACACAATGTTTTTCATGTCTCAATGTCAAGGAAGTACATAACGGATCCATCTTATGTGGTGGACTTTGAATCCTTGCAATTGAATGAGAACCTAAGTTATGAGGAGAAGCCTGTACAAATTATTGCAAGGGAAGTGAAGGTTTTATGCAACAGGGAGGTGGCATTGGTGAAGGTTCTATGGCAGAACCATCAGTTCGAGGAAGTAACATGGAAAAGATAGGAGGAAATGAGAGCGCAGTACCCATAACTCTTTCAAGACTAGAAACAAAAGTTTCTTAAAGAGGTAGATTGTAACAAGTCAAATTCTAGGAAATTGCATGTATTTATCTTGTTTATTTATTTTTTAACTTCAAATTTTAGAGCCTTAGAATTTGTTTATTTTGGTTAAATCGATTTAAATCAATCTTGGTCAAGATATGGAATTGATTCAATTATTGGAAGTAGGATTTAATTTTGGTTTTGGAATTTTGGTTATTAGGTGGAAGTGAGATTAAATAAAATAACTTAAATTTTGGGGTTGTTGGAGAAAAGAGATATTTTTATTTTTGGTTGAGTAAAAGGGGGAAATTGGGGTTTAAGAGTTTTATTTATTTAAATGGAAATCTCGGTTTGTGTGCAAGTAAAGGAAAAGAACAAAAATGAAATAACTTCTTCTTCCGCTTCTTCGAGTTGTATGTCTCTCCCCCCCCCCCCAATCGTGAGTTTGCGTGATCGAAAGCCTCAAACCGAGTACTGCCACCAATCCGAGCTGTGCATGTTGTCGCTGATCCAGTCGTCTCTCACACTCGATCTGGTTTGTGCATGCTCGGCTCCAGCTACGTCTCAACCCACTGCCCGATGTCGTCTCCAACTGTTCGTCGCCTGGATTCTATCGATGGCTCCAGCCACCGGTCCACTCACTGTCGGCGACAACCTTTCATGAAAGAACTCTTATGGGAAGAGAACCTTGAGCGGAAGCGGATCGACCAAATTCCATTTTTCATTGAGTATAATTTTTACAGTATACAAGTAACAATATATGCATTTAATTATAAATTACAGCATGCTAAAGAAAAGGTTTTAAAAACCTCACCTTTGAAAACCCATCTTCATGAATTTCCCTCAAACAACACCAAGAACCTCTTGAAGACTTTCTCCAAGAAAAAACTCGAACAAAATCAAACACTACTTATGTGGGTGGAGAGAAAAGAAGAGGAAGGGAGTTATAGCTCCCTCCCTTATATAACCTATAGTTTTAATATAGTATCACATATAATATAAGCTATAGTTTCTTTTCTCTTTTATATGACATTTAATATAAATCACATTTATATTAAATTTAACAACTATGAATCCAATTCATAGAAACTATATTTGAATCTCATTCAAATATTTATTTCCTCCCATTAAGCTATAATGTATCAAATACATTATGACAATTATATCACATATAATTGAAATAACTTAATTATATCATATATAAATAAATCTCTCAATTAATTTGAACAATTCAAATTAATCCAAAAACTGATTCTCAATCAATCCTATTGAGCTACCAAGGGGACCTCATGGACCTGTAGCTTGAAGCTTCAACGATATATGAATAATTAATTAAACTCTTTAATTAAATTATTCACCATCCGTTAACAGTCGGGCACTCCACTAAAGACCGATAGTTGCACTCTTCGCACTACAGATATATTTTTGTGTCCATTGGATGTAACTAATCAACAATATGATGACCCTTTGCAAATTGTTCGTAAGTACAGTTAGGTCAAATTACCGTTTTGCCCATATAGTTACATCTAACTCCTTAAGTATCACCGATCCTTCTAATTAACAATAGATCATAGTCCAACTATGACTAAACTTCTCTGGGGCCAGGAGAGAGTGTGGCGCCTCATTATTCAATACCCAAAATCAGCCCTTAAGAGAGCAATTTATCTACTTACCCCTACCTTGAAGAATGAGTGAATTCCATCTTGTTTAGCTGTACGCCCAGCTCCTCAATCAGAGGAATCCCCAAAATGGTAGGCTTGTTGAGTCGGCGATCTGGCCACTCTCACCCATACAAATCAAAGGAGGCAGAAGTTCACAACTCACTCAGGATTCAGGTTATGTTACCTATAGTCATCTTGGTGAAATGTAAGTCTCTATTATGAACGACGTTATATAGTGAGACTAAACATTTCATGGTCCGGTCTTATACAAACTCTTTTGTATAGAATGAATGATCAGGATCAGATCATACACGAATGATCATTTGTAGTAGTTTACAACAATTATAACACCTACAAAGTGGACCATACTCGTAGTGTCACCAGGATAAGGTATCAAACTTTATCCATCTACTATAGACCATTTAGATTATTACTTAAACACGATCTACCCGAATGTCTCTACATACATGTTTAAGTTACAAAGATAACCTTGGATGTTAATTTATTGGTTTGTGGTTAATGCAACTAAAATATCATATATTTTTATAGAAAATGAATAAAATATCATATATTTCATTAAATACATAATGATTTTGTTTAATAATGTTTATAAACTATAGAACCCTATGAGATTTAGGACATCAACTCCAACATTTCGATCGTCGGTTTATTGTCAGTGTTCGTTGGGTTTTGTCAATTTGGGTAAGGTGTTGGGCCTTTTTAGGCCTATCCTTGTTGATTTTTCAATGCCCATTAAAATTTTGGACTAATTTAAGTTACCCATGATGTGTTGATGCTTTATTCGGTACTGTCTAACAAATTTGATGGTGAAATTGGGGGGTTTTCGACATCCTTTGTGGGTAAGGTTGTAACTTTTGTGTTGCTGAATTTTGGTTTTAACCCTTGGAATTAATGTCATGCATAAGGATTGGGTTTATTGTCTGTCATTTAGAAGTAATTGAGGGTCACACTACGTTTTGGGTAAATGATATAAGAAGGTTTAAGATATTTTTATACATGGATTTAAGCCAAATAGGTTCAATTGATTTTTGGTTCAGGTAATAGTGTTGGCTTAAGGTTTCTCAGTCGAAAAGGGGATATTAAATTACTTACGCTAAATTATTGAGGTAAGTGATTCGCTACCGATTCGCCCTCGAACCAAAGTTGTTAAGTATGAAATTGTATTGAAAGCATGATTCTATATGTTAGAGGTTATAGAGGCTTATGCTTATGCCATGAAAATTTTATTTGTATATGAATGTTATAGTATTTGAACAATTGATGTATTTTGAGACTGTTTGACCCCTTTCAAGCATGATTAAAAGCTATGATTGTATGCATATGACTATTCTGGAATATAGTGACTGTTAGTATTTCTACTGGGTCATGCACATTGTATGTTGTGAGTCTTCGGGTTCACGCCTTATGCCTATGATTGTGTCCTTATAGGGTCACTACTTACGAAAGTGTGCTTTCGGATTCGCCCTTTATGTTTATGTCTATGTCTATGTCTATGACGCGAAATGTGTACTTGAGTCTTGATAGGAATGCTAATAGCTCACCTATGGGCTTTGTAGCGGGTCGCTTACTAGAGATATTTATATACTCATTCTTTTCTCTTCATGTTTTTCAGGTAAAGGTAAAAATAGACCATCGAATGACAAGAGAGATCTGTGACCCGGTCATTGGGACATGATGATGCTTCCACACTTACATTTTATTTTATTTTATTTTTGGGATGATTTAGGTTAGGTGTTTGGCATCTAAACTTTTGGTATTTCATTTATTTGTTACCTCATTTATTGATTTATTTAATTTATTATAAATCAGAGTAAGGGGTGTCCCGAATAGTTTTATGATATTATTAAATTTTAAATAAAAATCTCGTTCCTTTATTTAAAATTTTCTTTTTTGAAATATATATTACCAAATTTATGCATGCATGTAGTAGCGTCCTGGTAACATGGTACAAAATCAAGTCGTTATAGTTTCATAAGTTAAAATATTTTGCTTAAATAACACAAATATGTGACTTTAATTATAAGTGACTTCATCAATGATATAAAGAATGTTTGTTTGAGTTTTTTTATACGAGTGATCTAAATTTCGTATGATTAATGTTATTTGTCCCAATTTTTAGAAATAATGAAAGCGGGCTTTAGGCTATTCTCATAAAGTAGAGTGTGTTGATTATCCATATTGCCCCCTCACGATTTTAGTGAGTGTAAAATTAAAGGTCATCCCATACAATAGTACCCTCACACGCTAGGTCTTCCTCCCTCTGTCCGGTCGTGCTTGCATTCAACGTGCTCTCACATATCAAGGCTCTTCATTCCTCACTCCGTTCCACTCACATTCCTCTTTGCTTCCTCGTTTGCACTTTTGCTCACTCTTATTTTCGTTCCTGTTCACCCTCTCACTCGCACACGTGCTCCTCCCGACCCTCTCACTTGCACTTTGTTGCTCTAAACCTTCAATAGTGGTGCGTGAGAGGGGCGCACAATATGGATAATTGACCTTAAACTCGACATGTTATATAAATTTTAACAACTTAAAATTTTATCACTTTAAACCGCAACCTTAATCGATTGTATCAATTTTAATCCTAAACATTCAATTTCATTAATTTAAATATCAAACTTGAAATGTACATCATCGATTAAACCTCCGTTTTAATCTTGATTCAATTTACACTCTTGTTTTAACCTTAATAAAAGTCCATCAGAAAGGTTTGAACATTTAAAAATAATAATAATAACATAGAAAGACACGACATAAAACAATATGTGGGGATTGAAACAAATACTTATTCAAGGGTGCAAATTGATACAATTATTCAAGTTTGAGGTTTATATTGATATCATTGAAAGTTTAAGATTAAAATTGATATAATCTACCAAAATTGAAGTTCAAATGGATGATATTGAATGTTTAGAGTTAAAATTAATACAATATCGATCAAGTTTAAGGTAATCATACTTATCAATTTCAAACTATACAAATCTATAAATAAGTATTTTTTAGAATCGTAATTCAAACATAAAAATAATCTATATTTTGTTAAGTAGATTAATTAATAATTACTATAGCTGTCCTCAATGTGAGAGTAGGGTGCGGTAAATAATGATAATGGAGTTGGTATTTGAAGAAAACAAAGACAAAAATTGATGGGCTGTACCGTACAGTCTCATGAATGCAAACTTTTCAACTGTACTTCAAAATGCATTTACTCCGTGAGTTTCTTGCCATTTTTATTATGTTTATGGACCCAATTTTTAACTGCAACTCCACTTTTTGCTTCAATTTCTTTCATTATTTTTTTAAATTTAAATTTTATTTTTTTTACCTTTTACAATTTTATTTGTTATTATTACTATTTGAAGGAGCTGTAGAAATTCTAGTCTACCGTTTCAAGTGTGATTACTCATCAAACCAATTGAGTCATGTTGGTTTTAAAATTTAATTTAAAATTAAATTGCCTTTCTAATTTAATACGATTATAATTTATAATATCTTGTTTAGTAACAATTTTATTTTTAATTTTTAGTCTTCTCAATTCTATTTTCACAATTAAATTTCTATGTTGTTTAATCTTCGATATTTTCAAAAACTAAATTAAGTTTTGAAAGCTATATAAAATAGTTTTGTAAAATGTGTTTTTTGTTTTTAGATTTTAACTAAGAATTTAAATTTTTTCTAAGGAATGTGAAAACTTACGGTAAAAAATTTAGAAGAAAACAAATATAAATTTCAAAATATGAAAACTAAAAACAAATTGGTTATCACGCGAAGTTTAAAAAATTAATAAAAAAAATGTTATATGAAGTGAAATACTCTACTTATAAATTTTGAGAAAATTAAGATAACACAATTAGAGTTATAGGCCCCGTTTGGTAATCATTTTATCTTATTTTATTTTTCAAAATTGAGTCTATTTCCTCCTCGTTTCTTACCATGATTTAATTCTTAGCCAAATTCTAAAAACAAAAACAAGTTTAAAAGTTACTTTTTCTAATTTTTTTTAATTTTGACTTGATTTTTAAACCATTGGTAAAGAGTAGATAACAAATGAAGAATTTTGGAGGTGAAAGTAGTGTCTATATGTTTAATTATTTTTTTTAAAAAATAAATGATTACCAAATGAGACCTGTTTTTTATCTTTTCATTTAATGTCCATTTGTTTTTAGTTTTTTATTTTTCAAGATTGACCTTATAGACCCTATTTTTATCTATAAATTTTTATATCTTTTTATCCATTTTCTATTAATACTTTAAAAAACCTAGCTAGTTTTTTTTTTTAAAAAAAAAAATCAAAAAGTAGTTTTTACTTTTAGAAATTGGCTTGAAAATTGTATGTTTCTTTAACAAAGATAAAAATCATACTTGAAAAACTGGGGAAAAATAATTATAAATTTCAAAAGCAACATTGATAGGATTAAATCAAGTATAAATTGACTTAACCTATCAATTTTGTTGCCTATTTGGTCTATGAACCTTTTTATGTGTTCATAAGCCTTCAATTTTGTATTTAATTGTTTTTTAAATTTAATAAATTATCAAATAGGACTCTATTTTTTTTATTACATGTACGATGGATCCTTATATTTTTAATTTTGTGTCTAATATATCAATTAACATATTCAACATTTTTTAAAATTTACAAACCTACTCGGATAAAATTAAAAAGCTAAGATCCAATTATACATAAAATTTCATTTTATATTTAATATAGATTAGTTAAATTCTAAAATTTTAGATATGTCAAAAATTCATTAGACACAAAATTAAAAATATATAAATCTATTTGATATATTTAAAATTAAAGAACTAAATAGACATAAATTTAAATGTAGATGGACTAAACTTGTAATTTAATCTATTTATTTAATTAATATAATAAGACAAGAAAAAATCAATTAGACCTGAAAAAAAAAATACTTTGAGAATTGAATTTTGCAAATGGTGAATAAAACAAAACAAGGCACATTGCCTTTTCGTTAGAAAAATATATGGTTTATGAATTAAACTTATTTATTTTCTTTTCTTTTTCTTTTAAATAAATTTGTGTAACTCAATAAACATATTTTTGGTATGTGATTGAAAAAGACTTATTTGCCAACTTCACTTTTTCCTTTTACTTGGTGTGCGAATGGTTTCGTTTCAATAATTTTAGAAATTTTTAGAATTGGCAAAAAGTGCTTTTTTTCTTTTTTTTCCTCATTTTCTTTTGAATCAAAGTAAAAGGCGTTTTGAAGTAATGTAAAAGCCTTTTGCAAGTGGTGTATGTTTGATGAAGTTATGGAGAAGCTTTTTACTCTGTACTTTCAGATGTTTCACTTAGCGATTGTGCGACACTTATTTTTGTTCACAAACAAGTCAATCAATTCGAATACGGAACGTCGATGTCACACCGAGTGTCTCTCACAACCTCCACCCCCGTTTTAGAGAAAATGAGTTTGGAGAAAAAGATTTCGCAAATGTTTTGAATGTATGAATTGAGAAGATAAAGAATGTAGTAGGCTAGAAAGCAATAAATAACAACGACTTTATAGCATACCACACTGGGTATGGAGATAAGACTAACGTTATCGTTTAGGATCAAACGATAATTGTAACAATAAATGTGATAATAAATATAATAAATTCATAATTTTTCTGTTGTAACGGTAACAATAATGATATGAGCTTAATTTCAAAATGCAATTGGATTGAACACCTTTGTTCATTAATCAGTTTGTGTTTTTTTATTACACATTTGGAAGTGTGCCTCATATGTTGGTATGAGTATGAAACACAGGTAAACAACACCAAATGTAATCAAACGAGACATACTTTTCAAATTACTATTGATTTATTACGTTTTCAGGTAAATGTGACCTTAATCATCAATTTAGTTATTGTAGTATCAACATTTTAGGGTTAGTCGTTATATGTGGAGATGGAGAAATTTAATCTTTTAATATCTTAGTCAATAATATGTGCCTTCGATTATAACCTTATTGTTTTTTTTAAATATTAATATAATCACTCCTTCTTTCTCTTTAAAAGAAAAAATAAACTGTTTTTTCTATAGTTTTTTTTTTGTTTTATTATGTATTTAAAAAAAAATTTGAAAAAACCAACCTAAAAATTTGACAAAAAACCAGTTTTAATTTTTTTTAAAAGAAATTAAATTTATTTTTAAAATCTAGCTTAGAATCAAATGTATTTTTAAGAAATATATTAAAAAAACGTGCCAAAAGAGTTAAGAAAATAAGAAAATAATTAAAACAATAATAAATAATTATGGAGTATTAATTAGTCGGAGAATTATTAAACTTTTTAGATTATATTAATGAATATTGAAACTAACAAATAGTGGGGCCAATTTCTTAAACTCAGAGAGAGAGTAGAATCGAAAGGACAAAAATGACATTAAACATACGTCCTAGACAAAGACGTATGGAGGTGGGGATTCTTTGCGGTAAAAAGTTGATTAATCGTTTTTTAACCGTCCGCATACTTTGACTTTTCTGCCCCCGGACACTGATCCCACGGCCAAAAGTGGCTCCCGTCTCCGTTCTCCAACTTCCATTCTCTAAGCTTTTTTTAAAAAAAATATAATAATAATAATAAAAATCTTATTTCTTAAGTTTTAGCTTCAGTTTTTATTTGGTATTTGGATTTCAAAATCTTATGCATTTATATTTCGTTTAATAATCATTTTATTTTTAAAAATTAAACCTATGAATACTATTCTTACCTCCAAATTTTCTCATTTATTATCTACTTCTCATTAATTGTTTAAAAACCAAGTCAAAATTTGAGAACTAAAAATAGCAACTTTAAAAAAGATGAAAATTATTCGCAGAAATGTGAATGAAATAAGCTTAGATTTCGTTTGGGGTTGCTGTAGCTTTTAAAATAATTATTGCCAACTTTACTTTTTAATTTTATATTATTTGAATTTCAACTAATTTTGTTTCTAAATTATTTGATAAAAAATTTAAGAAAAATAATTACTATAAAAAATGAATCAATTAAAATTTGAAAATATATGGGTAAAAAATAAATTAATATGAAAGAATATTATCCTAATATATTTATTTAAATGATTACGAAATTAGAAGATTTTTTAGAAAAACTGAAAGTTACTACTATCATCTTTCACATGTTAGTTATGATTTAAAAGGCGATTCTCTTAGATTATTCAATAATTTTATTTACCAAACAATTAAAGGCGATTAAGATTTTTCCAAAATCACTTCCTACAATTTTAAATAAAACAAAAACTAAAAATAAAATGATTACCAAATAGCCTTAATTCTCAAGTTTTAAGTTGGTTCAATTTAATCAGTAAATTTCAAAATGTTACAATTTTACTTTAAATTTGAATTTTATTTTAATTTGGTCCTTATATTTTATGATTCTACATTTTTAATGCCAGTTATTTTCTAAATATTCACTTTTTGACTCTAGTGGTAATATCCAATAGTTAATTTAAAGGAATTTTTACGATTTCTTCTCACTTATTAAAATTAAATTTAAAATTTCACTTCATAATTATTTTGAATTAAGTGATAGACATCAACACAAAAAATTGAAAGTTAATATTTAGTGGAAAATTGAGATTAAAAGTATAAATCTTGAAATCTTAGACAAAAAATTGTAACATTTTGAAACTTAAGGATTAAATTCAAATCAAACTCAAAATTTGAAAACTAAAAGTGACACATTTTGAAACTTATGAACCAAATAGAAATTAGAATCAAATCCTAATGATTAAAAGGATATTTCTCCCTAAATTTAATATGTATTTTTTTTTTTGTAATATTTGAATTTTAATCGGATTTTGATTGTGTTATTTTAATGAAATTTTAAACTTATTGTTATATTTTAAAATATATATTTGTATTATGCTATTTTTGTAAATGCCCTAATTAACACTTTAACTAAATTTCAGGAAAAAAAGGATAAAAAATGAAAATTTAATTTCTTTCTTTCAATAGTCCAACCTTTTCTTTACGATAATATTGATAAATTTTGCCTTTTGTTCTCTCTTTTATTCCAACTTTTTCAGTTTTTTAATACTTTACTTTATTCTTTACATACAAACGTTTCTATCTTTTTTTCTCAAACATTACATCCTTAAAATCAATATTTTTTTTGTTCGATTTAATAACCATTTAAAATTTTTATTTTTTTAAAAAATTAAGTTAATATGTTAAGAAACACCACTTCCCTTTTAAGCACCAAATTTTTATTATACATTTCACACCATCGTTTTTCAAAATCAAGTCATGTTTTCGATATTAAAAAAATAATTTTTACTTTATTTTTTTAAAAAATAATTCTACTAAGAATTTAAATATTACTTTTAAATAATTTTTAAAAAAAACTAGTAAGAAAATCAAAAAAATAAAACATAAATTTTAAAAATCGGAAACTAAAAAAGAAATTGTAATTAAATTGGCATTTGTTTTGTTTTTGTTTGTTTTTTTTTCTTTTTCTTTTAGAGAACCAAATTTAGACTTAAAAAGACATAGCATTATTTTTATGTAACCAAAGGTATTCATTTGATCTAGCTAAGATTTATAATATAATTGACACTAAATGTAAATAATTAAAAATTCCAAGAAAAAAAATGTAAATGGTTAAAAGTACAACAACAACGAAGTGAGATAATGAAGAGATTGCTAAGAAATATCAATAAAATGGTTGGAGATCGATGCAAAATATATTATATATTGAAAAATTGTATGATGACAATATTAAAGATTAAGATATACTCAATAAAGTATATAATCAATATGTATTTCGTTGAAAATACTTTAAAGTGCTTTTAACTTTTTTTAAAAAGTACATTTATATTGTAACTAACCGTATATAAATATAATGGTCGGTGAATTGATACCATTGACTAATTTCCTATGATCCCATTTAAGATGATAAGAGATTTATTGACCTAATGTCAATTTAACAGGGTACATAATCACTTATAAAAAAAATAAGATAAAAAAGGTTTTTTTTAGACGAGTTAGCAAAGAAACAACAAAACAACATTACAAGATATGAGTAAAACTATTCAAATTAAAGGGGAAATAGAATGTAAAAAATTTATCTCATTCAAAGCATTTGTTGATATGTCGTAAGTCAAAGTATTGTGAGACTACAATGTCGGAAAAAAGAAACATTTCCCAAAACATGCACCAAATCTTTTAATTCTTCAATAAAAAGGAAATTTTGGTTGTTCTAACCCATTTCCATTTATGACGGACCAGAGAAATAGTAAATTTTAAAGTTTCATTTAGAAAATGATAAAAATGTTTAAAAAATGTAAATATAGCACAACGAATTTAAGTAATAGAAGATTAGTAAATGACCAAATTACCCAAAAACTAACAAATTAAGTATAAATAGATAATGCTTCAAAAATAACTTGAAAACTGCAAACTTCTCGAATATCAACCAAAAACAAAAAAAAAAAAAAAAAAAAAAAATAACATGGTCAAAATCTTAGCAACGGTTCGAAAATCTAAAAACTCGTCAATATGGTCCTCACTGAGAAACAATTGGTGCCTGCCACCGGTGGTGGCATGCGGCTGCTTAGAGAATCAATAAGAGGGTGGTGATGAAACAATAAATAATGGAAGGTTCTAAAGGAGGTGACCCAAGATGCGATTGTGATGTGAATGGTGTGGTAGCATAGATTTTAAAGGATAGATTGTGAAGATGTTTTGGCTATAACCTTGCTGAAAAATAGGAAAGAGATAAATAAAATGATGGGATAAGAGGGAGGTAAAGTAGAATTAAGGTTATTTTAAAAAATATATATATTTAAATATGTATGGCTTATATATTTTTTTTTTCTCACAAAAATTATAAATATATTAAAACTTTGGAAATAATGGCTAGTTATTATTATTATTATTTATTTTTTTAATGAAACAATATAAAACAAATCTTATCAAAATAATAAATAGGTATATAAATATGTTTTATATATCAATGGTATAGTGTTATATCATTAGATTACATTTTTAAAAGTATAAACTATATAAATAGTAATAATATACACACAAAAAATTAATATAATAATAAAATACATAAACAAATAATAAAAAAAGATAAAACACAATATGATAACAAAAGATAGATTCAAATAGATATTATTGGAGAAAAATCAGGAAAAATCTTTAATTTAAAGCCCGAAACATGAAAATGAAGGTTAAAATCGCATAAGTTCATATTACAATTACACTGTATGTATAAATGCAAATTAGTTAATCTCGTAATTTCATGTTACAATTAGACGTTCCCTGCAATCGCGAAAGTTCCGATTTATTGTAGTGTCTAATCATTGACTGTCTCCGATGAACAAGATTTCATCTTCTTTGGCCGGAAAACAAAGAAAGTTGATTGTAATAATGAAACAAAAGAATATTGAATCGTCGTACAATAACAAATGAAGAGAAAAAGAGGAAAATCGATAGATCAATGGAAAAAGAAAAAGAGGAAAATAGGAAAAGAAGAAAAAAGAAGTCTATTGGTAAAGTCATAGCAAAAACGATAGCTTGTGAAAAAACTACAATAAAATGTAAATCGATAAACACTTGAGTAACACAATTGATGACTATTTTCTAATATAAAAATCTAATAATATAAAACAATTTAAACCTTAAAAGATATGAGAAATATCCAGTTAATTTATTAAGAATATATATAAAATTATGAAAAACAATTCAAAGATTTGAATAAATTTGAATATGTATAAATTAATGAAAAACAATTCAAAGATAAAAATAAATTTGAAATTTGATTAGATAAGATGAAATTTGATAATATGTGAAAATTTCAAATATAAATTTGGTAGAAAAATATGAATATTTAATTAAATTGAGATCAATTCGAAAAATGGTTAAACAAAATCTAGATTAATGATAAAATATACAGAATCAGGAATTTGAAAATTTGCGACGATATAATTACCATAAATCTTATTATTAACAAATTTTTCCACTTTTCATAAGAGAACCCTAGGTTTTGCCATATGCTCCAATTTCCCTCCTATTTATCAGCTTGACTATCTCAAGACTATCAACTTCGATGGACTGCAGTTTGGATGCGAGCACTTCAGTGAGTCCATCACAAAGTTAGACGAAGATAGTGTTAATTTTAAATATCGTTTAAATATTGTTAGAGTATACAATTTTGACGCCTCTTGTTATAATATTATAAGATCTTAAATCAATTAAATTTGTTTTTTCCGTAATATATGAAGTTGGAAAATCAAACCTCCAACAACAAAATTGAAATACAAAATTTATACTAATTGAATTAGGTTTATATTTACCCATCACGGTTGGATTTACATCAAAATTTTAATGGTTAAGTTTCAATTCATAAATAAAAAAAGAGTTTAAGATTGCAAGCAAAATTTTTAGATATTTATTAATTGAAACTTAAAATTTAATTCCATTAGAAAAATCGTAACTTCAAAATTTATGAGAAGAAAAAATAAGATTTTACACAAAATAAATACGTACTAATTTAAACTTTAAATATTTAGCGAGGGAGCATGATATTAAATCAATCTTTCTTTTATATCGTAAAAAAGTCCATAAAATGTAAAAAGTAAGCATCAAATTATCATTAAAATAAAAATAATAAATATCTCAACTTATTTAAAAATTATAAAATTATTTTTATCTACCCATTTAAATGTTCTTTTTTGAAATTTTGTCTTTATAATTAAAATATATCTATCAACATCCATATTTTATCCATATTTCTATGGATGCTTCAATAGAATTTGTTTGAATTTGCTCGACTAACCTTGAGAGGAAGTTTGCTTGACTAACAAGTTCAAAGTATCATTCCATTTTCAGTTTTTTGTTTAAAAAAAGTATGCATATTTTCCTCAAATGTTAATAATATATTTTCACTCTTCTTACCAATTAGTAGTTATTCAAGAATATAAAAAATATAAAGAAAATAAAAGGAATAGAATAAGGTGGATTAAATTATCTATTTGGTTTTTATGCAACTTAATTTCATTTCATTTATTTTATTAAACATGGTAAATATTTTCAAATCATACTTTTGATCAAGAATACACATTTCATGCCAATAAAACTATGTTCACTTTAACCAGTTTATTTTCACCAAAGTCCTTGCAATTTACAAATTTAAATTTAATATATATAATTTTGGTTCAGTATCAATTTAATCTTTATAGTTCTAATTTGTTCTATTTAATCTCTACCGATCTAGTTAAATCTCATAAATTATCGTTAAGTCAATCTTAATTTACCAAAGATTTCAAAAGATCTCAATTCACAAATAGACATAAGGACGATGACTGGTTGGTAGATTTGACCAAGTCACAGAAACCAAATCGAAAAATGTTACAACGTAGATGATGATTCAATCTTCATTGATACGATTGTTATTCATAGTATTAAATTTCTATCAACATATTGACATTTTCACGTTTTCGTGGATTTGATATTGACACGAGGAGTGAATTGATGTTTTTATTGTATCATAGAAAAATTCATGAAACATAAAAGAATTAAGCAACAAAAGGTCACGGATGTAAATATAGTATAAATAACAAACATACAACTTGCTTAAAAATTATAAAGTGTTTATTTATTAATTTAAATTTATTTTTTAAATTTTTTATTTTAAAAATCATAAAATTAACAATTCGATATTTTCGTTGAAATTGCTTTTAAACCTTTCTACATGCAAGGATATTGAAAATTTTATTAAGTCCATTTTTTCCCCTTAAATCATATGGTAATTACAATAAAAATTAATTTAAGAAGAAAAGAAAGGAAGAACTAAGAAGGTTGCTTGTGTTGACTTGACCATTGACTATGATGTTACAAACACAAAAGATCTAACGGTGGAGATGTAAGGGGGAAACTTGAGAACACCCTAAGCTGATTCAGGGAGTCCGAGGCTTAAACCGAAGCAGAGGTGCGGAGTCCGAAGCTAAACCGGCATTTTCCAACGAGTTTGTTGAAAAATATAATTTTAATTAACATATATTTAATTTCTTATTTACTGTTTATCGCTTTATCTTCGGCTCTGATGTCCGAAGAGACCAATTTCTCACTCTTTCTTCAGCACTTAAGAAATCAGCAATTTTCAGTGAGAGAAAGCTTGGAAATACAAAGAAAGAGAGATTTTACAGAGAGAAGGAGAGAGATTAAAGGACATTGGGAACTGCTATGGATTTTGAAGCTTGAAGAACTGTAATTTCAGCTCAAAGGAGGGAGAGAGAGAGAGAGAAGAAGAAGAAGAAGAAGAAGAAGAAGAAGAAGAAGAAGAAAGACAGAGAGACAAGAAAGTTCAGGGCCTTCAATTGGGTCATTAGAATACTCTTCAAAGAACAAAATTCTCCAGCGCCTAAGCTTTTGAGTATTCATAATTCTATTGCTCAGATCACACCTCCCAGCTCGCCACTGTGGTTCTTACCCCGTTTGGCCTTGTGGGTTTTCGTTTATTATTGTTTTTTTTACCGAATCTTGCTTCCTGTTGTGTTAACAATTAAGCTAATTATGAAGAATATGCGGTTCCTCTTTGAAATTAGTGAACGAATGGTTCTACGTTGTTGGTGGTTTTTTATTTTGTTGACTTATTGGGGGTTTGTGATGTTCGTCAGTAGAGATATCCAACAATTTTAGGGTTCTGAGTTAAATTTTAGGGTCTTGGGTTTGAAGCAATTAGGATTTGTTTGCATAATTTGTAGTCCACGGAAATTCTTTGCAATTCATGATTTGTTTTCTCTTCAAGTGCTCTTCATGTTAGCTTAGATTTTTTGTTTTTGTATCTATGAAGTTTCGCTAACCATGTGGTTTTTTGTATGCAATTTTCACTGTGTGGTTGCTTGCCCCTTCTTATTTGGGGTTTTCTGTGACTCTGTGACTTTTCATCTTTAAGTTCTCTCTTACTTAAGACTCAAATGGGTTCAGGGCGCTCTGCTCAAATGGAAAATGACTTTCATTCATGTCCCGGTCAAGTTTCTTACTAGTGTGTTTATTTGATTACATCCTTATAATGATTTTTCCTCTACTTGCTGGGTATTAGGACTGCAATGCATGGTGGCTGTAGCTTTAAGCATTAGTGGTCATGGAAGTAGAGGACAATAACAGGACTCCAGATTATGTAAATTAGATAAGCGCTGGCTTCAACTGCATGTATTGAATGGCGATCTGTTTTTGTTTATTTGAGATCATTATGTTAGAAAACCGCACGTGATCATCCAAGTTTCAATGCGAAAAAACTGTAACATTACTCTGCAAGGTATACCAATGTTCTTTACCTTGCTGTTGATCGCTCTAATGGTATAAACCTTTGTGTCATTCTTGTCTTTACTACTTCCCCAACCAGTATTGATGCTGGGCTAGTTTAGCATATTTGAAACAACCATATGTGGTTGTGTTGACCACCAAAAGTTTTGATTTACAGATTCTGCGGGAGGATACCTGAGAAACAATTCGACTGTGTCATTGGGTAGAAACTTCGCACCACTGGCTTCAAGACCTGGTTTCTGCAGTGACACCTTGGATGGCCAACCACTGACTACGAATGGCTATATGTTTGGAGGGCAAAATTTCCAAACAGAGCACTCTCAGCAAGCATTCCTGGGTGAAAATACTGGCTATGATCCACATTTCTTGATGCTGAGAGGCTTATCTGTCCTAAAATCACATCAAGAATATGCACCAGTAGACAGTCCAACCCTGACAACTAATTCTGAGAGGTCTGAAATTACCGAAGCATCAACTGACTTCAACTTTCTTGGAGGATCGCAGCAGCTTGTGAGGGGTCAGCAACAATTAGATACTTCTCAACTTCAATCGATGCAGCAGTCTACATACAATGACATGCAGTTACTGCAGCAACAAATGATGTTCAAGCAGGTGCAGGATATTCATAGGCAGCAGCAACTTCAGCAATTTGATGATGCAAGGCAGCAGGGTTCTCAAAATCAGATCTCTGCTTTCACTAGACAGTCTATAGGGGGTCAATATCCATCCTATATAAATGGAACATCTATCTCTGATTCATCAGAAATGTTCATGAACAGGGTACATCTAGGTGCATCTTCTGCATCGCAAGGAGTATATAACCAACTAATGTTTTCTCAAGAGAAAGGCCAATCTTTTCATTCACCAGTGTTGGTTCCACAGCAGCTTGATGAATCTAATTATAGAACTCCTATCTCCAGTGGACGGGGTAGCATGGGTCAATATTCTCAGCTCCAGAGAATTGATCGTGATTCTTGCACTTTGTTGACAAAGGCTGGTGGTCATTACCTGAAGCCTACTATGCAGCCTGTCTTCAGTAGCTCCTCTGTTGGTAATATAAATACTGTTTCTGCAGGCCATTTTTCTTTGCCCCAAATGGGCAGATCCAAACAAGGCTTTCAAGTGAAAAATATATTTGACCAAATTCCAAATCAAGGTTTGGATGCCGGAATGAGATCAGATATCATCCAGCAAAAGAATTCTATGCAAGCAAATGGATCGTTTACTGAATTTCAAGGGGGGCAAGGTGGAGCTGGTTGGCTTGGTTCAACACAGCAAAAAGTCACCCAACTGGATGCATCTCAGTATTTTGTTCCCTTGGATCCGATGGAACAAAAAATTCTATATAATACGGATCACAATATGTGGGACACTTCTTTGGGCAAATGTACAAATGTCAGTAATGGGAGTTTTGAAAATAACCTAGTACAATCAGATCATTCAGATGCATTTCCTTCTATTCAGAGTGGGAGCTGGAGTGCTCTCATGCAGTCAGCTGTAGCAGAGGCTTCTAGTAGTGATACTGGGATACAGGAGGAATGGAGTGGATTGACATTTCAGAATACCGAACTGTCAACTGAAAATCAGCATTCAAACATAGTGGATAGTAAAAAGGAGCAATCGGCTTGGTACGAGAACAGCTTGCACAGTGCATCTTCTTTAAGTTCAAGGCCATATGCAAACTTCAACGATTCTGGTATGAGTTCTAGCTTTCCTGGGTTTCAGCAGTCAGCCATCCAACCATCTCTTGAGCAAACAGAACATTTTTGTCCGGAAGACTCTCATGAACTAAATCAAAATCCTTCTGAAAAAACTGGTGAATGGCTAGACAATAAGAGTGCACAAAAACAAATTGGTGACCAATCTCAACATGTTCAACCACACGAGCACTTAAGCAAGAGCTTGGCAAGTCAATTGTATGAGCAGCCTGAATATGACAGACCACCTCAGCAGATAGCAACTTCTCATGACAATGTTAATCAATCACATGGAAAACCACAAGGTAGGGCTAATCATTTACTAGTGTTTGATCGAAATATAGTTGCATTGATTAATTATTGTCCATGCCATTGTCTTGCAGGACGAGCCAATGAAGTCACACACAATCGAAGGGATTATAGTGATTTTAGGCATCTTGAAAATATGAAGCATGTGAACATATCCATGAACAGCGAGGAAAATGACATCATGAGAAAGAAGAATAGTCAGATAAGCGATGATCCTACTATTCTACAAAATGCTTTTGATAAAGCAGGTGACTCTTTTATTGAAAAGCTTCAGCAGAAAAGTAACTCCCGCGACCAGTATATGTTGAAACAATTAAGCTCTCAAGGGCAGGGACATTTTCAACAGTCATATCTTTATGATGCTTCTTCCAATGCTGTGAACTCGGAGAAGGTGATTTGTTATCCCAATCAGTATTTCAGTTATGGTATTGAACCTTCGAAATGTTGTATGTAAATATTTATTCTTACAGGGGCAGTTAACTGGTTTCCAGAGAAATTTAAAACCTTCAGATTGTACTCCTAGGGGCAATCTGGATGCATCTACCAACTTCTTCAAATCAACAGGCTCAAATGGCCGAACTCCTTACAACCAAACAAGGTAGTTATGTTAATAAAAGACACTATTAAATCCACCTGGGAGGTTGCATCATTGAGCCAAACCTTTTTATTTCATTTATATGTTGTTGGTCTCCTCATTATTGCTGTTGATCAAGTTTCATCATACTTTCATTTTATTTTAAATATGTTCTCATAACTTTCGATCCATGAACTTTTGTAGTGAAAATGTGAATGGGCATCTTCAAAATGTTGATCAGTCTAAGGAAAATAGTGCCATCCCCCATTATAGCTCTATTGGTTCTAGTCCCTTATCTATGATGGCGGAGGCAGTGTTTCCAAATCCCTCTGTTTCTCAATATCACAATCAGTCCCCATCCCAAGGTTTTCCTATGAGATTGCTTCATCCGTCTCAACAGCTGCCATATTCAAATAAGATCTCTTCATCTCAAGGTCTGCTTCAGTTATCAAGCAATCTGGATACAAGACCGGTAAATTCTGGCTTTGTAGAGAAAAATCAGACTCTGTTAGCTTCCTCGTCTCCTATTCAGGCGATGCCTTCATCACAAAATGTGCATTGGGATGAAAAATCTCATTGTTTGGGAGAGGCAGAAGCTGCTACATCATTATACTTGCTACCTCATTTTGTATCAGATGAAAATCAAGGGCAATTTGCTTCTGGTGCACCTGCAGTACGTTTGTCTCCACAGGCTTCATTACCAAGTGCTGCTTCTAGATATCCACAATATGGCATGTCTTCCTCTCAAGATACAACTGGACACATCAACATCAATATAAGTGGAAAACAGTATCCGATTTTTGAGGCCCTGCCTATCTCTCAGCCTTTGTCCATGTCAAGAATAGGCCAACAGGGTGGATTGTTGGCAAGGCAGCAAAATCTTTGGTTACATAACACAAGCCAGCAACATAATGCATCTACAGAAGCTAATAAGATTGGTTCATTAAACAATAGTCTTGAGGCAACTTCATTGGCTCCACTGGGATTTAATGATCAAACTTCCCAAAAATGTGGACTCCAAGTACTGGAATCTGACATGATTCCTACGAATTCACAGGATTATGAAAATAAGGATGAGATACCAGACCAGAGGACTAAATCTGATGTGTATAATACTTTATTGGCAGATGGGGTGGCAAGGAAGATTGCTAATACAAATGCTTTTCCCTCTGGCTTATTATTGGCCAATCCTCATCAGCAAGATCTTAATAGCGTACAAATTGAGGACAAAAATTTGACAACCCGTGAAGGAGATTTTCCATTTGATAACTTTTCTAAATTACCTCATGTTGTTGGCCAACAATACTCGCTAGAAAAAGTTAAACTAATGAAGAATGTAGAGATTGAGCCAAAGGGAGTTCAAGATGCTCAGCAGGTAACTACTATGTCAAAAGAGGATTCAACAAGAGAAGATGCAAAACATGGAGAAGGTTTTGCATCGGAGATCAACTCGTTGCCTTCTGAAAATAGAAAAATGCTAAACCTGTTGGCAAGAGGAAGAGAAGATTATAACGTGAAATCTTTGTCTGAGAATCTACCAAATGCATATTCAACAGGTTTTACTTCAGATGGCCAAAGAGAGACTGTGAATGAATTTAATAGAAAAAATATGGAAGGTAATAATGAAGAAAATTCTCAGATCAATCCACTTTCTATGTCTTCCTTGTTCAAGTTCAGAAACGGGCAGCTACTCACAAACCATCCTGGTGGGCACTTCTCTCTCTTGAAGCCTTCGGATAATTTATGCAAACAGCCATCTCTGGATGGAACAGATTCCGCAGATGTTAATCCGAGTGGTAGAGTTTGGTCAACTGCTGCTATAACCACGGTGGCAACTGACCTGACAGGCCCTTATGGATTGCCTTCTACCGTCACTGTTGGAACTGGGGCCATTATGAGACCTAAAAAGCGTAAATTTGACTCATCTGAGCTTCAACCATGGCATCTAGAAGTCAAAGGTTCTCAGACGATTGTGAATATCAGGTATTTGGCGATCATGGTAAAGAGGGGATATTTCTTTTGATCTTAATTTTAGTTGAAATGATATCCTCTTTTTACAATCAGAATTGGTTTTATTTAAAAGGCCATGTGTTTGTGTTGCTGTTGTTAATGTCTAAAATATGTTTGCAGAGTGGCAGAACAAGACTGGGCACAAACCACAAACCGGCTGACAGAAAAAGTATTCCCATTAAAACTAAAAGATCAAGAACTTTGTTTAAAATTTTTAAATATGAAATTGCTGACCTATTTTTTCTGCATTAAATTTCAGATGGTAAATGAAGTTGAGATGGTTGAAGATGGATATGTGATACTTCGATCAAAGAGAAGGCTGGTCATGACAACACAACTGTTGCAGCAGTTAGTTTGTCCTGCACCATCATCCATCCTCTCAGCAGATGCCTCTTCCTTCTATGATAGCGTGATATACTTTATCTTAAGAGCGTCATTGGGGGATACATGCAGCCTGATATGTGGACAAATAAATGATTTTCATGTCTCGACACACGATAACAGAAATGTGTATGTGTCCTTTCCATACTTGTAGCTAGCAACTATTTTGATTTTCCCCATTGTGACAGTAGGAGTAGAACATCGTGTCATTTCTTAGTGCCTGCATCAGAAACATTTTCTAATCTTATTTTTATTTAGAAACAGAGTATAATCTTATTCTTATTCACTTTATTGCTTTGGATAAATTAGCTGGTTTGTGTAAATTACACGAAAGCTTTCATTAGTTTTTGTGCTGTATTTGTGACATCTTTCTGTGGATAATTTTCAGAATGTCAGAGGATACTGTAAAATGTACTGATGATAAGTACATAGAGAAGACTGTGGAAAGATTCTATGCCAGAGCTGGGAAACTGGAAAGTGACTTGCAAAGGTACGGAAAATACGATTTTCTTTTGTTTTTATTTGTGTTGTTTACTTCTACATCTAGACTCATTGTAATAATCATGGTCTCCAGTTATTAACNCACACACACAAAGCAGACAAGGATTCCAATATGATTTTAGATCTTAGAGTAGAAAAATTAGAAATATGCAGTTTGCCTGAGTTATGCCACTTGGTGTGCAGATTGGACAGGACAGCCTCCATTGTGGACTTGATGGTTGAATGTCAAGACTTGGAACGATTTTCTGTCATTAATCGTTTTGCAAAGTTTCACATACGTCAAGCAGAACTCTCTGGAAATGCATCTTCAAATGGATTAGTTACAATGGCACCAAGATCGTGTCCCCAGAGATATGTCACTGTACACCCCATTCCTAATCATCTTCCGGAGGGTGTACAATGCCTTTCACTGTAGTAATTAGTTAATTGGTCCCTCACAGCTAATTCACTAGTCATCTACATACAAACCATATCCTGCCCGTGCTTTTTGTCTATGATCTCTGGCATTGACATGATGTGGCACTGTAGAAGAAAGAGGATACAACAATAGATTCATATCTTGGAAGCTTTGATAATTGGAGGCCTTCCGTTCTTTTGTCGAATCAAGGCCAAACCGTTGTTTATTTTGATGAAGTACATAGTGGTATCATGTATCGTGTAAATTTTCATGAATTTCCCAGGTGAAACAAGTTATTCTGAAGCGAACTATTCAGAGAGGAATGATGTTGGTAATGGATATCGCATCTCGTTTTGATACATAAATTGAGAAACTAGCATACCAATTTATTGGTAAGCCTATTAGTAATGTTTTTGCAGTTCTTTTCTTCCACTGTGCCACTTTTTTTAGGTTCTTTATTTCCAATCAGCAAGGAAGTTGGCATCTAGAAGACCAAGCAAATAAAATAGTCAAAAAGGTAAAAAGTTATGGTTTTAAAAGCTTCCTTAAATTTCCCCCACAAACTCACTAGTCTAAAAACTCACTGTCTTTGTATTTTTCTTTTTAATTTCTTTCTTTTTCATTGGTCACGTGTAAGATTGTGTCCACCTTCACCAGCACTTGTTCATTTATTGGTAAACACAGATATTGACTGTTTCCCAAGTGCCAAAAGGGGACACATTTAATGAGGGAATAAAGGACAAGAAGATATTCTTCTTGCATTCCTAAATATATTATTATTATTATTTGTAAAGTTTCCTTTATGCTGGAAAGATTCTTTGTTTGATTGGTTGGTTGACTGAAAGCAGCTAGTTATGTCAATGTCAGTATCTGATTCAACTCATGATTGGGAAGATGATGTGAGAGGGAAAGCTGATATGATATCATTTTCAAAGACAGTCAGAAAGAATAATAGGATTGATGAAACAAATCCAAATCCAAATCAAAAACCAAGTCCAATCCTAATCTTTTCTGCATAAATATTATAATAAATGTTCTTTCCTTCCAGGTGTGTGGGGGCTGTTTGTTTGTTTGTTTGTACGAGGAAGCTTACTCACCATTTCCGACAAAGTTAGTGGGTGTTTTTTCTTCAATTTATTTTCTTTCATTGTTGAAGATTCCTTTGAGACTAATTTTTCTTATTCTTTGGAGATGGAACTCCTTCTCCTCCTCCTCCTCCTCTTCACAAAGATGCAAACTGTTCTCTGTCATCAATTGATCTGACATTGCCGCCTGCACTTTCAGCCCTCAGAGACTGTTGGTTTGGTATTAATGACTTTCTCATGCCTTTTTCCGTCCCTTAAGATTTGATTTTCTTCAAAAGTTTCTTCAAAAACCAAATATGGCTTGAGAAATGAAAAAGTTCGTGCTTCTAAAAGTAGTCTGGTGCAATAATTTCTTTTAATATATGGTCTGCTTAAAGATTAATGAGTAATGAAAAGTGGATTTCTTGTTACCTTATGTGTAGCTTTGTATTTATGTTATTTGTTGAAATGATTTCCTACCATTTAAACATTAACAATGATGTGTTTATGAGTAATTGAGCCATGTGGATGTGGCTAATCTCGCTAGTAATATTATGTGCATAAACATCAATTAAGATTTCGTATGATAACCGTTTGATTTTTAGAATTGTGTTTGTTTTCTTATTGTTGTGAAATCAACGAATAAAGAAAACAAGAAAAAGAAAATAATAGAGATCGACATTGAGATTTATATTGTCCACTAATCATGTGTTAGTTATATCCATCGAGAGAGATAAGTTTATTTGAAATGCTAGATAATAGATTTAATGCATTCAAATACTTACAAATGCATTTCAATTTTTATTCAAATTTTAACTAACAAAAACAGAAAAAAGTTCTTAATTTTTTTTGGGTACTAAAAAAACTTTTTTTTTTTTTTTTTTTTTTTTTTTTTGTTGTGAAATTTTGAAATTTTAGTTTGATTTTTGAGAATAGTAATAAAAAAATGGATGACAAAAACAAAGAAATCGTGGATGATGTTTATAAGCTCAATTTTTTAAAACAAAAGGGTTATCTTGTTCTATTTGTTCTAACTCGAGATAATGGGCATATGTTATAGTATCGAATAGAATGCTTCAACATGGGATAGAATTGCATTGAGACCTCATTCATCATCTTCGTGAGTTCATCGGTGCTTATGAGGAAAAAAACTCTCTAATTATTTGTTTATTTATGATGATTTTGAAGGTATGATTCAAACCTCTAATTTGACATGTCAAATATGGGACTAAAGTGAGATTTAGACCTTTGTGAATACCACTCCCATCTATTACTTTCTATGTTATGTTGTTTACAATTTCATGATAGTTTTCAAACTCAGCCAAAATTTGAAACCTAAAAGAAATAGTTTTCAAAAACTAGATTTTGGTTTCCGAAATTTGGCTAAGAACTCTAAATACTTAGATAAGAAATATGAAAAGTATGAGTGCTTACTCATACTTTCAATTTTAAAAAATCAAATAATTATTAGACGAAACCATGTTTGAAATATTGATATCGATGGAAATATTGAGGTCCCGATTGTATGGAAATATCAATATCGATGGAAATTTTAGAAAATTTTATAGAGATTGATGAAAATTATTATAATTAGCTAATGGAACTTTGATTGTGGCTTAATTAGACTATATTGACAATAAACATCATTTCTATAAAGTAAGACAACATTTAGATGTATATTATAACATAGAAATGAAAAAGAAAGCTTTAGATGATAAAAGAAACAAAACTTACATCAATTCAATTTTGAGGTAAAATGATATAAAAATTCAATAGAAAAAAAATGAATGAAGTTAAAAATAAATATTTGATTTCTTGAAAATAAAAATTTTGATGGTAAAAGAAACAAAACACACATCAATTCAATCTTGAAGTGTACTTGAGACAAGACAATAAAATTGGAATAACTTCCATTGATATAGCATAACTAAGCTAATTCCTTTTATAAAAAGAAAAAAAGAATTTCGAAAATTTGATGACAATCTTGAGATTTCGGGAAATTTTGAGAAATTGGGAGAAAATTAAAATTCTCCCCTTATCAAAATGTTGAATCTATCGAAATCTCGAAATTAGGAGATTTCGACTAGACTTAAGTAAACTAGATTTGTCCAATAATTAAAAAAATGAGTTTATTTGGCAAAGGAAGACTTTGTATCACATTATTGAGTGATAAAACTTATTTTTGTCGTATTTTCTTTCTTTCTTTTGGGCCTAGACTAACTATAGAGGAGGATAACTATACATATAGATTTCATAATAGATTTATTTTGAAATTGTCATTTTGGTAAAGCGAACACGATCCAACTAACATATAAGAAGTATTAGCAATAAAGATAATTGGAGTTTGAATCTTCACTTCAAAAAAACACACTTTAGTGATACTTGTTTATTGTTGCATTTCTTTCTCTAATTTTAACTACGTACAACTTTAAAAATGAAATGTAAATGTATAAGTTGAAATAAAAGTCTTATCTTGATAATCATTTTTTTCTTATTTTTTTAAAAATGTTTTTCATATCACTCAAAACAATTTTGAATTAATATCTTTTAATTTTTTTTTAATTTTAAAGTTTTTAAATTGATTTTTTGATCATTGAGTTTAAATCTTTGATATTAAGATAACAAACAAACTAATAATTGACACCATGCAAGCGTATGCGTCGAAGTAATTGAAGGAAATGAATTCCTCAACGGAAACGCTTGAATGCATATGTCAATGAAGTTCGTTTTGGAAAACTTGAAAAATAGAGAAAATATGTGAACATGTACAGGATAAACATTAATTCTACAACATGTTATTAGGTAAAGAGAAGAACTTACTCTTAAAGACTTTCTTCTTGGAAATCCTCTCCACGTCACGAACACTTCTACTATGAAATTCTCCCTTGAACTCAAAGCTACTTCCAAGATCACAAACGATGGACACCACCGGTTGGAATCTTACTATTCTCTGACAAGAATCGAAATGGTGGGATCTCACTTTTGGAATAAGAAAGTTTTTACTGAGATTTTTTTTTTTTGTAAAAGCTTTGCTTTGTAAAAACTTTGAGAGATAATTCTTTGATGTGCTAGACAGAAAAATGTCGAGAACTTCTTTATCAAATCTCTGCCCAAGTTTTCTTAATGTGAGAGTGTGAAACAATTTGAGGAGGAGTTATAACTCCCCTCCACCAATATGGATTTATTCTCAATTAATATATATATATATATATATATTTATAAAATCAAATTTAATATTATATAATTAAATAAATATTAATTAATTAACCATTAATTAATTATTATATATTTAATTTAATTTGAATCATATTTAAATAATATCATCTCACATAACCTATAGTTTTAATATAAATTTTATTTATAATTAATTTTAGCCTATAATTTTACATGAATCTCATTCATATAAATAATATTTGAATTTTATTCAAATATTTATTTATCTCATATAACCTATAATTTTAATATGAATCACATTCCTATTAATTTTAACATATAGTTTTAATATAAATCTCATTCATATTAAATATAACCTATAATTATAATATGAATCTCATTCATATTATTTGATATTTGAATCTTATTCAGATACATTATTCTCTCATATAATAAAGTATAATTTTGAATCTCATTCAAAATTAACTTTATATCATAATGTATCTGTATACATTATATTAATTGTATCTCATATAATTAATTCTCTCATATAATTTGAACAATTCATATTAATCCAAAATTAGATGATTATTGTTTTAGCTAGCAAGGGGACCTAATGTACTTATAGATTAGAAGCTCCAGTGATATGAGATTAATTAATTAAACTCTTTAATTAAATTAATCAACATTCATTAATTGCAGGTCACTCCACTAAAGATCCACAGTTGCACTCTTCGCACTGTAGATATATTTTTTGTGTCCACAGATATAACCAACCAACAGTAAGTCGACACTTCACAAATCGCTCGTAATTACATCTAGGTCAAATTACTATTTTACATTTTTAATTAAATCTAACTCCTTATGTAAGTCCCACTGATCCTCTAATGAACAATCTGTTTATAGTCCTACCATAAACAAAACCTTCTCGAGCCAGTGAGAGGGAAGTGCCTCATTGTTCAAGACTTGAAGTTAGCACTTAAGGAAGAAATTCATCTACTTACCCTAAAGATGGAAAAAAGTGAATTTCATCTTGTGTAGCTATGTTTCCAACTCCGTATTCGGAAAAATCCCCAAAATGGTAGGCTTATTGAGTCGGCGAGTCAGACCACTCTTATCCATACAAATCAAAGGACCACTCTCATAAATAGGAGTTCATAACTCATTCAAGATTAAGTTCAAGCTGCCTATGGTCATCCTATGAAATGTTAATCTCTTCAGTCAAGGGTGTTATAAAGAGAGATTAATCATTTCACGGTCTAGTCTTATACAAACTCTTTGTATAGGATACCTCCACTCGCATGTCTCCACATGAACGATTAGGATCAAATCGTTTGTAATACTTTACAACTTTTGTAACAATTAAAAAGTAGGCCATATTTGTAGTGTCACTAGAATAATATACCTAATTTTTTCCATATACTACAGATCATTTGTGTTACTATTTGAACATGATCCACCTGTATGTCTACCACATATTATTCTAGTTTCATAAAATAACCTTAGATCTTTCTTTAATGGATAATTCCATATATAAAATAATTATACATTCTAATAGTAATAAATTTCCAATAGATTGGGATTGTCCTCAAAGAATTAGTTATTCAATTCAGACATTATTCTTAACTCTATTTAGGGGTCCCGACACCGGGTGTTGACTGTTAACTCCCGACGCTCATCAGGCGACGTCGGGAGAGGGGTCTGGTTAAACCAGACCCCTTCATCTTCCCCACTCCCCCATTTTTTCTTCCTCTCCCTCTCAAAATTTTCCTTTTCTCCACATTTTCCTCAATTTTTCCTTCACCATTCTTCCTTCCTCTTCCCATTTTCCCATCATTTTACACTTTAACTCCCATTTTCTCCATTTTTCCCATCCAACTTTTCTTCCATTTTTTCCATCAAATTTTTCTTCCATTTCTCCTTTTTCTTCCATCCTTTTATACTTTCCATTTTTCCCATAAATTTTTTCTTCCATTTCTCCCTTTTCTTCCATCAATTTTTGCTTCCACCGCTGCCGTTGTCTCCTCGCTGGTAATTTTTTCATTTTATTTTATCTTGTATATTTATTTAAATCATATGTTAAATGCCCATTAAAATGTGTTAAATATTGTATTGTTAATTTTATGAAATTGTTGTACAAATCATGCCCATCAATATTATACCTATTAAAATCTTATCTGATTTTTTTTTGTACAAATCATCCCATTAATATCTCGTCAATTTTGCAGAATATATTTGTTTTACAATTCTCTGAAATTGTTGAGAGTAATTTTATAACGAACATGTCATATGATATTGGTTATTTGGAGCCTAAGCATGCGTGATTTAACATTTCGAAGATGTTGAATAAATGAAAGGCCTATATTAATCTAAAAATATAAAATAAATCTTTAAACCTCCAATTTGGTACTTAACACATTTAATATTTTAAATTTTTTTAAAGAATCTACTAGATATAAAACTAAATTTTGTGTCTAATAGAAAATTGAACTTTAAATTTTGTGTCCAATAGGCTTGTAAATTTTAGAAGATATTGAATAGATGAAAGGCCTATATTAGACACAAAATTGAAAGTTTGGAGACGTACTAAATAAAACATTTGAACGTTGTTAAGACAATTTAAGCGGTCTAGGGACCTATGTGTTTATTTTGCCTTAAGAAATGAAAATTATGGAACTCAATGCTTAATAATACCTTGTACTTTGTCCTCTAATCCAGGTTATTGTTTTGGATTACAAGTTGGTTAGAAAATATTTATTTTTAAGGATGAATAAAGAATGGATTAAACTAAGGAATAAGTTATCAGTGGAGTATAGAGAAGGAGTATCACAGTTCTTAAATATGGCAAGGTTTCATGTTAATGATTCCGGACGAATAAGATGTCTATGCAAGAATTGTATGAATTCAATTTGGGAAAAGATAGATATCGTGGAACGACATCTATTAACATATAGAATATCTCCCTCATATTGTGAATGGGTATATCATGGAGAGCCAATAAACTTATCTAGAAGTCATACAAGTCATTCAATACAGGATGTTGAAGTAGATAGTATAGAGAGTAATGCTGTCGAAGAAAAGGAGATGTTGAATCTTATAAATGATTTACAAGTTCCAATTGAAAATGAAAATGCAAATGAAGGAAGGATTGAGAATAATGAAACGTCCTTTAATGGTCAAGAAAGAGATACCACAAACTTATTCGAGGATTTAATGACCGAAGCATGTAATGAATTATACCCTGGTTGTTCGCAATTTTCGTCCTTAAACTTTTTAGTGAAGTTGATGCATATCAAAGTTCTCAACGGCTGGAGTAACAAATCGTTTGACATGTTGCTGGAATTGTTAAAAGCAGCATTTCCAGCTGGCACCTCTATACCTACTTCCTTTTATAAAGCCAAGTGAAAATTGCGTGATTTAGGCCTAAGTTATGAGTCTATTTATGCGTGCAAATATGATTGTGTATTGTATTGGAAAGAGTTTGCAGATTTGCAACAATGCCTTGTTTGTGGTGAGTCTTGGTACAAAGTTAATGATGGTAAAGGTAAAAAAATACCACATAAGGTATTGCATCATTTTCCATTGATACCGAGATTAAAATGATTGTTTGCATTAAAAGAAGGCGCTTCTGACATGAGATGGTCGAGTTGAAATAGAGGATGTATTATGACATCCAGCTGATGTAGAGGGGTGGAAACATTTTGATCATGAATTCCCTCGTTTCGCTTTAGATCCTCGAAATGTTTGTTTGGGATTAGCTTCAGATGGCTTCAATCCATTTGAAAATATGAGCACTTCTTATAGTATGTGGCCTGTGGTGATAATTCCTTATAATTTGCCCCCTTGGAAATGTATGGAAGGAATAAACTTCTTCACGTCTTTGCTCATACCTGGTCCAAAATCTCTTGGAAAGGAAATTGATGTTTACTTGCAACCGTTGATTGAAGAGTTGAAAGAGTTGTGGACAATTGGTATGCGAACTTATGATTCTGTTGCTAGTGAGTTTTTTCAACTATATGCTACCTTATTATAGACGATTAATGACTTCCCTGCGTACGGTGACTTATCTGGGTGGAGTACAAAAGGTTATCAAGCATGTCCAATATGCAAAGAAGATAACTCGTCCTTCGAGATAAAAGGAAAAATATCATTTATGGGAAATCGACATTATCTTCTAAAGAAACATAGTTGGCGTCAAAGTAGACAACATGATGGAAAAGTTGAACGTAGACCTCCACCAGTCCTAATGAATGGATAAGAGATATTACATCAAATAAATACGCTAAACTTTTCTGTGCTTAGCAAACATCCATCGAAGCAAGATAAAAAAAAGAAAGCAAATTCTAAACTGGACTAAAAAAAGTATTTTTTTTCCAACTTCCATATTGGTCCAGACTATTATTACAACATAAATTGGATGTAATGCATATTGAAAAAAACATATACAAAAATTTGGTGGGCACATTGTTAAATATTGAAAGAAGGACAAAGGATACAACGAACGCTCGATTAAACTTACAAGATTTGAAGATAAGAAAGGACTTACATTTGATACAGGTCGATAACAGATTTGTAAAACCACACGCAGCATACACATTAACAAATGGTGAACGGATTTCATTTTGTAAATATTTGAATTCAGTGAAATTCTCTGATGGATTCGTATCTAACATATCACGATGTGTCAATGACAAAGATGGAAAAATATCGGGGCTAAAAACACACGACTGTCATGTGTTGCTTCATAGACTATTTCCTATTGGTATTCGAGCATACCTACCGAAGAACGTATCCACTGCTATTGTTGAGTTGTGTACATTCTTTCACGACTTATGTGCAAAGACAATATTTGTAAGTGATTTGAACAGACTACAAGCAGACATCATAGACATACTTTGTAAATTGGAGAGAATATTCCCACTTGCCTTTTTCGATGTAATGGTACACCTTGCAGTTCATCTACCATATGAAACCAAAGTGGTGGGTTCAGTTAGTTACAGTTGGGTGTATCCTATTGAAAGAAGTTTACGAACATTAAAACAATTTGTATGGAACAAAGCACGTCCCGAGGGGTCTATAGTGGAAGCATATGCAATGAATGAATCATGGAACTTCTGCTCGCGATATCTAAGTGGGATTGAAACGAAATTCAATAGAGATGAACAAAATGATGATAACATTCCCGATCATGAGATATTTGGTGAATTTAAAATATTTAGGCAGAGGGTACGACCATTAGGGGCATCAACTTTACGGACGCTAACAGCGGAGGAAAAGCGTATTGCACATTGGTACATTCTCAACAATTGTAAAGAAATATCAGACTAACGCAAGTACGTTTCAAACTTTTTCTTTTTCTAAATTCTAGGGTATCTCCTTTGATATAACATTTAAATGATCAATTTTGTAGGCAACATTTGAGGTTAATTCGTCGTGAAGCTCAAAGCACCTCTGACTTATATATAAAACATCAACGCAAATTTCCCGATTGGTTCAAATCTCAGGTATACATAGTCATTTTGTAGGCAATAGTTGAGGGATGATTCATTTTTCATATTCATTTTTAATGTATAATTAATTATCAGGTTCTACAACGCCGCGAAAGAGAAGATATCTCCGATGATTTCTTTTCACTTGCAATGGGACCTTTGTCTGAGGTGCGCTCTTATAATGGATGCATTGTTAATGGGGTATGGTTTCACACTGTAGAGCATGATAATCGTCGAGCTACACAAAATAGTGGAGTCCTAGTGGCCGGGGAGATCAGTGAGAACACAAGTGTGGACAACAATTTCTACGGTGTAGTAGACGAAGTATTAGATTTCCAATATGCGAACAGAATACGCGTTTTCTTGTTGAAGTGTAGATGGTTTGACACAGGTAACAACAAAAGTAATAGGACACATGTGGATTTAGGATACAAATCGATCAATACGTCACACTTTTGGTATGTCGACGAGCCTTTCATCTTTGCTATCCAAGCACAACAAGTCTTTTACATTGATGACATCAAACATGGTAGCAATTGGAAATTTGTTCAAGTAGTCCAAAATAAACGAATATGGGATGTATCGGAAGTGGATGATGTTGAAAACGCACAAATAGATTTACTAGAAATTGTTGGTGGTGTCTGAGTAGATGAAACCATTGAGGAGGTTACTTTATACAGAGTTGACGTTGATCCTATAGTTGTGAAAAGACCAATTATTGTACATGGCGATCATGACTTCATAAATGATGATGATGAAGAACAATTATCTCCCAATAACAGTTCAAGTGCTGATGAATAATTTGAATTAGATTACGATGATGAGTAATGATGTATCTACTCAATTCTCTTTTACTCTAGCTTACATGTATTTATTGTTAATTTAATATTGTTTTCTCTTTTTTGTGTTTGTATAGATACGATGTCAACCCCTAATAGGCAACAGGAGGCTGATGAAGAATTCCAGGAGTTATATCTAGGCAACATGGTATCGTCTATGGGTGATACTTCAGGTTAGTATATTTTGAAATATATTCTGTTAACTGAAATACATCATAAACTGTTTTAAATTTTTTATTCTTCAGATAGTAGCTCAATATCCAATCAGAAGAAACGAGAGCATTCGCGGAACATAGAGTTGGAAAAATACGTCCAAAAACATGGGAGAATTACAATCTTGATAAATGAGAGGGAGATGAAACCGATATCTCAACATTCAGTACGATTTAGTAATGTGATCAACGTCGCCGTGAGATCTGCATTTCCAGTACGTTGTTGTACTTTGCTGAGATTCCAAACGAGTTCATAGAATTGGCTAAAAGTCAATTATTGGTAAGTAATTATAAGTTTTTTCTTTTACATCCATGAACATCATCTATGCTAATTCTTCCCTCCCTCTTTTTTAGGCTTATTTCGAACTTGATTTGTCCAATCAACGACTTAACCATTTTAGAGAACATCAAATGCAAAAATCCTTCAAAGAATTTAGAGTATATTTGCACAGACATTACAGAAAATGTGGAGTTCCTCACCAAGCACGTGTCAGTTTACCTAGTTGGCTTAAAAATAGGCCAGAAGATTGGTACTTTTTGTATGACCGTTTCGAGAGTGAAACGTTTCAGGTAGAATATTTATGGCGTGTATCATTTGCTGCATTTACTAATACATCACACTATTGACATATTTTTTTTCTTCAAATGTAGGAAATGTCTGTGACGAACAGGAAGAATAGAGAGATTATCGTTCGACCACGTAGGTGGATCGAAGTCATTCTTACAAATTCAGGAAGAGTTGCAAGCAAAGAAGGGTCGAGAAATAGGACGTGTTGACCTAATTAGGGAAACACACTCTAAAGGTGGTAAGTTTGTGAACGAGGTAGCTGAAAATGCACATGTAACATTTTTTGCTTTATTATCGTGTTTTTTTTTTTCACTTTTAATTTTAGTCGCTCGTTCTTACCCATTTAATTATTATGTCTAGCATCAAATGTTGGAATTACAATCCAGCCCCACTCTAGAAGGTTCTCAACCACTAACAGGGGATGAAATTTGTGAGACGGTTTTGGGTAGACGACCTGGATGTTCAAAAGGTCTAGGTTGGGGCCCTAAGCCTAAGTCAAGAAGGAGTAGCATCTCATCAAGCTCGTCATCTACTCAAGGAACAGAGGCGGGAATGGAGGAATTGAGAGTCAATTTCCAACAGTCTCAGTCGAGGATTAAGGAACTTGAAGACGTTCAGAAAAGAATGCAAGAGGATCATACAAGACAAATGGAATAAATGAAGAAAATGATTGAAGACATGGTATGATCACATAGAGGAGACCCATCAAATTAGGTATGATTACTACATTATTTAGTTGTCTAATATGTTGCTATCCTGCAGTTATGGTAGCAAAGTTTAGTTATGTCTTAAGTTACTTTATGATAATTAAAGAATTGTTGGCTATCCTGCAGTTATGGTGCCAAACAACTGGATTTTGATGTGTTTTTTGTTGGCTATCTTGTGTATTTATGAATGTTTACGAAGTTTAATGTGTTGTGAGAGGGAGGGGGGTGTAAAATTTGGGTTAAACCATTTTGGGGACAAATTTGAGTTTTATGTGTATTGGTCATTGTTTACTCGTTTTGTATGTTTTTGATGTTCGGGAGGTTCCATGTTTGTCGTGGGGGGGGGGGTGGGTAGAGTTTCATTACACCCGTCTTGTCCTGAACTTGGCAATTTTGTATTAAGGACAAAGATAAACAAGCCCAACCAGCCTATGTCAACAGGTGATGTGGCCCTATCCAGCTAGCCAATTCTGTAGAAGGGCCTCCTATTGAAGAGTGACACATGTCACTGACATTGTTTATTCACTTACTGTTTTGCCCTTGTGTTAGGCTCTGTGTATTTTAAAACATAAGCAGTTGTATTCTTTATGGTGTGTGTTGAAAAATAATCGAAGATAGACTGCAGTAGTTCGTGCTCTTTCCCTGCCTTTTGCTCTCTCCTTGCCTCTTGCTCTCTCCTTGCCTCTCGCTCTTTCCCTGTATCTCGCTCTCTCTTGTCTTTCGCTCTCTCCCTGTATCTTGCTTTCTCCTTGCCTTTTGCTTCTCCTTGCCTCTTCGCTCTCTCCCTATATTCTTGCTCTCTCGTTGCCTCTCGCTCTCTCCCTTTAATCTTGCTCTCTCCCTGTATCTCGTTCTCTCCTTGCCTCTCGCTTTTTCCTTGTATCTCGTTTCTCCTCCTAAATCTCTCTGCCTCTTGCTTTCTGTGAGTTTCCTCTTCTCTTTACGTTTTTCATTATCTTAACTTTTTTGTGTATTTATGATGTTTTACGAAGTTTAATGTGTTGTGGTTGGGGGGGGGGAGAGGTTGAGATAAACCATTTTGGGGACAAATTTGAGTTTTATGTGTGTTGGTCTTCTTGAGCTGTTTGTGTGTTTTGATTTCGAGAGTTACATGTTTGTCTGGGTGGATAGAGTTTCAATATACACTCGCACAGCAGTTATTGACAGTTTGAATCTGTTGTTTTGTGGCCTGTTTATCGATTGTCATTCATCCACCGGATTTTGTTTGAGTCATTCTATAAATTGGTTATGCTAATATCAGTGTGAATGATGAGCTGGCGATCAAGTTTGTTTATATGATTGTGTGTTTGCAGTGCCGTGTTCCTGTGCTGCGTTTTGAGACCTTTTTTGTTTTTTGTATTATGATTCATAATGTTCTAATTAGCGCTGTCGTTTGGATATTGTAATTTTTTACTTGTTATAATATGGACTTCATTTTCGTTTTTTAGTTATGTGAATCTTTATTTGGTATAATATGTTTTTACAGGTTTTTAGATCAAATTTTAAAAAATTACAAATGATATATTAAATTTTAATACTCTCCACGCACATAGGATCTCTCGACGCACTTTAAAACGGTGCGGGAGTTATGGTGGAACTCTTCGGGAGTTAAGGGGGAACTTCCGACGTAGTACAATACGTCGGGAGTTCCTCCATAACTCCCGAAGCCATTTAAAAGTGCATCGGGAGTTCCTCTCCCGACCAAACTCCCGACGACCGTTTATGCGTCGGGAGATCCTCCCCTGACAAATTTTTCACAGTTTTCCGACGAAATGTGGCGTCGGGAGAAGTTAGATTTCCTGTAGTGCCTTCCCAGATTACCCTTTTAATCCAAGAAAAGATGTGAAGATAGCAGTTGCCAACCCTCCTATGACAACTGACAGCTCAAAACTTACATCGTTAATAAGTTTCAAACTTGATCAAAAGAAAATTTTTAAATATCGAACTACTCCTATCACTAAAAAGACGTAGCAACAGTAGTAAGTCCAAGTCAATCAGCAGGAAGCGATTTGTTTCTTTAAGTTAATTTTCTAACTAGAGCGGTAAATGGGAGGGTTTTGTATGGAAGAGATATATGCGTGAAATTAAAATAAAAAGGTAAATGTAATCTAGAATAAGAATCTATCTATTTTCTAGAGCTAGAGAGAGTTTCCTATGCAATTTCTTTTATTAGGTATCAATTAATTACACTGAATCTGTCAACCCCTCAACCTATTAGAAAATCTAATAGCCTAATTAGCCAAATTTGATATGAAACAAAATTAGCCCTAATTCAATTTACAACTCTTCCTTCTCAGCGACATACAAGTTAAAATTGAATTCATTACGAAAGGGTTCCATTGTTGAGACATGTTACAAGTCAGAAAAACCATATCTTATAGCATGATTTATTTGGAAAAGATTATATTAGGGCATACATGCATTTGGTCAGAAAAAATCTAGACTTTACACATGCGATCCTAATATGCGCAGCTAAATCAATCAATATATGCATAGGCTATGACGATTTTGCAAACAAGAATTTCAATAAACTAATTTGTCAAATCAATTTATAAAAATTCTATTAAGATTCAATCAAATCATCCCAAAGAATTCACAACAATTCAGTTAAATTAATTAGAAAATCTTCAAAAAAAAAAAAAAACTTAGGGCTCTTGCTCAAAAGAAATTAGATAGGAGTTACTTCTTAATTCATAGACAAATCCGAGATACACATCCAATCCATTGATTACAACCCAAAACAAAAAGAAAAACTAACCTAAAGACACTAAAATCTGAAGGGAAAAAAAGAAGAATGAAGGTTAACTTCGGCAGAATTCCAATGCTAGGGGTAATGCTATCTCACGCGCGTGCTTCGCACTCCGTCCGTCAAAGTTCATAGCTGAAACGCTGAGCATTTCGTCGCACATCGTTGGATTGGAGCATTGCGTGGCATTCAACAGTGGCGATGTTCTAACTCCAGAGCGTTGCGACGCTTGGGGCAGTGTTGCAACGCTCCTCTACATCACGATCTATTGCCTCCAAGCGTTGCACGAGTGTCAGACTTAGGCAAATTACGAGCGTTGTGACGCTTCGGTAGGGGCATTTTGGTCTTTCAATTTCTTTGGAGTTCGGATGCTCAAATCAACTCCAAATTGCTTCAAATTAACCTCGATCGACTCCAAATCGCCAATTCTACCTCTTGGTTGCTCGATACCTACAAAATAGAAAAATAAACACAAAATCTAATAACGAGCCAGAATTAAACTAGGAATAATAACTCTTTTTGAGAGCTATCAAACACCCCCAACTTAATTCTTGCTCGTCCCGAACAAGGTAGAAACAAATAATCAAATAACACACAAAACAATCAAAGACATGCTAGCTTAATTCGCAATGTTGTTACTCCAGTCTTAACAGTCAAATAGAATGAAATTTGAAATCAAGAATGAAAATCAATTATGATCAATCAATGAAGCACAATTTTAAGAACGATTCTCAATCTATTTACACATGAGTGAGCCTATAGTTTTGTTAGTTAAGCTTGCACAACCCGAAAAAGTCATAAAAGGTCCTCATCCTGTCTTCCCTCTACTCTAGTTCAGTTATCAACCTCGGACATACCACACTTGCAAAAAAGAGGGCAACACTAAGACAAAGGTTCCTAAACTCCCACACACAAAACATAAAGGGTATTTATTTTACTTAGAGGGCTAACTTTCACACCCAACTGCCGGGGACCTATCACTCTTTTCACGCAGGCCCTAACTAGACACGGCGGAGGTATATCTTTTCACCTCTATCCATGCACACACACACTATTTTTTTTTTTGCAGGCATGTCGACTAATGCCTCTTTTTTTTTTTTTTTCAATTTTTTCAACTGACTTTTTTTGTTTTTAAAAAAAAAATTCACCGTATGCCCTATTTTATCCACTTTATCTAGTTTTTCTCTAAAACAAGTATGATTACTCTTATGTTAAAGGTGGATCTTTCAGGGTGACAACAGAAGTACAAACTAGATAACCCAATTTTAAGTACTCAAGACTTTAATTTCGCAAAACAATGACTTAAAGATGTATAAGAGACAATTTTTTTTTTTTTTAAAATTGAGCTAAAATCATGATCATGCTTTTCTAACGTTTTTTCATGCAAATTTTATCACAGGAAGAGTGCATCATAAACTATCATGATAACAACAGAGAAACCAAGCCAACAAGGCAATCACAGCACACAACATAGTTTGAGCACAACGCTCAAGGATCCTAAGCTAAAATAAAAACTACCCAATAGGTACCCCACCCCTAACTTTAAAATGATACATTGTCCCCAATGTATCTTAAATATATTTAAAAAAAAAAAAAAAGAGAGAGAAGAAGTTCAAGGGAACATAAAATCTCCCCTGAAAACATAGTCGTTCATGGGATGGTGGTGGTAGTAGGCTCTCCTCTAAAAAAGAAGCTCCTCTCTTCTAGGTCATCCCTACAAAACAAAAACAAAAAAAAATCTAATCTAGAAAAAAAATAAAGAAAATAGTAAATTATATCACCTGGCTCCCTCTAGGAAGGGCATTTTTTTAATGTCGATTGCTCGTCGTGACCTGTCCTCTGTCAAGGCACAAAAAAATTCTCGTATTTCTCTGGTCCCTTCTTGGATGAGTCGATATGGCCAGGTAAAGCCATAAGGGTTCCCATCTTTTGAAAAGAACCAGACATGTCGAATTTTGGATTTTTAATTTTGTTTGAAAAAAAGGAAAAAGAAAAATAAAAAGACTCAACTGAACTGAAAATAAAGACTCTGACTAACTGACTCAACTGACTCTAGAGGACAAGAAGAACAAAACTAAAAAATATACGATATACCAGACGACATAATAGGGCGAAGTTTTTAAATCTCTAACTCCATCACCTGGAAATTGATGTGTTTAGGCTCAGATTCTCAATAGTCCTCACAAACTGGTTCTAAACATGGCATGCTATCCTCCAACTCATCCTTAATGTCGACATAGATTACCTCATCACTGCTCGTCTCGGTGATGTCATAAGATATGGGTAACAGGGGTTCCCATCCTCTCTCAACTGAATTAGAAGATTGAATGACTGAGTCTCTAAAACTCTGAAGATCAGCTCCAACCTCAGTTGTGAAAACTAAAGCTCTCTTGGAGGTCGTGGATCTCCTACTAAAAAAATATATTGTTAATAGCAAGTTGTCTAATCACATCTTCTAATGACATACCTGAGTCAGTAGTGTGAGCATGCATCATCATGTCGGATGTGGTAAGGTGTGAATCATAGTGGAACTGGTCCCATCTTAGGTTTCCATAGCTATAGGACTCCTCTCATTTAGGCCGATGGAAATCGTCATCCATATAACTAGGATAACCTTCCATGGAGTAATCTCGTGGCATAGGTTTCACTGCAAACTTGGGCATGCTTGGTCAGGGTGATCAATCCTATATGCTTGCACTTGCTACAGGTTACCTGCAACCAAATGACTAACTAAAGAAGTTAACTCAGCAAGTTGACCTCGAAGGTCACGAACCTTGTCATTAAACCGTGATGCTCCACTCGATTGTCCCCATCCTCGTTGTCAATATTTGTCCATGCTTAAAATACTGACACAAAAAAGGAAAACAAATTAAAAACAAAAGAATACTCTAACTAGAAATTTAACTAACGAAACATCAATGGCTTTCCCGACAATGGCGCCATTTTTACTAGCCCAAAACTTACGTCATTAATAAACTTCAAACTTGATCAAAAGAAAATTTGTAAATACCGAACTACTCTCATCACTACAAAGACGTAGCAATAGAGGTAAGTCCGAGTCGATCTGCAGGGAAGTGTGATTTGTTTCGTTAAGTTAATTTTCTAATTAGAGCAGTAAATGGAGGGTTTTTTGTGGAAGAGATATATGCGTGAAATTAAAATAAAAAAATAAATGTAGAATAGGAGTCTATCTAATTTTTAGAGCAAGAGAGAGTTTCCTATGCAGTTTTTGTCATTAGGCATCAATTAATTACACTGAATCTGCCAACCCCTCAACCTATTAGAAAATTTAATAGCCCAATTAGCCAAATTCGATATTAAACCAAATTAACCCTAATTCAATTTACAACTCTTCTTTCTTAGCGACATACAAGTTAAAATTGAATTGCATTACGAAAGGGTTCAATTGTTGAGACATGCTACATACATGCTTTATTTGGAAAAGATTATATTAAGGCATACATATATTTGATCAGAAAAAGTCTAGACTTTACATATGCGATCCTAATATGCGCAACTAAATCAATCAATATATGCATAGGCTATGACGATTTTGCAAATAAGAATTTCAATAAGCTAATTTGTCAGATCAATTTATAAAAATTCCATTAAGATTCAATCAAATCATCCCAAAGAGTTCACAATAATTCAGTTAAATTAATTAGAAAACCTTCAAGAAAATAAACATAAGGCTCTTGCTCAAAAGAAATTAAATAAGAGTTTACCTCTTAATTCATAGACAAATCCGAGATACACATCCAATCCGTTGATTACAACCCAAAATAAAAAGATAAACTAACCTAAAGATACTAATTTAAGGGAAAGGAAGAATGAAGTTTAACTTCGGCCTCCATTAGTTCAACCCCACAAAGTTAGCATATTTTGACCTAAAATCGAAGAGGAATATTTATAAAAAATTAGGACATCGTCGCAATGCTAGAAATAGTGTTGCAACGCTAAAGCGACTGAAAGGGATCATCAAGGCAGAAGTCCAATACTAGGGGTAACGTTATCTCGCGCGCGCACTTCGCACTCTGTCCGTCAAAGTTCGTAGTGTTGCAACACTCTGAGAGAGCATTGCAACACTCTGAGAGAGCATTGCAACACTCTGAGAGAGCATTGCAACGCTGAGCATTTTGTCGCACAACGTTGGGTGGTGTTACAATGGCAGCGATGTTCTAACTCTGTCTCTTATACACATCTAGATGTGTATAAGAGACAGTATATAATCTAAACTTAAACATTCAATTTAAACATATTCATTATGTTTCCCAATAAATAATCAAATTTGAAATTTAAATGTAATATTTATATGATAATAATAATATAACATTAGATAACTATACTAAATAAATATGTAAAAGCTAATCGGGGCGGGGTCCCGCCCGTAGGAAAATTGGAGATCTCTACCTGCATCACGATCTACTGCCTCCAAGCATTGCATGAGCGTCAAACCTAGGCAAATTACGAGCACTGTGACGCTCCGTTAGAGGCATTTTGGTCTTTTCAACTCCTTTGAAGCCTGAATGCTCAAATCAACTCCAAGTTGCTTCAAATTAACCCTGATCAGCTCCAAATCGCCAATTTTACCTTTTGGTTGCTCGATACCTTCGAAATAAGAAAATAAACACATAAAATCTAATAACGAGCCTGAATTAAGCTAGGAATAATAGCTATTTTTGAAAGCTATCAACAACTATTGTCGAACATACTCTTGTAAGCCTGTGTCCTTGGCTTTTGTTTAACCTGATCAACAGTTTATAAATATCTAGAAATTAACACATAATCATAGCAACAGCTAAAAGCAGACAGGCTGCTACTAATTAGAATATTAACTCTAACATACGAAACAGTTTCAGAAAAATCAAACTTATTTATGCCAACAGTTCTACCATGTCCCCCATGGCATGTACATATAAAACTTGAGTTTTAACAGGACTTAGGCAACCACAAAAAATTCACGCCTTCTATGATTCTTGAGTAGTGACTGATCGGTAGAACCGCTAGACTTTAGGACGTCGACCGCTACCTGGGGAGAAAAACATTAAAAAGGGTGAGCTCTAAATGCCCAGTGAGTAACTTCCTTAAATAAAACATGCTTCCATTAACTAATAATATAAAAATTTTTATAATAAAGCATTTACATTCACATTCCACGGTTCGAAAATAAATTTAAATATGTGAAATCATAACATGTAAACATTGGACTAAAACTCATCAACATTCCTGTAAAATTCTTTTACTCCCTTGCCTGAACATGCGGGAGAGTCCCTTTTCTTGATCCCTAATAACCTTAATTGAGAAAGAGCCTTTTGTTGAAGGAACTCTTATTCAAGAGTATCTACGAGCAAAAGCGGATCTTTCCAATTCATTGTGACAGAATTACCGCATATACATTCAAACATACTTTCATAATGCTAAAGAGATCAAGAAATCATACCAGATGTAGATTTCCTTTTTACAGCGAGTTTGAAGCCCAATCGTCTACCTCGAACAATCATCACTCAGACAGAAGGAAACGGAGAAGAAAAAACCACTCAAAGCCCTCAGTATTCTTAGAATGAGAATCCAAAATGTGCGCTTTGTTCGGATTTGGTAGAAGGAAGGAGGAAGAGCGACCGTACATAATGATCAAGCAAGTGGGAAATGCGATCGTCTATCGCATAGACAATATGCTTGATCATTTAGGTAAAGTATACGATCGTGTAGTAAAAGTAAGCGATCGTCTAAAGGATTGTGTAGGAAAAGGTAAACGATCGTCTAAATGATTGTGTAGGAAAAGGGTGAGCGATTGTCCAAACGATCGCGTAGGAAAAAGGTGAGTGATCGTCCAAACGATCTCGTAGGAAAAACTAAGCGATCGTCTATACAATCGTTTAGAAAATATCGGGAGCTAAATGATCGCTTAGGAAAAAGGTAAATGATCGTTTAGATAATAGCACGCGACGGTGTAATCAATATGCGGTCGCTTAGCAATATCGTATATGTAAGCGATCGTGTAGTCACTATCGTATAGGCACTGATTTTCTAAATGATGACACTATCTTTTTCACAATATCCGCGTACATCGAGATCAACACACCGTCTGCTATTTATAATGCATTCATTCGTTATTTAGAACGAAGTGGCGCTTTCCCATTTCCTTTACAACCATCCAATGAATGTGATTCATAACTTATAAATTAATATCATATATTAATTATAATATTTCTCCTCTACTAGATATAAATCATATTTATATCCAATTTCCTCCAAATTAATGTATCTCATACATAAAGTTAATTATATCATATTTAATTAACTCGTTCAATTATATCATATATAAATATAATCAAATTGACCCAAAAACTGAATCTCAACTTGTATCCAAGCTACCAAGGGGACCTTATGGACCTATGGCTCGAAGCTCCAACGATACGTGAATAGCTGACTAAACTCTTTAGTCACGATATCCACCATCCGTTAACTGCTAGGCATTCCACTAAATACCGACAATTCAACTCTTCTTGCCATAGATATATTTCTATGTCCATTGGATATAACCAATCATCAGTACGATGACCTTTCACAGATGCTCATAATTACAATAGGCCAATTTACCGTTTTGCCCTTGTAAGTACATCTTCCTCCTTAAGTACCGCCCCTCTAATGAATAATACAACATAGTTCTACTATGTGTGAACACCTCTCGAGCCATGAGAAGGTGCATGGCACCACATCGCTCAAGCCCTGAAATCAACCCGTAAAGGAGCTATCTATCTACTTACCTCTGCCTCGTGGAAGGAGTGAATTCCATCTTATGTAGCTGAGTTCCCAACTCCCAAATCAGACCAATCCTCAAAATGGTAGGTTTGAGTCGGCGTTCTGGCCACTCGTACCCATGCAAATCAAAGGACCGCCCTCAATGGCAGGAGTTCCCAACTCACTCAAGATTAAGGTCATGTTACCTATGGTCATCCTAGTGATGTGAAGTCTCAATTATGAACGATGTTATATAACGAGATGTTAACACTTCGTGGTCAGGTCTTATACAAACTCTTTATATAGGACGTCCCCGCTCGCATGTCCCCTACATGAATGATCAAGATCAGATCATCTGTGACAAGTCACAACACTTGTGACTATTCAAGAAAGCAGGCCGCATCCATAGCGTTACCAGGATAAGGTTTCCTTCATATATCCATATACTACTGACCATTTTGGTTATCACTCAAGACATGATCCACTTGTATGTCACCACATACATGCTTGAGTCACATACATATAACCAGAGATTTTATGTTTATTGGTTTGTGGTAAAATCTAAATGTGCAAAGTCAAGTAGTGAAATAAATTCATTTATATTATGCATCACAAATGTTTGTACAAAGTTGTTTACAAACTACTGGACACGGGACTTTAGGGCATAAACCCCAACATTTTGCTCAATCTCATCAACATCAATAACATAGATCCTACGTGCACGTAGAACTGGATATGATCCCGCTTATCTTACCATACCTTCGGTAGCAAGGATCGCCATATAACTGGGTACCTTACCATACCTTTGGTACCAAATGCTCAGAAGTAGGTTTTACTTAGCAAATATTCACGTTAACATCATAAACATCATACTCATCATCATGCTTAAGGAGATCAGTAAATAGCTCATTTTAAATGCTAAGTCATGGTATAAAACTCAAGTGGAACGCATGGAAATTACATATAAAAACTGTCTTTAAATCATTAACACGCGTTCATACTCGACTCCCTTTACTTAAAGCATGTGTTGAAACATCACGATTAAAGCAACCATGTGTTGGAAAGATCAAGATAAAACTAACTATACATTAGAAATTCATAAATAAAATACTTAGCAAATATTTTGAGAACTAGTCACTCACTATCTTTAGGTTACTGCTTTAAAGAATTGTAGGCCTCCCCTATATGCGTTTGCTTTGTAAGAATAATAAAAGTATTTAGTTAACGCTTTAGCTTCCTCTCGAGCTTAACTTATTATTCAAGGTAACTTATAATAAGCCTCAAATCTAGTTCGATGCATCATTTCATTTCTTCTCCTACTCGACACATCCTCAGGATAATATGTTTATCACATAATCACACTTAACTAAATCTTTAATTTACGACCAACTAGTGTGTGTGGGAACTCGCACAAGATACTCCTTTACGTCAAAATGTGCTAGATTTTCCTATGTGACGATGGTTTGCCTACACTTAACATCTATTGGCCAGCTGCTTTCTTATGCGTGGGTTACAGTTGCTTACTTGTTCATCTAATCAAAATTTTAGATTTCACTTTCAGCTTGCATAATTTAAATTCCAGATATAATCTCATGAAACTTTCTTCTAAGAAATTATTCCTAAATATCTCAGCTATCTTACCTTAGAAATCCAATTTCTGATTCCTTTCCCCGAGCTTGGAATTCTCCAATCTTTACAATTCGTCCATATGGCCTTAGATGCTCGACTACTTGAAGAAATTCTGCAACTTATAGCTCAACTCCATGGAAATTCTTCTCTGGCAACCTTGTCTCAACTCTTTCAGACTTCAAGCTTAAGTTGGTAGAACTTCTCCTCCCTTAGCTTACGTAAAATGCCAAAACCAAACACCTTCATTCAAACTCTTCTTTCATACTAAGGCTGCATGCTATTAAGCTTCTTAAAAAGACGCCTGACACACTTAACCCATCCTTAGGGCCTCTAAGCACGCCATGTAGCCTACTCATTAAATGTTTAAATTGAATGCTTAAGTCTCTTACCAACGGCCAGGCTTGCGTTCCTGCTAGCCTTTTGCCTCGGCTAATGCATACCACGACTAATGCCTGCATCTCTTATCTCTAGCACGCCTTAGCACTCCTCGCCTACCATGTGTTCACTTAGGCAACCTCAATTGCCCACACACTCTCCATCTTAGGCCTTCACTGACCTTTAAGCCCTTGACGCATACCTCTTCTTACACTTAATCAATTTTCCACCCTTAGGTACTTAAGCCCATAAATGCCCATGCGTCCTTCACTTGTCTTAGCTTTTCCAAAATTTGTCTATGTGTTGGCTGTTCTTTGCTACTCGAGAGCACCTCATCTCAAGACTTAGAATTTTTTTTCCATCTCTATCTCACACGCATACTCATTATAACTTCCATAATTCTTCAATTACTACAAACATTATAATCACATACTCACAAGAATTATACACATAATTAGGATAATTAACACGTAATTAAATGAACTTAAACGTAATTAACTAGTAAGATAGATTTAGTGGTTTACAATCGGCCTCTGAGCTTGTTAATCTTCTTGAATGATTGACCTTTGGGCTTGATGATCTTCTTGGAATATCAATGTTGGAAGAATGCTTGTATCTCCAAAGGACTTCAGTCTTCAAGTGTGGCCAACTTGTGGAGTTTTCTGATTGTAGAGAATTCCCTATAGGCTCTTTGGAGTCTAGAATTGTTGATTCCACTTGAAGACTGAAGTCCTTTGGAGATACAAAAATTCGTTCAATACTCCAACTTCAAGAACATCCATATGTTCTGTTTCCGTACATCAAGCATACGTATTGAATCAAAAGAGAATCAAAGGATTAAGTACTAGAAATCAAATCACACCCACATAAAATTTACATCAACATAAATTCAACTCCACGAAATACATTTCTCTAGAAGCCTCATGCGAACACTAATCCTCCAAGAAGATCATCAAGCCCAAAGGTTGATCATCCAAGTAGATTATCAAGCCCAAAGGCTAATCATCCAAGAAGACCAACAAGCCCAAAGGCTGATCATCCTAGAAGAACATCAAGCCCAAACGCTGATCATCCAAGAAGATCAACAAACCCAAAAGCCAATCATCCAAGAAGATCATCAAGCCTAAAGATTGATCATCCAAGAATATCAACAAGCCCAAAGGCCATTCATCCAAGAAGATCAACAAGCTCAAAGGCCGATCATCCAAGAAGATCAACCAGCTTAAAGATTAAAGTTTATTTTGGAAGCATCAAAGGGTTATGTGTTAGAGATTGTATTCACTATACTGAAATTAATATAAATACAAAAGTTCAAATTCCACAAAATAAGTTTCTCCGAAAACCTTGTGCAAATAAATTGACACGTTCGGTGGGACATCTCTACCTCTTATCTTTCTCTCATTATCCAAATCAACAAATCAACAAATGGCACCAAAATAAGTTGCATCTAAAGAAACTGCTACAAGTAGATTCTATATTGGACCTGTCACTCGGAGTCACTCAAAGGGGATTATACACGAGCAAGAACAAGGCTTTGTTATCGTGGAGAAAATATAGGAACAACTTATGAATTTCCTAAAGGCGGGATTATCATCAGAGAAAATCCTCTGTTTGACAACTCTGCTCCTGCTTCTAGTTAACTAGAGAAAGAATCACACTTTGATGTAGTGTCTGTCATGATGGCTGACATGATGTCTGAGTCGGCCAGGGTAGAGATAGAGAGGAAGATAAATCTCTTAGTGAAAGCTAATGAGGAGCGGGACCATGAAATTTCTTCCTTAAGAGATCAAATATAGGCCTAAGAAACTACTGAGACGAGTCAAACTCCAACTGCCAAAACTAATGACAAAGGAAAGACTGTTTTACAGGAAAGTCAACTGTAACAATCCACCTCTATCGCCTCCCTATCAGTTCAACAGCTGCAGGATATAATTACAAACTCCATAAGGGCTTAGTACTGAGAATCGTCATAATCTTCTTTTATGTACTCCAATTGGTACACCAAGAGAATCGACAACTTGAGAATGCTAGCTAGGTATCAACCTCCAAAGTTCTAACAGTTTGATGGAAAGGGCAATATCAAACAACATCTTGCTCACTTCATGGAAACTTGCAAAAACCAGGAACCAGAGTAGATCAACTCGTCAAGCAGTTTGTCTGTACCTTGAAAGGAAATGCTTTCGATTAGTATACTGATATAGAGCCAGAAGTGATTGATAGTTGGAAAGAGAGTTCCTTATCTGCTTTTATAGCATTATGCATATCATTAGCATGATGGAGCTGACAAGCACCAAGCAGTGGAAGGGAAATCCAGTCATTGACTTCATCAACCGATGGAAAGCTCTGAGTTTGAATTGCAAAGATAGACTCACTGAATTATTTGCAGTGGAGATGTGCACCCAAAGCATGCACTAGGAGCTTCTCTACATCCTACAAGGGATAAAACCTCGTACATTTAAGGAGTTAGCAATACATGCTCATGACATGAAGCTGAGCATTGCCAACAGGGGAACTAAATATTTCCTAGTCCCTGAAGGGAGAAAGGATAAGAAAGAAATCAAAGGCACTGAAAATATTGTGAATAGTGCCATAACAGAATCTATGGTCGTCAATATGACCCTGCTAAATTTTTCCTCCAAAGGAAGAGAAACAATATTTTAAAGAAAGTATGATGGTGACAAAAAGCATCATCACACTCTTAAAGAAAGATAGGAGAAGGACTATCCATTCCCTGACTCTGATGTTGCAGACATGCTGGAACAATTGCTAGAGAAACAACTTATTCAGCTGTCAGAATGCAAGAGACTAGAACAAGTAAGAAGAGTAGATGATCCTAATTACTGCAAGTATCATAGGGTTGTTAGTCACCCAGTTGAATATATCTCAGACAAATCATATTGCAATGGCAACGACTTCAAATGTTTCACCATCAACACCATTTTATGATCAAAGGGAAATCTTGATCCAGTTTGAAGCCTTCAAGACAATAGCTGTTCGGTTCTTGCAAAAGAACGAGACGAAAGGACTCCAAGAGAAGAAAGAACCAATCGAAGAGAAGGATGAAGGGTAGAGAGTTTTGATTCATCGAAAAATAAGACAACCAAATTCCACCAAAAAAAAGTTGCGCTCCTATCGAAGTTATAGAAGAGGGAACAAGACTCAGAAAAAGAAAGATATGGCATGGAAGCCTAAGCCTGTTAAGGAAGAAGACAAGGACTTTCCTCAACTTCAATTGTCGGTAACTTTGTCCGAATTTCACCAAAGAAGCTTTTTCAATAATCATTCAGAGGAAGTATAAGAAGTTATTGCATGTCATGCTATCAACATAGCAGAAGTCGACAACAATCGTATAACCATTGAAGAAGTCAATAATTCAAAAGAAACCGAGCAAAGAATTTCTATCTTTGATCATATCAAGCCTTCAACTACTCGATCTTCAGTCTTCCAAAGATTGAGTATGGCCACGATGGAAAAGGAAAACCAATGTCCACCATCTACTTCCATTCGAACTTCAGCCTTCAAAAGGTTAAGTATCTTCACATTTGAGAAACATTGACCTTCAACATCTGCTTTTGATTGTCTTAAAATGACAAGTGATCAATATGAAAGAAAGATGAAAATCTCGAAGACAAAACTATTTCATGATGAAAACAACGACGAGAAGATTCACAGCCGTGTTCCTTCACATAGGAAGAGGAAGTTGTCTGTTGATATAAATATAGAAGGTTCCTTGATTGTGAAGCCAAAACTCATCATATTGATAAATCCTACAAATGAAGAGGACGATCAAAGCCATGATGAAATCAGGACTTCTGAAATTTAAATGTAGAAGCTCTTTATCACAAGAGCTTCTACATTTAAATTTAAGTATCTTCACATCAGAGAAAGATTGACCTTCAACATCTGCTTTTGATTGTCTCAAAATGACAAGTAATCAACATGAAAGAAAGATGAAAATCTCGAAGACAAAACTATTTCATGAAGAAAACAACGACGAGAAGATTCACAGTCGTGTTCCTTCAGCATGAAGAGGAAGTTGTCTGTTGAATATAATATAGAAGATTCTTTGATTGTGAAGCCAAAACTCATCATATTGATAAATCCTACAAATGAAGAGGACGATCAAAGCCATGATGAAATCAGGACTTCTGAAATTTAATGTAGAAGCTCTTTATCACAAGAGCTTCTACATTTAAATTTAAGTATCTTCACATCAGAGAAAGATTGACCTTCAACATCTGCTTTTGATTGTCTCAAAATGACAAGTAATCAACATGAAAGAAAGATGAAAATCTCGAAGACAAAACTATTTCATGAAGAAAACAACGACGAGAAGATTCACAGTCGTGTTCCTTCATGCATGAAGATGAAGTTGTCTATTGATATAAATATAAAAGGTTCTTGATTGTGAAGCCAAAACTCATCATATTGATGAATCCTACAAATGAAGAGGATGATCAAAGCCATGATGAAATCAAGGACTTCTGAAATTTAAATGTAGAAGCTTTTTATCACAAGAGCTAAACTGCATGTTGCTCTTAGCTTGCATGAGCTTAAAAGGTGAATGAACCCCCCCCCCCCCAACAAAAAAAAAAAAAAAACTTTTGAACTACATTAATGACTTGATCTATATTTATTATAAAGGATAGTAGGACAGCTTGAAGGAAACTTCAAGTTCAGTCAGTAAAAAAAAAAACTTCTTGAACTACGTATGACTTGATCCTATTTATTATAAAGGGTACTAAGGAAACTTTAAGTTTATTCCAAAAAAAACAAACAAGAAAAAAAACTTGGAACTACGTAATGACTTGATCCCTTTCTTCAAGGATACGTAGGCAACTTAAAGAAATTTAAGTTCAGTCCATCAGAAAGGGTACCACAACCACCTAAGTGTGACACTACAAGATTGATGTGAAGGAACTGTGAAGTTTTGTAGTGGAAGTGGGGATCGACGTAATTTTCAATTTTTTTATAGAACACAAATTATTACAGAACCAAAACAAAAAAAATTATGCATTAATTAAAATTCACAACATGTTTAGAAGAAAAAAAGGGAAGAAGAATCATACCTTTGATGAACACAAAAATTCTTTACTGATTCCCCTTCTCCAGATCCGATCACGAACTCTTCAAATTTCCTCAAATAAAACAGCCACCCAATATGGCACCACCAAAAGACAATTCTCTTGTTTCTTTGTAAGGGATGAGAAGAATATGAGTGTGTGGGCTCTGTGTTTTTTTTGGGAAGAGGGAAAGTGATTTGTTTTAGAAAAAAAAAAAATCCTATGTGTGAGTTTTTGGGAGAATCCTAGAGAGAGAGCTTTTTCAGCATCAATCTTTGAGAAGAAGCAGAAGATATTATGGGGAAAAACCTCCTCACACCACTTCCCTTCTCTACATGGGATGAAGAGAAAATTAAGGGGAGGGAGTTATTTCCCTCCTTTTAAATTTAAAACTAAAATTAAATTAAATTAAATCAATTAATTTAAATATATATATATATATATATATATATATATATATATAATATATATATATATATTATATATATAATAATACTATAGTTTTATATTATATCAAATACAATATAACTTATGTCTTATAGTTTTAATTCTTTCATTAATTTGGGGTATTTAATATAAATCATATTTCTACTAAATTTAATTATATGAATCCAATCAATATAATTAATATTTGAATCATATTCAAATATTTATTTTCTCTCAAATAAACTTTATATTATAATATATCAAATATATTATATTAATTATACCACATATAATTAATTAGTTTAATTATATGTTTAATTATATCACATATAATTAATCTCCTCAATTAATTTGAACAATTCAAATTAATCCAAAATTAATTCCTAATAGTCCCTATTGAGCTTCAGAGGGGACTTTATGGACTTGTAGATTGAAGCTCCAAAGGTACTTGAATAATTAATTAAACTTCTTTAATTAATTATTTAACATCCATTAGCTGCCAATCACTCCACTAAAGATCGATAGTTGCACTCTTCGCACTACAAATATATTTTTGTGTCCATTGGATATAATCAATCAACGACGCCATAACCCTTCACAAATTATTCGTAAGTACAGCTGGGCCAAAATTATCATTTTGGCCCTGTAATTACATCTAACTCCTTAAGTACCACTGATCCCTCTAATGAACAATAAGTCATAATCCAATATGACCAAACTGAAGGAACTCTAAATATATAGAGGACCTATGAGCGGAAGCGGATCGTCTAAACTCTATTGTGCAAGAACTCATACATTCACAGTCATACTAAACAGATTATGCATTAAATCATAAATTACAACATGCTTCAAATTAAATACAAAGGATCAAGAAAACAATACCTTTGAAGAACCTTTCTTCAAGTGTTTCCCTCGATCAAACTCGAATGCAATAAGCAACTGGAACTCCGTCAAACAGTAACAAGTATCAACACGATCCTCGAATAGATCTAGACATTATCACTGAGTTACCTTGGTATTTTCGCTGTGAGAATCCAGGAATGGTAGGCTTTGGCTGATTTTAGTTTGAGGGAAGGATTGGAGTGAAGAAGAAGAATGATCGAGTAAGCAATAACACCATCGTGTAGAAGATGAGGTCTATCCCATAGACTCAATACTCAGTCGTTTAGTTAAGAGCACTATTGTATAGTAAACTCGACGCTATCGTGTAGTCACTTGATAGAAAATCTGACAACTCATTTCGTGGAATCATTAGAAAAACAATTTTTCATCTTTATTCCACTTTGCCATAAAACCGTATAACCACCCACTAAACGTAGTTATTGGAGAAAAAAAAATGTAATTATCATATAATTAATAAATTATAAATAAATACAATAACTAACTTACCATATTATATTTATAACCTATAGTTTTAATATTGCATCATATACAAGACATAAACCATAGTTCTTTTTATCTTTTCATGGCATTTAATATAAATCATATTTATATTAAATTTAATAACTATGAATCTAATTCATAGAACATATATTGAATCATATTCAAATACTAGTTTCTCCAATCAAACAATAATGTATGAAATACATTATATCAATTATATCATATATAATTGAATTAATTTAATTATATCACATATGATCAAATTCCCTCTTGTTAATTTGAACATTTCAAACTAATCCAAAAACCGATTCTCAACTTGAATCCATTAAGCTACTAAGGGGACAGTATGGATCTGTAGTATGAAGTTCCAACGGTACATGAATAACTGACTGCACTCTTTAATCACGATATCCACCATTTGTTAACTACTGGACACTCCACTAAAGACCGACAGCTGCACTCTTCGTACTACAGATATATTTTCGTGTCCATTGGATATAACCAATCAACAGTACGATGACCCTTCACAAATCGCTCATAAGTACAGCTAGGCCAAATTACCATTTTGCCCCTGTAGTTACATCTAACTCCTTAAGTACCACAAATTCCTCTAATGAACAATAGATCATAGTCCTACTATGACTAAACCCCTCTCGGGCCAAAAGAGAGTGTGGCGCCACATTGTCCAAGCCCCGACATCAGCCCTTAAAGGAGCAATTTATCTACTTACTCCTACTTCGGGGAATGAGTGAATTCCATCTTGTGTAGCTGAGTTTCCAACTCCCCAATTAGACGAATCCCTAAAATGGTAGGCATGTTGAGTCGGTGATTTGGCCACTCTCACCCATGCAAATCAAAGGACCGCCCTCATAGGCAGGAATTCATAACTCACTCAGGATTAAGGTCATGTTACCTATGGTCATCCTAGTGAAATGAAATTCTCAATTATGAACGATGTTATATAACGAGACTAAACATTTCGTGGTCTGGTCTTATATAGACTCCTTTATATAGAATATCTCCGCTTGCATGTCTAATATATGAATGATCAGAATCAGGTCATTTGTAGCACTTTACAACATTTGTAACACCTACAAAGCGGGTCACACTTGTAGTGTCACCAGGATAAGGTATCCCTCATTATCCTTATACTACAAACCATCTAGGTTATCACTTAACACACGATCCACTTGTATGTCTCTACATGCATGTTTAAGTTACAACGATAACCATGGATTTTAGTTCATTGGTATGTGATTAATGCAACTAAAATATCAAATATTTCATAGACTGAAGTGAATAAAATATCATATATTATAATCACAAAGTGTTTGTTCATACAAGTGTTTACAAACTATAAGACCCTACGAGATTTAGGGCATCAACCCCAACACAAACCCCTTTCGGGCCAAGAGAGGGTGTGATGCCACATTGTTCAAGCCTCAGAATCAGCCCTTAATGGAGCAATTTATCTCCTTAGACGTTAGGGAAGGAGTGAATCCCTAAATCCAATAAACTAAGACCCATGACTATTGTATGAGTACTTGAACTTTATGTGGAGACATAAGAGTGGATGAGGTTCGAGTAAATAGTCAAAATGATCTATGGTACATGAATAAGGATGGGTACCTTATTCTGGTAACACCATTGGATGCGACCTACTCTATAATTGTTACAAAGAGTTGTAAAGTGCTACATATGATGTCATCTTAATTCGTACATGTTATGACATGAGGAGTGGGGGCGTTCTATGAAATGAGTTTGCATAAGATCAGGACCAAGAAATAAGTCACTCTTATTTTATAACGTTGTTTACTGTTTAAGACCGACTATTTCACCTAGATGACCTAGGTAACTCGATCTTAATCTTGAGCTAACTATGAACTTCTATTTATTTGGGATTGCCCTTAGATTTGCATAGGTGAGGGTTGGCTCAATAGCACCGACTCAATAAGACTCTCATTTCAGGGGTAAGACCGGATAGATAGCTTAGGACGTAGGGTGCAAGAAGGAGTTCACACCTACCCGATTTAGGATAGGAGAAAGGTTGTTCCCTCAAGTACTGAATCCAGGTCTTGAACAAGGGGCCTCACCCTCTCACTGGGTTGAGAGAGTTGGTTTAGTGATTGGATCACAAACCATTTGTTCATTAGAGGATCAGTAGGAACTTGAAGAATAAGACGTAATCTCGGGGGTAAAACAGGTATTTGACCTAGCCGTTATTACGAACAACCTGTGAAGGGTCGACTTACTGATTATGGTTAAATCATGTGGACATAATATATCTACAGTGAAGGGAGTGCAACTATGGGCTTTAGTGGAGTGACCCATTAGTTAACGAATGGCAATTAATCTAGTTTAATGAGTTTAGTCAATTAATCTCAGATCGTTGGAGCCCATGATTTGTAGGTCCGCGAGGTCCCCCTACTAGCTCGTAACGGACTAGCTCTAAAATAATGTGATAAGTTAATTTGAAACGTTCAAATTAGAATTAAGGGAATTAGTAATTATCTGAGACATAATTACATGTTTAATTTGAGAATTAAACAGAATAGGAGAATTTATATATTTAAATATATAAAGATGGATATGTGTTAAAATTAATTTAATATTTGATATTAAATTAATTAAGTTTTATTTAATAATTAATTTATGAAATTAATTAAAATTTTCAGTTTTAAAATTATTTTTGATTTATGAGATAAAATTGGAAAAGTGAAACTAAAATTGGAAAAGATGGAAAAAGTTGTTTTTCCATTATCCATCTCCTTAGTTGCTCACTCAAATGGCATTCATTTTGCCTTGTCTTCTCCTAGCATGAGCTGCAACTCATGCAACTCTTTTCTTTGCATGTTGATCTGCAATATAATGAAGAGATTAGAGTGAAAATCAGGGATGCAATCTATAGACTATTTCAGAGAAAATTCGGGTTGAAGAAAGAGTTCTTCAACAAGATTATTGCAGTGAGCATTTCTCCTTCATCTCTTGATTCAAGCTTTTTTTGAGTCCCACAACTCAATCTAGAGCACCAAGAGAATAGTGGGAAAGATCTTGAGGTGGTCTACAATAAGATTTGGAGAAGATAGCAGCTGGAGAAGGAGCTTTGAAGAAGTTCTACAAGAGGTATGTCTTGAAACTCACTTGTTTTTCTACAAGAACATGCTTAATATTTTGCCAAAATTAGTGAATTTGAATACTTAGATGATCCTTGTGCTTCTGCTGTTGATGATACAATCCTACAGATTGATGCTGGTGAGATGATGATGTGGGTTGGATTTGGGCACGTCATCTCGATAGTGACAGTAGGAGGTCTCCAGTTGACTTTACATAATAAATTCATTTTACTAGAAAATGTATATGTAGTTCCTGGTTTAAAAAAGAACCTAATTTCTGTAAAGTGTTTATTAGAACAATCTTATTGTATCAACTTCCATGTAAATAAAGTGTTTATTTCCAAAAATGGTGTTGATATTTGTTCTGTGAAACTGGAAAATAATCTTTATGTGATAAGAACGTTAGCAACTAAAGCCCTCCATAACACTGAAATGTTTAAAACTGCAGTAACTCAACATAAAAGACTTAAAATTTCTCCTAAAGAAAATACCTAACTTTGACACCTAAGATTAGGACACATCAATCTTAATAGGAATGAGAGGTTGGTGAAGAATGGACTTCTAAGTGAGTTAGAAGAAAATTCATTACATGTGTGTGAGTCATGCCTTAAAGGAAAAATGACCAAAAGAACCTTTACTGGAAAAGTTCACAGGGCCAAATAACCTCTAGAGCTGGTACATTCAGACCTCCGTGGTCTGATGAATATTAAAACCAGGGGAAGTTTTGAATATTTCATCACTTTTACCGATGATTATTCAAGATATGGGTATGTTTATTTAATGCAACATAAGTTTGAATCTTTTGAAAAGTTCAAAGAATTTAAGGCTATTGAAAATTAATTAAATAACTATAAAGACATTTCAATCTGATCTAGGTGGAGAGTTTATAGATCTGATATTCCAAAACTATTTGATAGAACATGGAATTGTATCCCAACTCTCAGCACCTGGTACACCTCAGTCGAATGGTGTATCAGAAAGAAGAAATCGAACCTTGTTGGACATTTTTTTTTATCTATGATGAGTTACACTTCCTTACCTAACTTGTTTTGGGGTTATGCAGTAGAGACTGCAACGTATATTTTGAAGTTCATTCCATCCAAAAGTGTTACCAGAACACCTTTGGAGTTATGAAATAGTCGTAAAGCTAGTTTATTTCTTTTCAGAATCTGGGGTTGTCCAGCACATATGCTTGAGGCAAATCGTAAGAAATTGGAACCTTGTTCAAAACTATGCCTATTTGTAGGTTACCCCAAAGGAACGAGAGGTGGTTTCTTCTTTGACCCTAAAGAAAACAAAGTTTTTGTATCGACAACGCTACTTTTCTGGAAGAAGACCACATAAGGGAGCTTAAGCCCCACAGTAAAGTTATGTTGAATGAACTTTCCAAAGAAACTACTAAATCTTCAACAATAGTTGTTGAAGAACACAACACCTCAACAAGAGTTGTTGAAATTGGATCATATAGTAGGCCAAATTCACCTCAAGTGTTGAGGGAACCTTGACGTAGTATGAAGGTTGAGAACCCACCTGTTCGTTATATGGGTTTAACTAAAATCCTAGCTATGGTAGTTGATGGAAATGTTGAGGATCCATTGTCTTACAAGAAGGCAATGAAGGATGTTGACAAAGATGAGTGCATCAAAGCTATGGATCTCGAAATGGAGTCGATGTACTTCAATTTAGTTTGGGATCTTGTAGATCTATCTGATGGGGTTAAACCTATAGGTTACAAATGGATCTACAAGAGGAAACAAGGTGTTGATGGGAAGGTGCAAACCTTCAAGGCTAGACTTGCGGCAAAAGGTTATACCTAAGTTAAGGGAGTTGATTATGAAGAGACTTTCTCGCCTGTTGCCATGCTCAAGTCTATCCGGATCCTCCTGTCCATTGCCTCATATTATGACTATGAGATTTAGCAAATTGACGCTAAAACTTCCTTTCTGAATGGCAATCTTGAGAGACCATTTATATGAAATAGCCCCAGGGATTTTTATAACCTAAGGTCAAGAGCAAAAGGTTTGCAAGCTTAATCGGTCTATTTATGGATTGAAGCAAGCTTCTCGATCTTGGAATATAAGGTTTTATACTGCAATTAAATCTTATGCCTTTGATCAAAATGTTGATGAACCTTGTGTACACAACAGGATCATCAATAGTTTAGTAGCTTTCCTAGTGTTGTATGCGTAGGATTGTATCAACAGCAGCGGAAGCACAAGGATCATCTAAGCACTCAAATTCACTAATTTTGGCAAAATATAAAGCATGCATTTGCAGAAAAAAATGAGTTTCAAGACATACCTCTTGTAGAACTTCTTCAAAGCTCCTTCACCAGCTGCGATCTTCTCCAAATCTTATTGTAGACTACCTCAAGATCTTCCCTACTATTCTCTTGGTGCTCTAGATTGAGTTGTGGGACTCAAAACAAGCTTTAATCAAGGGTAGAAGGAGAAATGCTCACTGCAGAAATTCAACTGAAGAACTCTTTCTTCAAACCAATTTTTCTCTCAAAATCTCTATAGATTGCATGCCCGATTTTCACTCCAATCTCTTCATTATATTGCAGATCAACACGCAAAGAGAAGAGTTTCATGAGTTGCAGCTCATGCTTGGAGAAGATAAGGCCAAGATATTGCTTCATGTGTGAGCTACTTAGGTGATGGATAATGGAAAAATCCATTTTCCATTTTTTGTTTTGTTTATTTTTCCTTTTTCAATTTTATCTCAAAAAATAAAATTTTGATGTTATTAAATCTATTTTGATTTTAAAATAAAAAAATTAATTAATTTCATAAACTAATTATTAAATAAAGCTTAATTAATTTAATATCAAATATTAAATTAATTTTAACATATATCCATCTTTATATATTTAAATCGTATTTAAATATATAAATTCTCCTATTCCGTTTAATTCTAAAATTAAACACACAATTATATCTTATATAATTACTAATTCCCTTAATTCTAATTTGAACTTTTCAAATTAACTTATCACGCTATTCTAGAGCTAGTTCCTTACAAGTTAGTAGGGAGACATTGCGGACCTACAGATCATGGGCTCCAACGATCCGAGATTAATTGACTAAACTCATTAGACCAAATTAATCCCCATTTGTTAACTAATGGGTCATTCCACTAAAGCCCATAGTTGCACTCCCTTCACTGTAGATATATTATGTCCACATGATTTAACCGTAATCAGCAAGTTGACCCTTCACAGGTTGTTCGTAATAATGGCTGGGTCAAATATCTGTTTTACCCCCGAGATTGCGTCTTATTCTTCAAGTCCCTACTGATCCTCTAATAAACAACTGGTTTGTGATCCAATCACTAAACCAAGCTCTCTCAGCCCTGTGAGAGAGTGGGGCCCCTTGTTCAAGACTTGGATTCAGTTCTTGAGAGAACAACCTTTCTTCTATCCCTAAATCGGGTAGGTGTGAACTCCATCTTGCACCTTATGTCCCCAGCTATCTATCTAATCTTACCCCTGAAATGGGAGTCTTATATAGCCGGCGCTATTGAGCCAACCATCAATTATGTAGATCTAAGGGCAATCCTAAATAAATAGGAGTTCATGATTAGCTCAGGATTAAGATCGAGTTACCTAGGTTATCTAGGTGAAATAGTCAGTCTTAAACAATAAATGACATTATAAAGTAAGAGTGACTTATTTCTTGGTCCTAATCTTATGCAAACTCATTGCATAGAACGCCCCTGCTCCTCATGTCATAACATGTACGAATTAGGATCACATTGTATGTAGCACTTTACAACTCTTTGTAACAACTACAGAATAGGCTGCATTCAATGGTGGTACCAGAATAAGGTACCCAACCCCATTTATGTACCATAGATCATTTTGACTATTTACTCGAATCCGATCCACTCTTATGTCTCCACATAAAGTTCAAGTACTCATACAATAGTCATGGGTCTTAGTTTATTGGATTTAGATTTTCATACAATTTATGAGATCAATAACAAGTATATTGATAATAGAAAATGTTTATATTTTACAAACTACGAGTTTTTAGGACATAAAACCCAACAGTATGTAGGCGATATCCTACTCATTGGGAATGATGTAGGTCTACTGTCTAAATTTAAGAACTAGCTAGCAACCCAATTCCAAATGAAAGATTTGGGAGAGGCTCAATTTGTTCTGGGAATTCAGATCTTTAGATATCGAAAGAACAAAATGCTAGCTCTGTCTTAAGTATCGTACATTAACAAGATGCTTGTCAAGTATTTGATGCAGAACTTCAAGAGAAACTTACTACCTTTTAGGCATGAAGTTATATTGTCTAAGGAACAGTGTTCTAAGACACCTCAAGAGGTTGAGGAAATGAGACAGATCTCTTATGCATCGGTTGTTGGTAGCCTGATGTATGCTATGTTATGTACTAGATCTGACATCTGCTATGCGATGGGGATAGTCAGTAGATATCAGTCTAATCCAAGATATGATCACTGGACCGCCGTTAAGAATACCTCAAGTATCTACAAAGAACGAGGGACTACATGCTCGTGTATGATTTTAAGGATATGATCCTTACAGGATACACAGACTCTAATTTTCAGACTGATAAGGATTCCAGAAAATCCACATCAGGATCAGTGTTCACTGTTAGTGGAGGGACAGTAGTCTGGAGAAGCACTAAGCAAGGGTACATTTCTGACTCCATGGTGAAGGCTGAGTATGTAGTGGCTTGTGAAGCTGCTAAGAAAGTTGTTTAGCTCAGAAAATTTCTGACTGATCTGGAAGTTGTTCTAGACATGTCAAAGCCTATCATACTTTATTGTGATAATAGTGATACTGTGGCTAATTCCAGAGAGCCTTGAAGTTACAAACGTGGAAGCATATAGAGCGAAAGTATCATCTCATCTGAGAGATTGTGCATCGAGGGGACGTGATCATCACGCAGATAGCTACGGAGCAAAATGTTGCTGATTCATTTATAAAGGCCCTCATGGCTAAGGTATTTAAGGGTCACCTGTAGAGTATGGGTCTATGAGATAAACCACGTCTAGACTACGAAAAATGGAAGATTTGTACTAGGCAGTTTGTATCCTAGTTTATTGTTTTGTGTACTTTGTATTTAGTATGATTTTTACATTGTATGCCCCACTAGCTTTAGGTCAAGTGGGAGATTGTTGGAGTTGATGTCCTAAATCTCGTAGAGTCCTACAGTTTGTAACTGTAATGTACAAACATTTTATTTATGTAATAAAATATGTGATATTTTATTTCAAAATTAGTTACATTAACCACAAACTAATAAACTAACATCCAAGGTTATATTCGTAGCTTAAACATGTATGTAGAGATATACGGGTAGATCATGTTTAAGTGATAACTTAAATGGTCTGTAGTAGATGAATAAGGTTGGATACCTTATCCTGGTGACACTACGAGTATGACCCGCTTTGTAGATGTTATAATTGCTGTAAAGTGCTACAAATGATTTGATCCTGATCATTCATGTGGAGAAATGTGAGCAAGGATATTCTATACAAAGGAGTTTGTATAAGATCGAACCACGAAATGTTTAGTCTTATTATATAATGTCGTTCATAATAGAGACTTTTATTTCACCAGGATGACCTAGGTAACATGACCTAAATCCTGAGTGAGTTATGAACTCCTACCTATGAAGGCGGTCCTTTGATTTGTATGGGTGAGAGTGGCTAGGTCACCAACTCAACAAGCCTACCATTTTGGGGATTCGTCTGATTGGGGAGCTGGGAACACAGCTACACAAGAAGGAATTCACTCATTCCTCAATATCGGGGCAAATAGATAAATTTTCCCCTTAAGAGATGATTCTGGGGTTTGAACAATGTGGCTCCACACCCTCTCTTGGCCCGATAGGGGTTTGATCATAGTTGGACTATGATTTATTGTTCATTATAGGGATCAATGGTACCTAAGGAGTCAAATGTAACTATATGAGCATAACGGTAATTTAGGCCCAGTTGTACTTACGAACATTTATTTAAGGTCACCGTACTGTTGATTGGTTATATCCAATGGACACAAAAATATATCTATAGTGCGAAGAGTGCAGCTGTCGGTCTTTAGTGGAGTGCCTTAATGTATCAAATACATTATAATATATGATATAATATTATAATGTCTTTGATACATTATAATATAAAGTTTATTTGAGAGGAAATAAATATTTGAATATGATTCAAATATTATTTAAATGAATTTGATTCATATAATTAAAATTAATATAAATGGGATTTATATTAAATGCCATTGAGAAAATAGAAATTATAGGTTATATTGTATTCGATACAATATAGAATCTATAGGTTATGTGTTATATTTGATATAACATATAGTTTAATATATATATATATATATATATATATATAATAAGGTAGTTACCCTATAAATATATATTAAATTGATTTACAAAAATCAATTAGTTTATTTTATTTTATTTTAGAAATCATTTAAGGAGGGAGTTATTACTCCCTTCCCTTTTTTTCTCTAAAAAACATGGTAATGGGGAAGAAAAAAGTGGTTCTTCTTCTTCCCTATGGTGATTTTTTCACAAGTAACAAAGAGAAAGATACACATAAGAGATCTGTAAAAAATTGGAACATATCTCTTCCTCTAAAAAAACTCTCAAATCCCTCTTATTCCAAAATAGTCAAAGCCAACAAAACTCTGGATTCTCATCCAGAGAATACAGAGGAAGCTTTTGTTGTGGTGTCCTCATAGAAGATTAGAGGGTTCGAGACTGTTCGTGACAAGATTCAGAGAAGGAGTTTCGTGAAGAAGTGTTCTTCAAGGGTAAAGTTACTTAAACCCTTTTACTTTTCTGTAATCTCCGTTTTAAAGCATGCTGTAATTTTCTTTGAAATACATAATCTGTATGATTTTGTTGTAAAATTTGTATTCTATAATTTTTGGGTATTTGGTCCGATCCCATGCTTTCGCTCAAGGACCTTCACTAGATCCTTCACAAGGAACACTAATATAAAAGTCGGTAGAATACTAAGATCAAAACCGACGGAACGATCAGGTTGCACACTAAGATCAAAACCAATGGAACACTAAGATCATAGCTGATTGAACACTAAGCTTGAAACCGATAGAATGCTCGAGTCAAAGACTCAAGCTAAATCCTTAGGTTACGCACTAGGATTGAAGCCAACGGAACGCTCAAGCCAATGACTCGAGCCAAATCCAACGAAATCCTTAGGTCGCGTACTAAGATTGAAGCCAACAAAACACTGAGATCAAAATTGGTAGAGCACTGAGCTTGAAACTGACGAAACGCTTAAGTCAAGGACTCAAGCCAAATCCAATGAAATCCTCAGGTCGCGCACTAAGATCAAAACCAATAGAACGTTGAGATCAAAGCCGGTAGAGCACTGAGCTTGAAATCGACGGAATCCTCAGGTCGCGGATTAAGATCATTATCATAGAAGGAACGCTAAAATTGAAGCCCGAACTATCGCCCGCTCTATTATTTTCTATTAAAAAAAATAGGTTCACTTTCCATGTTAAAAAAAAAAAAGGAAAGTAATAAATTACTTAAGTGAATAAATATATAATAAACACGGCAAAGCTGGCAACCACTCCTACAAGCTTCATAGTCACCCACATAAGGGGGCTGTCTAGCAAGAGTTAGATTGTTATTGGCGAAGTTAGAAACCACTCTTGTAGACTACACAATCACCCACAAAGAGGCTATATCTAGCAGAAGTCAGATCGTTATTGGAAGAGCTTGCGACCATCCTTGTAGGCTATACAGTCACTTACATAGAGGCTATGTCTAGTAGAAGTTAGATTGTTGTTGGCGGAACTGACGACCACCCCTACAGGCTACATAGTCACCCATATAAGGGTTGTGCCTAGCAAGAGTCAAATCGTTGTTGGCGAAGCTGGCGACCACCTCTGTAGGCTACATAGTCACCCACATAAGGGATGTCTCTAACAGGAGTCTGATCGTTGTTGGGGGGGCTGGAAACCACACATGCAGGCTACACCTGTCTCTTATACACATCTAGATGTGTATAAGAGACAGTTGCAGGCTATACAGTCACTTACATAGAGGCTATGTCTAGTAGAAGTTAGATTGTTGTTGGCGGAACTGACGACCACCCTTGCAGCTGTCTCTTATACACATCTAGATGTGTATAAGAGACAGGTCACCCACATAGGGGCTGTGTCTAAAAGAGTTAGATCGTTATTGGCGGAGCTGGAAACCTCCCTTGCAGGATACACAGTCAACCCAGAGTGCTTCATCAAGTTTCTGCGCCCAGTCCCTTCTTTACGCATTAACTACTTTTTCCAGGATTGTCTTGATTTCTCTATTTGAAATTCCAACTTGCCCGTTTGTTTGTGGGTAGTAGGCGATGGCCACCTTGTGCCTAACAATGTATTTAGCAAGTAATTTAGAAATAATGCGGTTAATGAAATGCGTACCTTCATCACTGATTAATGCCCTGGGTGTTCCAAAGCACATGAAGATGTACTTTGTCAGAAATTTAGAAACGGTCATTGCATCATTATTTGCGCAAGCTACTGCCTCAACCCACTTTGACACATAGTTCATTGCTACCAAAATCTATTGCTAAACACAAGAGGGAGGAAATGATCCCATGAAATCAATACCCCAAACATCGAATAGTTCCACTTCAAGTATGTTATTAAGGCCATCGTGTTTTTTGCTAATATATTACTCATGCATTGGCACAGATCACATTTGAATACATAGTATCGTGCATCTTTGAGCAAAGTGGGCCGAAAGTACCCACTTTGAAGGACCTTTACACCAATCCTTTGTCCTCCATAGTGGCCTCTATAGGGGGAGTCATGACATTCAGATAGTATACATTGTACCTCTACTTCGGGAACATGTTGACACATGATCAGATTGGGGCCTTGCTTGTAAAGAAATAACTCAGCCTAAAAGTAAAACTTGTTGTCGTGCATAAGCCCTATTGGGTGTTGAACTCTTCGAGAAACTGCTTGGTGGTTAAGTAATTAACAATATCAGCATATCAAGGTTCTAAATCTTCAACTTTAAGTAGGCACTCGTCAGGAAATGTTTCTTCAATTTTAGCCAACCCCAACTGCATTTCCTTATTCTCTAGGCGTGATAGGTGGTTAGCCACCTGATTCTCTATTCCTTTTCTATCCTTAATTTCTAAGCCGAATTCTTGTAGTAGTAGTACCCAAAAAATTAGTCTGGGCTTTGCGTCCTTCTTATCCATCAAGAACTTGATGGTCGGATGGTCTGTATAAATGGTTGTTGATGCACTAACCAGATATGCTCGAAAATTTTCAATCGCAAACATCACTGCCAACATTTCTTTTTCTATAGTTGTATAGTGTTCTTAAGACTCGTTGAGCATTTTGGACACATAGAAGATGGAATGTATAAGATTTCCCTTATTCTGACCCAGCATCCACCCTATTGTGCGCGTATATTTCTTGAGTATCTACAATAAAAATTGTTCATTATTAGGAGAAAGTTTAGCTGAAATTATAACTGGTAAAGTGTTGTTGTTGCCAAGGAAGCATACTTAAGATGATCCAAAAGAGGTTTAAGCTCAAGGGTTAGTGGCTCCTCCAAAGATGGGAGCGTTGGTTTTGACTACCACTCATCCATAAATAACGATTCAAATTTCTTCGTGCTTTCACTCAATGCATGGACCTCACAGCCTTGGTCCATTTCTTGGTTCTCTTCCTCAAGTAGTTGGGTTGATTCAATGAGTTGACAAGATTCTGCGTCATCTGGAAACTTAAATGTAGCACATTGAATTTTACTTCCTGATTATACACACGCATAGTCAGTTCCCCTTTATGTACATCAATCAAGACTTTGCCGGTAGCTAAAAAGGGACATCCAAGAATGATTGGAACATCTCTTTCAGCTTCATAGTCTAAAATACTAAATTCTATTGGAAAGATGAACCTCAACTTTTACTAGTACATCTTCAATCTTTCCTTCAAGGTATGTGATGGATCTGTCAGCAAGTTATAGTGTTACCATGGTAGGCGTGGCTTCACCAATCCCAAGCTTCTTGAAAATTGAGAGGGGTATTAGGTTGAGTCTAGCTCCCAAATCACACAATGCATGGCCCACATCTATTCCTCCGATTGAACATGTGATAATGAAGTTGCTTGGGTCCCTTTGCCTTTCAGGAATTTTTCTGTTGATCAATACGTTACACTCCTGAGTTAATGCAACAGATTTAAACTCACTGATATTCCTTTTCTTCGATAAGATATCCTTCAAAAAATTCACGTAAGTCGGTATTTGTTCTAATGCTTCAATGAGAGGAATATTGATGTGTAACTGCTTAAGAAACTTGTTCATTGCTATCGTGATTCGAGCTGGGAGTGTATTGTATAAAATAATTGGAAAAATAAGTTCTAAGTATAAGTGATGCATTGATGCTTTGATGCGTTAGTAATTGAAATGCGTTGGTGTGTTAAAGATGTATGCAACAGAACGCACAACACTTCTTTTATTGACATTCAAGTTTTCCTAAACCAAACCCAAGTATAAATATAATTTAGGTTCCTGGTAAGTCCAGGGTCGAACTCAAGGATTCAGTTAAACTAACGCAGACCTTGCGTTGTAGCTATTGTAGGGTTTTCCTAAGTTTATGAAAGAAATGTGTTATTTACACTAAAGTGTTGTGCTTGTGCAAGAAAATACAAAAAAGTTAAGTAGTGAGTGATGGATCATGCGAAAATGGATTTTAATGTAAGTGATATGCGTTGGTCTAAGATGAGTGTACACAAACCAGAATGTGATGTGGATGAGATGAGATGATTTGCTTATCTTTGTTTATGCGTTAAACTTTTTTCAACACTTCTCAATGCGTATAACATACAAAACCTATCTCTAGGATGCATGCGTCTAACACAGAATGCAATAGACACAAGTAAGTCTATCTCTAGATGTACTAGGCATCCTACTTGATGCAACTTAGTTATTCTCTCGAACAATCTAAGTTAAAGATGTTTTTACCAATTGATCAAGTTGGCTTAAGCGTTGAAATGAAGTTTTGCATAAAGTATAAATGCATTCAACATAAACAAGAAATAAACAATGGCAAAATGTGATGGATCAAATATATGAATTTTATAAAGAAGCAAATTGTCTTTACGAAAGCAATATTCAATCAAATGCAATGAAATTGATAAATGGGATGAAAGGAACTGAGTCAAGCCGCAGAGTACAATCTCTTGTATCTCTTTGGCTCAATTCTGTTGTGTACAATCACTTGTATAGGTGTTGGACGAAGTGTCTTTCTCAAGCTTGGCTTCCTCCGCTCCCTGACCGGCGGTGGTGGTGGTTCTCAACCCTTTTGATCGTCTCGGCACCACAGCACAACTTAAACTACGACTACGCTAATTACAGAGAGTGGGAGTCTTGATAAATTTCTATGTACTATCTAACCGTCTAACTCTGGAGGGACTTCATCTATTTATCGGCGATAGTCATGTCCACTTGGTGAATGGACAGCATTAAAGTCCATGCCCTGGTCAGCCGCTTGACTCTCGGAAGCTTTTTAGACGCCGCCTGCTACAGATGCCCATACTGCAAGTGGTGATGTGACACAGCCTGGATCAATGTATCTTCTCTGCGTTGAATTCCCTCCGACGCATGGCCCATGCGTTAGAGCTTTCCTTGCAGCACTTCTTGATTATGCGTTAGCTTTCTGTAAAGATCCTGCAACACAATGCGTTAGCACCGCAATATTTAGTAATAAAACTTCTTTTGCATGAGTTTGCTAATGTTTGAGTAATTTCATGCGTTTCTACTAAAAATGGGGAGAATTTATCATTAAAAACCTTAGTTGTTCCAACTTAAGAACAAAAATAACTTGTATTTCTACAAGTTATCAAAACTCGATGAATCATTTAAACTGATTTTCATCATTCTTCTTCTGTAGGCATTGGGGGAAAAGTGCACTCAAGCACACATCAGGTACCCTTGGTTGGATGTACTTGGTTGAAAATGACTATCAGAGCCAAATGCTCTTTCTGATTGAGCTCTTTCATATGTCGTAGTTTCTTGAGTTGTGTTTGTAGGCGTTGAAGGATGATTCTCTTTTCTTGGGTCTTTTCTTTTCTCTCCCACTAGTGGTCTACCACTATGCAATGTCACTGCTTGACATTGCTCATTTCCATTATTCTGTCCGGGTGCTTCACTGTTGCTGGTTAATGATCCATGTGGCCGACTCTTTAGCTCACTAGCAATTTGTCCAACTTACATCTCTAGATTTCTAATTGATGATTCTTGACTTTTTAACAACGCATCATTCTGGGCTATATATTCTTTCAATAGATTCTCAAGCAGAGAAGACGAACTCGATGCATTGACTCTTCTGCTGAAAGACTGATGTTGTGGTTGTTGTTGCATGAGCTGGAATCTAAGTGGTGGTTTTTGCCTTTGTTGCTGATGCGTTCCAGATTGATTTTGATCATGTTGGTGATCACTTTAAGAAAAGTTCGGATGGTTTCTCCATTTGGGGTTTGGAGAATGGGTTATTTTTTACGAAACAAACTGATTACGGATTTTGGGGGCAATCGCTATAGGTATGCGGCTCTTCGCAACCCATACAGCTTAACATGGGTTGTTCGAATGTTTCAATCCATTATACACTCTGTGTCTCGGTTGCATTATTCATTGTTAATTTTTTCAGTAAGTCACTGCAACCACTTGTGCTGAAAGATTAGCTATTGCATTAGTATTGATCACACCCCGTTGTCGCCTTCTACTGTCTATTCAGGAATCATAAGCATCGGCAACCTACTCCATATTGTGTTTGGCAATCCTATCTAAAATCTCACTAGCTTCTTTGTAAGATTTATCCATAAGGCCACTTGCGGAGGTTGCATTTGCTGCCATCTGGGATAGTCTATTCAATCCTCCATAGAAGGTCTCCATCTGGACAGTTGGAGGCAATTCATGGTTAGGAAAGTTTGTTACCAACCTTTTGAATCTCTCTCATGCATCACTGAGTGTCTCAGATTCTCCTTGCTCAAAATTCACAATCTCCCGACGCCTCCTTGTGTTGACTATGGGGGGGAAGTATTTTTGCATGAACTTTTCTACTAGCTTGTCCCACGTCGTTATCTCACTCGACTCTAAGGAACTTGCCCATTGCATGGTGTCATCTCGGAGTGACTATGAGGATCATCTGATTGCTTCTGGCATGATTCCAGGAATCATGAATGAATTACAAGTCTCCAGGAAGCGTTTTATGTGAGCGTGAGCGTCTTCGCCATGGGTACCACCAAACTGTTCTGTGGTCTGTAGCATTTGTAGTATGACAGATTTGATTTTAAACCTGGTCCCGTTAGGCGTTGGATAAATGATCGCGCAAAATCATACAACATTAGTGATGTATATTCACGCATCGGACGCATGCCATTATTAGCCATGAGGATTGGATTTACTGCAACATTAGCTAGCCGTTGAGCCAAATTTTGGTATTTTGGTTGTTTGCCTTTATTGTTGCCTTAACCTCCAACGTCAAGTTGATCTGTTTCTCCATCTGAAAGCCCTTTCAATCTCGAGGACGTATATAAGTTCAGGAGTGCTCTCTCTGCTTATAAAACGTTTACAAGTCCAGGTTTAACTTATAATATATCTTCGATTGAAAGTTTATGCAAAAAGATACAATATCCAAATTCCGATTAGCTATGTTGCTAGAATCCCCGATAACGGCACCAAAAACTTGTTATGTTTGTTTTCAATTGTGTTTATGATGGGGATGAATGATGATGGAGAAGATGTTTAATCTATCTCTTGGTATGAAAATGATGCTATTGTGGACTGATGATAGATTGTGCGTGCACACCTTGCTAGTGCATACAAGTTCTCTTAAGCTAGATCCAAGTATAAATCTAATCTAAGTGTCCTGGTAAGCCCAGGATCGAACACAGGGACTCTAGAGTACACTAACGCAGGTTTGGTCTTTGGATATATTGTAGAGATTTCCTAATTGTTTGATATGCATTGGTTATATACACTAAACTACTGGCATGCCTGCAAGAGGGAAATAGAGTTTAGAAAAAAAGGAAAGCATTCGTGGATGGTTGGCTTAAGCATAGATGGTATGCGTTGATTTTCTAATGGGAACAACAAACCTATGTAAGCACATTGATAATGAAATGGAAATGATACAGATGTCTACTGAAGTCTAAGTGTATGCGTGATGTGTTGGAGGTTTGTTCTTTAATTCATGCTCAACATCTCTCGATGTGGATGTCACACTTATCCTATCTCTAAGGTGCATGCGTCAGTTAAAATGAACAGACAAATTGTTAGGATTGGTGTCCTAATTCTCCCGGAGTCTCGTTGTTTTGTAAAGATACACATTGTTTAATGAATAAAATAAGTGTTATTTAATTCTGGCATTTATTCACATCCAATAAGCAAAGCTCCTTGATTATTTTATGTGAACTTAAGCATGTATATGTGATATACAAATGGATCATGCCTTAAGTGATAACCTAAATAGGTCTGTAGTATAAGGATTAAGGTGGGATACCTGATCCTGGTGACACTACGGATACGGTCCCTTTGTAGAGGTTTGCAAGTGTTGTAAACTACTACAGATGGTAGATCCTAACCATTCATATGGAGAGGTGCGAACGGGGGTGTCCTATACAAAGAGTTTGTATAAGACTTGTACCATGAGATGACTAGACTCTATATATAACGATGTTGATACTAGAGACTTGCATCTCACTTAAACGACCATAGGTGAGACGACCTTAATCTTGAGTGTTTTTGGAACTCCTGCTTTTGAGGGCGGTCCTTTGATTAGTATGGGTGAGAGTGGCCAGATTGCCAACTCAACATGCCTATCTTTTTGGGGACTTGTCTGATATGGGAGTTGGAAACTCAATCCACAAGATGGAATTCACTCCTTTCCCGAAGCAGGGATAAGTAGAGAGATTACTCCCTTAAGGGCTGATTCCGAGGCTTGAACATAGTAGCCACAACTTCTATTTGGAAGAGAAAACTGAGTCATAGTAGAACTATGACTTATGTTCATTAGAGGGATCAGTGGTACTTAAGGAGACATATGTAACTACAGGGGCATAATGGTTATTGGCCCAGCTGTACTTAGGAGCAATCTGTGAAGGGTTGTCGCGCTGCTGATTGGTTAAGATGGACACATAATATATCTGTGGTAAGGAGAGTTTAGTTGCCGGTCTTTAGTGGAGTGCTTGGAAGTTAATGGATGGTGGATCCTGTGACTAAAGAGTTTAGTCAGTTATTCACGTACCATTGGAGCTTTGAGCTACAGGTACATGAGGTCCCCTTGGTAGCTCAATGGATTCAGTTGAGGATTAGTTTTTGGTGTTGATTTGAAATATTCAAATTGACAAGAGATATTTTGATTATATATGATGTAATCGGTATGATGTATGAGATACATCTATTGGAGAATTGATGTAAATGAGATTTACACTAAGTACCATAGAATAAAAAAAGAACTATGGTTTATATGTTTCATGAGATGAAATATTAAAACTATAGATTATAAATATAGTATGATAAGTTGGTTATCATTTATATTTATAATAATATTAATTATTGGATCATTAATTCTTTTTCTTTAATAACCAATTGAGTGGGTGGTTATTGGATTTTCATGGTAACCGTGAGTTAAAAGGAAAATTGTTTTCCTAATTTTAGAAAGAATTGTAAAAGGTTTTACAAACGTTGAAAAATTGTTTTTGAGATTTTCTCTCGCAAAAGAAAACTCACGGTAGTTGTCAATTAAATACAGATTTACTAAACGACAGCTTGGACGAGCTAAACGATCGTACAGTATTTACTAAGTGACAACTTGCCCAAAGTAAATGATCGTGTCTGTAGGCGACAGACATTGAGCTAAACGATGAGCTAAATAATCGTTTAGCTTTAGCGAAACGATTGGGCATCGACCTACACGATAAGTCTCTGTCTTCTCCTACTTGTCCGATCGTGCACATGATTATTATTTCCTCTTTCGTCTGCCTCATACCAAGTTTGAACAGAGCCCACCCTCTGGATTCTCACACCGAAAATACCAAGGTAACCTTCTTGGTGGTGTCATACTCAACTCGACACCGTTGAGGTTTTGTAAAGGTCGTTCGTGCTGTTGGAGGAGTTCGTGACTGAGGCAATCACTGAGGACGAGCACGAAATGTTCGTGCAGTGTTGCGGTCGTGTTGTTCAAGCGTTCGAGGTTGCTGTGTTTGAGCGTTCGTAAGCAAGGAGCATGGAGACGAGTCTACAAATATTCATAAAGTTTTCTCCTTGTTCATTTGTAGTTGTTCATGTTGTAATTTCTGTTTAAATGCATAACCGCATGTTTCTATATGACTGTAATTTGTAATGTTCATTCATGATTATAATTTGGAATGATCTTATTTCCGTTGCTCATGGAAATCTTGAGTTTGATTTCCTTCACAAGTGACATGAATAATTTTATCTCTAGAATTACTTTTGCCCTAGCTTGATGCGTTCAATAATTAACTACTCTCTCGAGTGACTAATTACTTTTTCACTACAATTAATTGATCAGGTGGATTCAAGCAACAAGTTTTATGCACTTATCAAGCTAGAAAATTCACATACAACTTAGAAAATTAACATATGGAGATATGAAGAATGGTAAAAAATGAGATTGAATTAAAGATATAAGTTTTGATATAAGTAATCTTAGTTCAATCAAGTGGAATGGTGAATGAGAATGCAAGGTAAAAGAAAGAAGTCAAGCCGCAGGGTTCAATCTTTTGTCCCTTTTGGCTTGTTTTTTTGCTTGTTATTGCCAACTTAGTAGAGGGGTTGAAGAAGACGTCTCTCTCGAGCTTCTCTCCAATAGTACCTCATTACCAACGGTGGAGAATAACTATCATCCCTCTTACTTCTTGCTAGCAAACGACAGAGGTGAAAACTAACTAGCTAACTTGCTAACTCTCCTCATTTGCCGGCAACTCCTCCTTATATAGGCAATCTACTCAGCCACTTGGTGATGTGATTGCATTAAATTCCATAGCCTGAGACAGTCGTCTGCCATTCTGCTTCGATCAGACGCCGCCTATCAAATGCCCATGCCTGTAAGTTGTAATTTGGCGTGGATTGCACGAGCCAAATATATCTTCATTCATTGGGTAATCTGGATGCATGCCCCTTACGTTGGCCTTGTCTGCAACACTTGGTGAATTTTTCTGATTTCCGCATTAAAGTGCATTAGTGATGTAGTTTTTCACTTAAGAAGATACTTTTGCGTGATTTTATCACATACATACATTTGATTCGTTTTCCTTTATCATGAGTGCGTTTACATCATTTATAATCCTAATTATTCCAATTTTGGGAGAACAATAACTTGTATTTCTATAAATTATCAATTGCTATTTATTAGGTAAAATTTTTTCATATTTTCCAAACATTCTTAATGATGGAGAGAGAATTTGACAAAATATATATTAATTAGTGTTGGAAATGCAATATGCATTTATTATAGATTATTAATTTGTTATTTTTTTTTCATTCGCAATTAATGTGATTTTTTTCCATTTTCAAGTTCTAACGTTGAAAATACTGTATAGGTTGAAATTAAAGTTTTCTGATTAGTATTCATTTTTTTTCTTTATATAAAAAAAATCATATTACTCAACAAATTTGAATTAATATATTTTTTTTTAACTTGATTTTTTAATCTCTTAATTCAAATCTTTGATGATAAGATATCCAACAAACAAATATTATTTGTATTTATAATAAGAAAACTTTAAAATAAAAGCTCATCAGTTTTATTAAAAATAAAAACATGTTTCTATTATATTTATTTCAAAATTATACATAGATGAATTGTTGTATATATAACAAATTTGAAAAGATAAAAATAAAGTACAAAAGTAGGTAAAAGTAATAAATTATTATAAACTAACTTAATGGTGTGCATTTACAAAAATTAAAAAGCAAAAAATATAAAATAGTCAATCATTCTCTTCTTTGTCACTTTACCGATCTCTAAATTGCTTAAATCTTTAACAAATTTTTTGAACCTAAAAAACAATGTCTTCTTTTCCACTCATCGATATGTGAGGAAGACTCTATGTATAGAATAAAAAAGACCTACAAACGCATATAAAAAATTATAGTAATATTAGATCATCATCGAAGAAGATGACATATGATTGAAAAAAACAGAAGATACAAATGTGATATCTCTTTCTAAATTTAGAAGAAAAAAAAATACTTGAATAAAAAAATCTTGAGATAATGTCTACTTCTAAAAAAATTCAAAGGAAGAAAATAAATCTTGGGAACTATGTTGCTATTAAGAAAAAAAACCCATATTACTACAAATAAAATTTCTAAAAAATAAATAAGTAAAAATTAGAGAGAGCCAGTTAAAAAAGTTAAATTAAAAAAAAAAAGAAAAAAAAAAAAAGAAAAAGGAAGTGAAGAAGAAAATTATGAGGAGTTAATCGAAATAAGTTTAATTTAGTTATTTATAGAAAAATTTAGATTTTAAGTCTTATTTTCCTTCAAAACAAATATATTTACAAATTATAAATTATTGGAAGTGATTTTTTTAGATAACATAATATCAAAGTTCTTTTTTTTTTTTTGTTATTTCTTTAACTTTTTTTTTAGATAAATGAGATTTTCCTCAATGATTTTTTCTAGATACATGAGATTATAGATAAAATCTAAATCTAGATTTAATTTGGTATTTATTTAATTGGAGAATTATATAATTATTTAATTTAATTTAATTCAGTTAAATTAATTGAATCAAAACTATAGGTTATATAAGAGATGTTTCATTTAAATAGGATTTAAACGAAATCAATAATTAAATAAGATTTAATTAATTATTAATTAAATTAATTAAAAATATGACTCCCGCTTGGGAGAGTTATCTGAATCGTGGGTTCTTCCAAGTCCACTCTCTCTCCTCTTGGTGTTGTTCGTGAAATCAATTGAAGAATTGGTTTTTTTGTTTGGTTCTACAAACATAAAAATTTCTATCCCTTTTCTCTGTAATGTCAATACATGCTTAACCTATGAACTAATTTTAGGGTGGGTATTTCAGAAATCCCAAATTAATTTTGAGTTTGGTTATGTAATTTTCATTGCGTTAGGGCTTTCATCCCTATGATATATAGCCCTTTTTAGATTTTTTTCGGGTGACTTAAAATGATTTTTTTTTCCCTTTTGAGTTTTATTGTGTGTGTGTGTTTTTTTTTTGTTTTTTTTTTTTCATATCCCCACTTTATTTTGATGGTATATGGTTTTTTTTTTAAAGAATTTTTAGAAAATTTTCTTTAACGTCAATTATTATAATTTTTAGATAGAATGAGATTTTTATCCATAAAATTTCTTTAGATAACAGATAAAATCTAAATCTACAATTATATATATATATAGTAATATGATTTTTTATAGTATATAGATAGATATTTTTTTCATAGCCTTTTTTAGATTTTAGAAGATCAGATTTAGATAATAAATAGATTTTTTATTTTTTATTTTTTATTTTTATCTTTAAACATGCTTTATGTGATTTTTTTTTTCTTTTTACGTGATTTGGAGTTTTGTTTTGTTTTTAAATTTTGTTTTTGTATCCTTTTTAGATTTTGGATTTATATAGTATATAGATTTTTTTTTATGTTTATTTACTTAACATGATTTTTCTGATGTTTTTATTTTTTTTCTTATCAACCTGAATTAAAGTTTTCTTAAATTTTATTTTACTTTTCCTTTAACGTGATCTAGAATTTTATTGTGTTTTTTAAATTTTGTTTCATACACTCTTTTAGATTTTAAGTTTACATAGTATATAGATTTTTTTATTTTATTATTTTTGGATCAAGTGAGATTTTTATCCATGATTTTTTATATAAAATAAGATTACAGATAAAATCTAAATCTATATTTTAATTAAAAAAATATTTTTTAATGTGATTGTTATAGTATATAGATAGATATTTTTTTCCATAACCCTTTTTAAATTTAGAAGATTAGATTTAGTTAGTAAACAGATTTTTAATTTTTAACGTGATTTATGTGATTTTTTTTAATGTGATGTAGAGTTTTATTGTGTTTTTAAATTTTGTTTTCATATCCCTTTTAGATTTTAGATTTAGATGGTATAAAGATTTTTTTATTTTTTATATTTATTTTCTTAACATGGTTTTTGTGATGTTTTTTTTTCTTTTTGACCTGATTTAAAGTTTTTTTTTTTAAAAAAAAATTCCTTTCAACGTGATTTAGAGTTCTTTTATGTTTTTAAAATTTTGTTTCATTCCTCTTTAGATTTTAAGTTTAGATAGTATATAGATTTTTTATTTTTTAGACATAGAAGAGGTATGTGAAACATAACAAATAAACTTTTCTTAAGGAATAAGAAAAAAAAAAGATGTTACTATTAACAAAATAAAAATAAATAAATAAATATACTACAACAAAATTTCTACAATTTCTACAAAAAAAAGAAAAAAAAAAAAGGAAGCAAAAATATTGGGAGAGAGGATATATTGGATGAAAATGAGAGGTTGAATTTAGTTATTTATAGGAAAATTTTTTATTTCATAATTTGATTTTATTTTAGATAAAAGTAAAGATAAATGTGATTTTCTTAAAAAAAAAAAAAAAAAAAAAAAAAAAAAAAAAAAAGTCTACTATCATTTAACACACCAATATATATATATATATTATATAATTATATATATTTTAAATTAAAACATGTAATGGCTAAAAAAATAGGATTTTCTTAATAAAAAAATTAACGTGTAATGACCCAAAAAATAGGATTTAAAAAAAAAATTGACGTGTAATGGCCAAAAATAGGGATTTTTAAAATTAATATAAATATAAAATTACCTAAGACGTCCTTGTAACCAATCACTAAAATGGACAAATGGAAATATCAAAGGTTTCTCGGTCCCTTTTAGATACTATAGGTAAAACATTTTTTCCTTTTTAGTTATTGTGACGGATTCATGTTATATATATAAAAAGAAAAAAACAGAGATTAGAGTTGAACCAAATTTTGGAATTTTTGGAATATTCTTAACTCCCTACACGTTAAAAAAAAATCGTGATTTGCCATAATTCTAATGATTTGTATTATTATTATTGCCTATTTTCAAAATCAAACTCTAAAAATTTGAATTTCTCTTTGAAAATTTCATAAAATACCTAAAAAGCAAAAAGTTTTCTATAGATGACCTCTTTCAAAAAATTTTATATGACTGACATTTTTCACATGTGAAATATCAGATATACCCTTACTTTTTAAAACCAAACAAACATCTATTCCATTTCGTTTACAAGCCACCTATTTACATTTCTATTCGCATTCGAGTACTCCTCTCAGTTTTCTCTCAATGTCTCCCTTCGTCTTTGATATCATTCACTACTCGTTAGTCGTATCTACTCGTTTTTGTTTTCATTTGAACTCCTTCTCCATCGTTCCATTAATTTGAAAGGTATGGCACTCTCGTCTGTCGTTGTTTGAAATCATTCAGTACATGGATTTGATTAGGGTTTAGGGTTCTTTTAGTACATGGATATAGATCGCATAGCTTTGTGTAATCGATCATATTGCTCTATATAATCGATTGCGTAGATTTATATAATCGATCATATAGCTTTAGTACTAGATAACATAGATTCATATACTAGGTCATGTAGATATATATAATCGAACGTATAGCAAAAGCTAAACGATCGTATAGATTTTGCTAAATGATCGTTTAGCTTTCATACTCAATCCTTTAGCCTTTCATACTTGTTCTCATATCTTTTAATACCTGATCATATATGTTTGTTATATTGTAGATGGCGCACTTAATCTCAATTGAGAAATATTTTATTGCTACCGTAACTTGCTTGGCCCACATTGACAAGACGAATGTACTGATTAAGAAGAAACTAACAAAAACACAAATGGGCATGTTTCGTGAATGGTTATATGTAATGGTGGCCAGATCAATACCGTCCATATTGATAGTCCTTGGTCATGATCAAGGTCATTCAAGCTTCAATTACGGTCCGTGGGAAATGAAACGATGAAAGTCATCCTCCAAATGGGCAAATCTCTAGATTGTGGTATTTTTTGTGAAAAATTCATTGAATATCTTGTAACGAGAAAAGATAGTAGTAGCTTACAACAAAAAAAAAATGTCATTATTTACGAAACAATATGTTGCCCAATTGTAGACTAATAATTTTTTATGGTAATTTGAAATTCATTGCATATTTCACATACTATTACATTTAATTACTATATTTCACATACGAATATTACATTTAATTATATTTCACAATCGGACAATAGTATGGTATACTCTCCGCAACAATTACATTTAATTAGTATACTTAACCTAACCTAAATAATCTCTTAGTATTATCTAAACGATCGTTTAGTTATACCTAAACGATCGTTTAAATATCGTTTATCCTCGATGGACCCGCGCTTGGTGTTATTAATGGCTGCCTACATGTTTTTTTATTATGTCCTATGCCACCGCATCTTGTGCACCTATGGATCTATTGTGGCTCCTTCCCAGCAGAAGGTATACGAACTGTCTGACGTCGACCAACACTTGCTACCTTTCGTGGTGGTAAAATTTTCAGTCGTTAAAGTTTGACTATCACCTTCATTCTTGCCTATGACCAACTGGGTAAATCGGTTATGCGTATATAGTAAGGATACATTCAACAGTAAACCACTTTGCACACAAAGATATCTCGTCATACTAGGTTACTGTTGGAGCTTGGCTCAATAAATTTCAAAATCAGACATCCTATATGCTTTGGCTGCAAGATAAAAATGTGAGATTATATTATCATTTTTTAATTGGGTCATCAAGTTATTTCGGATGTTGATATATATATAGCGCATGAAATGCCTCAGGAAATACAGATGTGACCGCTTTTCCAATTGAGATATGACGATCAGATATGATAACTAATCCTGATTGACGCCTTTAAATTAGTCATGAACCAGGTCCAAGCTACATCGTTCTTATCGTCAACAATACTAAATGCAATTGGGTAGATTTTGTTATTACCGTCGATGCATGTTGCTATTAACAACATATCTTTGTATTTCTCATATAAGTGGATCCCATCAACCACAATAACGGGACAAATGCAGTATAAGAATCCCTTAATGCACGGTCCTAATGCCATGAAGACATATTTAAAGTAAATTTCATCTTCTATTTCAACCTAAAAAAAAATACCTGGATTGACAAGTTTAAGTGCTTCACCGAATGCCTTAACAAAGACATATGATCCTTCTGGCGACCCTCATGCATATACCAATGCATATTCTCTTGCGCGGTAAGCTCGTCCGTAGCTTATATTCACTCCATAATCTCTTCGAACGTCTTCAATTATATCCCTTGGGTGATATGATCGACCAACTTGATCGTATTTGGACTTGATTAAGTATCTAATAACCCAACTCTTAGCTTGTCGATGATTACCACTCCTTATTTCAAGTGCGCATGTATGTATGCTTGAGTACTTTGTCACCTTAAAGGAATCACTTCCCACTAATCTTTTTGCATGGACATGCCATTTACATTCCTCCACTAAACACCACATGATTAACAAGCTCTTCGTTGACTTCTTTATATAGTAATCAAAATTTTTTCTTATCGCAAGCATTGACAAATTAACAAATAAATTGTACTTGGAAAATAAAATCTAACCAACTTTTATATCCTCTTCATTCAAACAATTGTGAGGTACTGAGATAAGTTTATCATAAGATGGGTCATCAGATACTCTAGGTATATTTATGAATGGTTGGGTAGGAACACTTTGTTGTATTGGATTTGAGGGCATCACCAGGTGAGATCGGAGCAAGTGGGGTTGGAGCACGAATAAAAAGTGTTGGAATTTATTGTGGACCTAGATTTTGTCCATATCCATATTCAGTATGAGTCTGTGAGGTGCATCTTGTTTGGATGTTGTGACCCATCTAAGTTTCATTTCCATCATCATCTCCCAGGTTACATGGTTGGATATTCTCATTTAGTGAAGACAAGTTAGTCTAGATGTGGTTGGAATGCCAAAGTCCTGACTAGTTGGAATGGTTGGATTACTTTGATGGTACATGTTCTCAGTGTATGTTTCATATCATGCAATGTGATTGATACAAAGAAAGGTATCCGAGATGCATTAATACCTTCCCAAAAACAAAACTAAAGTCTTCGTCATCGACTATATCGATCGGGGAGCTTGGACCAATAGATTGTAACAACATTGATGTGTATGGCAAATCTATCCAAATCGATATGTAGTTGTTGATCTAGAAGACTCATTAGTTCATTACACGATATACCGTGTATAATCTTTAGACTTTTCATGTTACCGCCAACATAGTTATTTCTGGTCCGGTCCCATTCCCCACCATAGCGAACAAAGATGTGAAGTAACATCATTGATTTGCAATACGCCAAGTATAATAATCGATCAGAAATTGAAATTACGTAACCAAAAATATGTGTGATAGACGATCTGTAACATAACAATCGTGTAGGCTATAGTACACAATCATGTATACAATGATATACAATTTGTTATGTTGTGATATATGTTTGTCTATGCTATTGTATAAGATCTCATATGTTGTGGTATATGATCGTGTATAATGTAGTACACAATCATGTACCTAATGATATATGATAAAAAAAATACAATGGGAATGACAGTACACGATCTGAAAAATAATACTTAATGAACTTCTAAAAACTTTCGGTTAACAACACTTACATTCGTTTCTAGGTATGTAGAATGATCTCCTTCGAAAAATGCTCGTTCTAGACCCACAAAATAAATTGATTGCAGCTGAAAACGATATGTGTTCGACTGAAAGTGATAAAGCAATGGAGAAGCAGATAGTGTTTGAGTGAAATTGAAGAGGTGAAAATGATATTCGTTGACTTGTCCCATGGTTAAGATCTAATAGCATTGAATTCTAATGTACAATGTTGGTTGAGAATAAATGGTTGCATTAAATTGTAGAGGATCGGTGGTTGGAAGGAAGATCAAAGGATGAAGAAGAGTAAGAGAGAAACATTTAAAGCCGGGGGTAAAAATGGCATTTCACGTGTGAAAAAGGTCAATGAGAAAAAAAATTTTAGAAAGAGGTTATCCATAGAAAAAATTTTGCTTCGGTTATTTTGTAAAATTTTCCATTTCTAAAAAACAAAGGAACTCCCAAGTCCAATGGTTTCAATCCTTCGATCGAAGTAGCATTGAAGATGGAAAAGCTTAAGATGTTTATGAACAAAAATCAAAATTGGGACATATTGTTGAGGTAATCTTCTCCAAACTTCCTATCTCCGATTTGCCTCGTCTCCAAAACTTATAATCATTTGGTTTTAGATTACGCTTCCTCTTGTAAATCCTTTCCACAAGCTTTCCTTCTCTTTACCTCTCAAAGAATAATCCCCAGTGCAATACATCCTTCTATTTGTCGTTATTGCAATTCCAAGATCCATTGTTTCTATACCAATAATATGAGTTTTGTTGCCTCATTTGGGGTTGACATTGATTCTTTGAAATGAATCTCTATTGTTACCCACTGCAATGGCCTTCCGTTTGTTATCAAAGTTACTCATGATGGTCGTGCTTGTGATGACATATTAAATCCAATGACTAATGAGTTCTTTAATATTCTTGGACCTAAATTCCATAAGCTTACCGTTTTCAGATTTAGTTTGAGACCCTAAGACGAATTAGTACAAATTGTTCAAAGTTCCCCATACGAACCCAATTCCATGATGGAGATTTTAAGGTTGGGTAGGAATGGAACCCAACCAATGCAACGGCTTTATGTTACTTCCTTTCAACCTTGACTATCATGGTGGTTACTTAAATGGAATCATCTATTGGACCGAAAGGAAAAAACAAAAAACAAAAAACAAAAAACAAAAAACAAAAACAAAAAAGAGTTTGACATACTTGATATTGAAACTCAAAAAACGGAATGGATCGTGACCTTGGAAGTTGGCCCTCATGACATTTATAAACCCAAGGGAGTGTCCGAGACATTTAATGGTAGCTTCATGTACAAACTATCTTGTAAGTTACAAGTGTAGAGGATGCGAGGGAAAGATTCATGGATTAAAACATTTGTTATTGATGACATACCAGTGAGTTGGGGTTGTAAATTATTTCGCCTCATTAAAACCTCTGAATATGTACAGTATTGTTTCGAGTCGATGGTGACTTATTTTGCATGGGTATAAGTAGAAAGAAGGTCAAGATGACAACATTATATCCACATAATAGAGCAATTACAGGGTTTTTTTTAATATAGATGCTCTGAATTTTGAGTCTCTTCCAAAAATTTTAGGGAATGAATGATACTATAGTTATTTATTTATCTTTATTAGGTTGGAGAAGATTGTGTTTTATTTTATTTTTCTTTTTGAAAAAACTATGTTCAACTATCATTACTATGAGAAAGTTTTGAACTTTTAGTTTTAAGTTAAATTTCGATATAGATGTCATTTAATTTTCTGTTTGTTCTTCTGTGAGTTTATACTCGTTCTTGTGTCTTGCTTTGCTTTCCTAAAAAAAAAGAATTAGAAATATTCTAGTCTTTCCTTACTTTAGACTCCAAAAATTTTAGAGAATTCCTTTAGATAAGAATATATTCAACTAAGATATTTTAGATATAAGACGAGCCTAGAAAATCTTTTTGCTTGGACTCTAAGGATCCCATGCCGTTATATAAGGAGCATCTCCACTTGTAAGTCAAGTTAAGAAAGTTAGAGAAACTTAAAAAAGAGAATTAGTGAATGAGTATTGAGAGTGAAAAAAATTCTCCCATAGGTATCTATAGTTGTACTTAATAAAAGTTTCTTTCTTTAAAGTGATTGTCTCTATTCTTTTTATGTTAATTTCTACAACAAAAACAACGTCATTACCATGTCTCGTCAAGAACTACTTAATTAGGACGTAGGGTAGAAGAAGTGAAGATTCTTCAAACAAATATGGTCTTATTTCATTCATGCATTCCCCTAATACTTAAAACACCAGACGACATATTTAATACACTAATTACTTGATTATTACTATAAATAAGGATTGCAACGGCGGTGGCGACGACAGCCGAGCTAAACAGCAACATCATCTTCTTGCTTGATCCATCTAACAAGTCGATCGAAATTGACAGCAGAATGACCATGAGGTACTTCCAAACACTTTTTAATTTGTTCTGCAAGAACTTTGCTTCTAGCTTTGATCTCTTCATCCCCTGCTATTAACTCCGCTTTCTTCTTGATTTCCCAACGAGTAACAATCCCATTGCTTTCAAACCCAATTCCAACCCTCCAAATCTCAGTAATGTATTTCATGTTCAGAAAATGGTCTCCCATATAAGGCCAACAAAGAAACGGCAATCCACTACTGACTCCTTCTATTACAGAATTCCACCCACAATGGCTCATAAAAACTCCAATGGAGGGGTGGTTTAACACCTTTTGCTGAGAAACCCAACTCACTATCTTCCCATTTTTCCCTTTAAAATCCTCTGGAAGCTGGTGTTCTGTTCCTTGCCTCACCACCCACAAGAATGGCCGCTCTGTAAGCTCCATCCCCATGGCAATCTCCTCAAACTGTTCCTGGCTAAAGTTGGTGGTACTTCCAAATGCCATATACACAACCGAGCCGACGGGTTGCCGGTCTAGCCAACGGAGGCAAGAGTCGTCTTCTTTCCATAACTGCCCTGCCTCCGTCGCGATGAGTGGACCGAGTGTTAAAAGCTTTGGGTTGAGTGAAACTACTTCTGGCTCAAGTACATGAGGCACTATTAAAATGCACCATTTTGCATATTGGCACCCTTTTTGAACTCTTATTAAGTGATTGAATAAAATCTTTTGTGATTCCTTAAATGGAACACATCGCCAAGGAAGATCATGAGTGCGGAAGAATGAAGGAATTCCCGACGAACCCAATTCGATTCGCTTTTCTTCTAAAGGAATCCCTTCTGAGTTTATAATCCCATTTTGAATAAGGTCGTTAATTCTGAGGTTTATAACAGAGTGAGCAGCTGTAAAAGGAGTGAAAATGGCTGCCTTAACACCTAAATTCTCAGCGATTTCGAGGATCCAAGCCATTGAGATATCAACAATGGTACAGGTGAGGCCATTGTTGGACATGTTGGATAGCAAATTCTTCAATTGTGGCTTTAAATTGTTCATTATGTCAACGAACAACATGTGTATGTTGTCTCTGGTTTGGTCGAGAGGAAAGCCATCTGAAACACTCAAGAGCTCCATGTTGGGGCCAAGGATTTGGTCTATATTTTCACCCATGGCTTTGAGTAGCTTATTGTGAATGAAATCTGTGTTGATCATTGTGATTTTGATGCCTTGTTTTGCTAACCCTTTGGATATGTGCATTAGAGGGTTTACATGGCCTTGTGCTGGAAATGGAATCACTGCCACTCGTCCACCCGCCATTGTTGTTGTTCTTCAGAGCTCAAACACACACATACACACTCTGTTTTTCTTCTCTGTTGAACATCATTCATGATCTCTCAGTTTATAAAGGAGAAGGGGAGGGAAAGAAATGGTTCAAACTTTGGAAGTTTGTTTAGTTTCTATTTAGTCCGTATTTCAAAATATTACAGTTTCAAATATTACAGTTTCAATTTTTTAAATTTTGAGTTCGATTTCAATTGAGCCTATTTAATATTCAGATTTGAGAATGTTAAAATTTTAACCTTGAGGTATGAATTTTGTTTCAATTTAATTTCAAGATTTACCCTTTTAACATTGATTTTTTACTACATACTCATTTTTAGTATTTAGTATTAATGTTTATTAGTTAATGTAAAAGAATTAAAGGAATTGTAATTAACTTAGTTTTCAATTTTACTTCATAATTATTTTAAATTAATTAATAGTCATTACCTTGAATATTGAAGAGAGTATTTAATAAAAAATTAAGATTAACAATATAAATTTTGAAACTTAGAGACTAAATTGAAACAAAACTCAAATAAGGACCCAATTGAAATTAAATTAAAAACATAAAGACTAAATAAATAATGTATATTTTTTCAGGGGACTCTTTGGTAAGTTTCTATATCTTTTAACTTTTTTAAAATAATAATAATAAATAAATAAAACTTTTTCTTTGAACAAAAAAAATAGCACTAAAGGTTATAATCAGCCATAATTTGAAAGAGTTTATTGAGGTATAAAGTTTCTGAAATGATATAAAGTACAATGGATTGAATAATCACGTTTTTCTTGTGGAGGCATCAAACTAATCTGCACGTTTATAACGTGGGCAGATTACCATTTTGTTTTTTCTTTAAATAAAATAAGTATACAATGAAGAGTAATTTACCTAATTTCTTCAAAGAAAATAGTTAAATTTAGACAGCGCTTTGATTAATTTTTATAACTTTTATTTTCTTTTCTTCTCTTAAGGAAGCAAAACCCTTTTATTTTTACCAAATTTCGTTTTAATCTCTTGATGGTAAAACCTGAAATCTTGTCGAAAGAGATTGGAAAAGAGGTAAAAGTTAGATTTCTTTAAACAAATTTATGAAGTTTAGATGTTAAAATCAACCAAAGTCAAATTTGAGTTGTTTTCAAATAAAGGAAAATGAGTTAATTTACAAATATAACAAAATTTCAATATTTATTAGTGAATTGACTACGATAGACCACGATAGCTATCTATGCCAGTGATAGGAGTTTATCGCGATCTATTAATGATATATAGTGACATTTGCTATATTTGAAAATATTTTCAGCAGCTTTACCATTTAAAACAATTACTTTTAAATTTAGATAATTATCTATATAATCTCGATATCAAGTATTATAAAAAAAAAAAAATCAAGAAAAAGAAATTAACTAATTGAAGGTATATAGAAATTTAAGAAGAGGAACTAAATGATTGAAGCTATAAAAGAAGATAATTTCTTAGTCAGCTACGAGTGGAGTTTTAAAAATGCATCAATATGAAGAACATAAATGAAATAAGTTTGATTTACTAGAATGTTTTCGGAGATTAAACATTATCATCTAGGGCCTGTTTGGGGCCCAATAATCTATGTAGGAAGATCATATAGTCCCTATATCTTTGGCCCACGACGTACCCTCTCCCCTTATCACTTGTGCACAATAATCCTCAATTAACAACTCTCACAACTTCTCCACCCCCACTTCCTATGTCTCCTCCCTTCTCATACCATTCTTTCCTCCCTTCCTATGACCTACTTACGTTTTTATTCTTTATTCTTTTGTTGAGTTTATTTCATTATACTTTAGGTGTAGTCTTTTTCCACTATATCTATTTTATTAAGAAGCCATGGTATTTCAATCTAGTTCCATGCACCCTTTTTTTTACCTTTAATTTACATATATCGTTTTTCCTCCAATGTCCTATGATAGAGTATATTAATAATTAATTATCTATAAATTATGTCATTCAAGTTTTCATTTTTATTTACTTAATATATCAATTATTTATCTTTATAATACCCATTAAAAAAAATCACAATATTTTAGATTAAATCTTTGTACACAATTTCTTAAAAATTAAAAAAAAAAAAATCTTCATATACAACATCAATATTCAAAATCTACGATTCAAAAGTCCATCATAAAACTTCAATAGAAAATTCATCTGTGAATATATATGAGAAAAGCTTCAACAAAATCCCTAAAATCAAACAGAAATAAAACTTTTATTATTAAATGCCTCACTATAATATTTAACTGACCATTCATAACCTTTTAATTCTCAATAGTTTTTAAAAGTTAAATTTATAAATATAACTTTTACTCGTTTATTTTTATTTTTTATTTGTCTTACTTTTGAAGGCTTTTTTCAAAATTCAAGTCGTGATTGAAAATTATATATATATTAAAAAGTGGAAAAAGGTTTTAGAAAAAAAAGTTGGTACGTCCATCCTTGGCTTAAAATTAAATTTCGTAATTTTAAATATTGGTATTTTGTTGACTATTTACGACTAATATTAAATTTTAGCTGAGCTTTTTTAAAACAAATTTAAAAGACAATAATTGAATACAAAAAACTGAATTGATAAAATAATTAAATTATAAGATTAAAAAAATAATGTTCATACAAGCAAATTAATTTATAGTACAAAAAACTGAACCAAATAGCACTATACGTGAACTCTACACAACCAAACATAGACATATAAACTCAGACATAACAATTCTGCACATCTAAACACAGACATATGAACTCAGACAACACAACTCTGCACCCCAAACACAAACCTCAAAACTCCCTGACATTAGAACTCCTCAGATATCAGAACTTCAAACATTAAATATCATCTTAACACCCCAAACAGTTCCCTAAATAGTTAATTCAACATCTACCATAAATATTTGTTTTACATCACATTTAAATTGTTATTCTTGAAAAATACTTAACATGTAAAGTAGTATTGGGAAGTTCATACAACGAGACATATTAAGTGTATGTTTAGAGTACCTTGCAAAATATTTAATTTAAAAAATAAATCATTTTGAAATAAACATAAATATTTGACAATCACTAAAAATAAATTTTGAAAGTCATTAGTGTCTATTCTAAACCATTCTTATCAAAAGTGTTTAAATGAAAATGAATTTTTAAAAAACATTTATTTTTTAAGTTAATCCAAATAGACCCTAAGATGACGTCCAATAAAAAGATTATATGACATTTTTAGTAACCATAAAAGAAATTCAATTTCTCAAGCTTTATTACTAAAATGTTTATAAATTTAAAATTGTTTAAAAATATGTTTAGTTGAAAATAAATATGATTAGTATGCATTAAAACGTTACAATTTACAATACTACAATATTTTAGGCTTGCATGCAAAAACTCAAGTGGTCTAGTCGATGTAAAAGTCAAATAAAGTCATAAATATTTCATCACTTTTCCGACCTTAAGAGAGGCATACATGTCTCTATTACCGCTGAATTAATAGCATTTTAGTTCTCTCTACAACTCAGCAGTGTTTTATGATTTTCCTTTCATCACATTTATAGAAAAAAGTTCTAAAAATTTATTAGTGTTTCCAAGAAAAAGAAAGAAAGAAAACATAATTAACCAGAAAATAGTATAAAATACCAAAGAAAAATACTTTGATTAAAATTTTCTATTTCAATGATTAAATAAAATTTGCCATGTAATATCCACAGAATTGAAAAAAGAATAAACTCTCTCATTATCTAACCTAACCCATCCAAAAAATAAGAGGAATAATTATTAAATGAAATGAAAAGAAAAGAAGAACCGTCCCAAGACAACTTTTAAAGAAAGAAAAAGATCAAGCATAAGAAACAAGCATAGAAGTGAACAAATCAACATCAATAATTGCTTCCACTTGCAACATATTGCCAAACCTTTTTTTTTTTTTTTTACCATTTCCGATTTGTGCATGTCATCTTTATGCAGAGGCGATGCTAATCTTCCCTGTATCGTTGGATGTCCCAAAGGAACTGCAACATATTGCTAATTCTACCTTAGTTTAAAGTTCATAACCTAAAATTTTATAGTTCAAACTTGGGATTTTCTCCTAGGAGGATTGGTATAATCTACAGAGAAAAAGTCACTCCTGTGGAGTTAGAAGTGGCTAGTGAGACAACTCTCCATGCCCCTTGGAACCCTAAGCCAGCCTAAATTTTAAATAATACACCATATAAATCCAAGAAAATGAAGTAAAACAAGAGAGTAAAAACATTAAGAAAAATTTCCAAACAGAATTAAGTCAATAAAACAAACTGAAAACAATCAATACCAAAAGGTAGATGGTAAACATAAAGAACAATGAGGGGACATAACCAAAGTCAGCTTACCATCACATACAGAAATGACAAAGTGGCTAGAATATTGACAAAAAAGAGATAAATTCAGAATCGTTCATATCAATACCAACAAATGCAACACGCTGAATGAAGAATCAAGCGCATACACACAGAGCCAATTCCATTTGTGGTTGTGTGTGTGTGTGTGTGTATATATAGTCATGCATTGAAGCTTAGGAGCTACAACCAATTGAAAAGAAAGTAAATCCAAGATTACAGAAGCAAAATGAGCAGTGGGCACATCTTGGCCATACCTTATCCAGCACAAGGCCATGTGATCCCCTTATTGGAAGTCTCTTTGTGCTTAGCCAAACATGGGTTCGAAGTCACGTTTGTGAACACAGAGTACAATCACAAACGTGTAGTGAGTGCTCTAGCAGAAACGAATCATACAGGGGATGGTCATATTCACCTAGTTTCACTCCCTGATGGCATGAAACCTGGGGAGGATAGAAATGACCTTGGTAAATTAACTGAAACAATGTTGCAAGTCATGCCCATGAAGCTAGAAGAGTTGATAAACACTATCAATGGATTGGGTGGCAATGAAATTACCAGTGTTATTGCTGATGAGAATCTTGGCTGGGCTCTAGAAGTTGCTGAGAAGATGAGAATCCGACGAGTCGCCTTCTGGCCAGCAGCTGCTGCATTGTTGGCTATGCTATTTAGCATCCCAAAGCTGATTGAAGAAAAACTAATTGATTCTGAAGGTAAGATGGGTTTCAACTGTTTCTTAATCGATGTTAATGAGTCTATCCAACAAGTTTTCTAATTCAGACAAAATCAATCATATGTCTGACTTAAACCCTAGCTATGAGATTAAACTAGGCAAGACAAACAAACAAATTCACCTGCTTAGCCACAAGAATTTGAAACAAACTAATCAGTAGGCACAATATCAACATAGCTCATAACACTTCAAGATTAGCAGTTGTTAATTAGTTTCAATACAACAGGAACCATACTAAAAAGCGAGGAGATCAAATTAGCAGCATCAGTACCCACAACCAGAACGGAAAGATTGGTTTGGGCATGCATTGGCGACAAAGAGACGGAGAAAATTCTATTTCAAGTTTGCTTAAGAAATAACAAAGCAGTAGAAGTGGCAGATTGGGTTATCTGCAATACAGCATATGAGCTTGAGGCAGAAATCTTCAGCTTAGCTCCTCGCATTCTCCCAATCGGCCCACTTTTAGCAAGCAATCGACTCGAAAATTCCATTGGACACTTCTGGCCAGAAGACTTAACTTGCCTGAAATGGCTTGCCCAACAATCTCCATGCTCAGTCATTTACGTTGCATTTGGAAGCTTCACTGTTCTAGACAAAACTCAATTCCAGGAATTAGCCCTAGGGCTCGAGCTTACAGGCAGACCATTTCTCTGGGTGGTGAGGCCAGACATTACTGAAGAAAACCCTAACAATGTCTTCCCGTTAGGGTTTCAAGAGAGGATAGAATCCCGGGGGAAGATTGTGGGTTGGGCTCCTCAACAGAGGGTTCTTAGTCATCCCTCGATCGCTTGCTTTGTGAGCCACTGCGGGTGGAATTCGACCCTTGAAAGCCTCAGCAATGGCATCCGATTTCTGTGTTGGCCATACTTCGCGGACCAGTTTCTTAATGAGAGCTACATTTGTGACATATGGAAGGTGGGGTTGAAATTGAAGAAAGACGAACATGGAATCATTACAAGAACAGAGATTAAAGAAAAGATGGAGAAACTCCTCACAGATGAGGATTTGAAACAGAGAATTCAAAAATTGAAGAAAACAGTTGTGGAAAATGTGGAAGAAGGCGGTCGATCTTATAATAACTTCAACAATTTCATAAACTGGTTGAAGACATAACATATTTAATCTAAACTCAATAAAGGAAGGGAAATTTGTACTGATGGCCCACTCAGAAAGTTAGCGATGCCCTTTGCTGATATCATCTCATCATTTTAACTCTTCTTCCTTCTTCCTCCATCCTCCATCCTCCATCCTCCTCTCTTTTGCAGCACTTTTCTTTTTTTCTTTTTTTTTCTTTTTCTTTTTTCTTTTTTTTCTGTTTTTCTTCTTCTTCTTTTATTTCCTTTTTCCGTTTCCGACGATTTCTTTCGTTTATACTGCCTCTTGGGCAATTTCCCTTTTTTCTTCTCTCATGATTTCTGTTTATGTCGCCCTCTTTTTTTTTTTCATTTTTCTCTCTATTCTTCGTTTTGCAGTTTTTTCCCGAAGAAAAAAGTTACAGGTGTGTCTGATGAAGAATAAGACAAAAGAAAGATGAACGGGGAGCAGGAGTTTAGAACTATTATATATTTGTTGCTAAAGATATAATTCTCTCCATATTAATATCATCTCTATCAAGTTTGTAGAGTAAATGATCCGTGACTTAAATTTAATCTAATGGAATGATAATTAGACTTGCCTAACCTTTAGCTAATAAACTCGAAAATTGAACTAAAAGGTAAAATCGTTTAACATATTGACCAAAAGCTCTCCTCTCCAACATGTCCTCTACTTCAAAGTTGCTTCCTTCACGTTCTACTTTCTTGCTTTTAGATATCTTAGAACGGATGGATTAGAACAAAAAACCAAAAATCAAATAATTACCAAAATGAGCCTAAAGAGAAAAATTAAATCATATTAATGTAAAATGTGGTTAACATTTGTTTACTATGCTACAAGTAAACATATGCCGTTTTATTTGTGTGAGTTTGACATATCATCTAATAATTTAACCAAACATTACCAATTAAAAACAATGCATTTAATCTTTCATAAGCAAACACGTAAGCACTTCAGAAGGCCATACCAAACAAACATTCAAACATATATTATAGTTCAAAAAATTTAGGCAATAAACTTTAATAGGTAAGATGTCTTAATTTTATTTTAGTTCTTGAAGTTCTAAGTATCCAATTTTGATCCTTAAAAATTTGATATGCCCATTTTATGTTCAACAGCTTCAAAATTACAATTATTTAGAACAATATCATTGTTTTCAATTATTTAATAGTACACTTTTAAATAAAGAAGAATCAAAATTAGTTGATGCACCCAATAATTCAACTAGATTGGCATAACATTAATATATCCTCCTCATGATGTAATCTATCTTAAAATATTATTAAAGACTGCATAAAAAAATATTACAAAAAGAATAGAATAATTCAAAAGGCCGGTATATATACATATATAAAATGTCAACTACAAGTATCATCTAAAAGTTTAAGTTATTAATTATAAAAAGGAGAGCATCACGGCCGCCAGTACAAAAGAAAAAAAAAGACTTTTTTCAACATGGGATGAGAGGAATAGAACCTCGGACTGTTTGGTTGAGAATACACATTTTATGTCAGTTGAAATATGCACATTTTAACAACAATAAGACTTTTGGAAGTGTGCAAATCAAGAGCACAATTGCTTGTACTGTGACACGGTTCTAAGTTTCTAACTAAGCTATAATTTTAATAACCTAAAATTTGTATATTGAAAGTTTCTCCTGACAGGATTGGTATAATCTATCGAGAAGAAACATCACTCCGTAGCATTTATTTAAAGGAACTCTAAGCCACCCTAAATTTCAAATATCACAACATATAAAGCGAAGAAAAAGAAGAGGGAAAAAAGGATGGAATATTAAGAAAGTTTCCAATAACAAGTCAAGACAAATTGAATATAATTAATACCAGAAGAAGGTGAAGGAAAAGACAAAGAACATCAATTAGGAGGTAGATATAACCAAATTCAGGTTATTGTCGCATATGAAATGACAAGGGCAATGGCTTAGAGAGTAAAGAGAAGAAGATTCCTCTCCTAATCACTTTGCTTGTGGTGTGTTGTATACTTAGTGATGAAGCTCATGAGCAACAATGAATCGTACAGCAACTAAATCCTAAATTACAGAAGGGAAATGGGTAGCAGGCACATTTTAGCCATACCTTATCCAGCACAAGGCCATGTGATTCCCCTGCTAGAATTCTCTCCACATTTAGCCAAACAAGGGTTTGAAATCACCTTCGTGAACACAGAGCACAATCACAAACGTGTAATGGGTGCTCTAGCAGAAACGGATCATATAGGGGATGCTAATATTCACCTAGTCTCACTCACAGATGGCATGGAACCTGGTGCGAATAGAAATGAACTTGGTAAATTGAATGACACAATGTTGGATGTCATGCCCATGAAGCTTGAAGAGCTGATAAACACAATCAATTAATTAGGTGGTGATGAAATTACCAGTGTTATTGCTGATAAGAGTCTTGGGTGGGCTCTGGAAGTTGCTGCAAAGATGAGAATTTAACAAGCCGCCTTCTTCCCAGCAGCAGCTGCAATGTTGGCTATGTTATTCAGTATCCCAAAACTGATTCAAGAGAAACTAATTGATTTTGATGGTAAGATTAACATCAACAGTTTCTTAATCAAGTTAATGAGCCTCACAATTGTTCGATTCATACAAAATCATATATCCAACTCAATGCTTTATTGATTTAATCCTTGGCTATGAGATTAAACTAGGCAACACAACCAAACAAATTCACTTTCTTAACCAAATAAAGAATTTGAAACAATATCCAAAATAGAATTTGCTCAAGATGCTTGAAGATTAATAGTAGTTAATCAGTTTCCAATATAAACAGGAATTTTACTGAAAAGCGAAGAGATTAAGTTAGCGCCATCAGTACCTACAACCAGAACGGAAAGCTTGCCCTGGGCATGTTTTGGCAACGAAGAGACACAGAAAAGTATATTTCAAGCTTGCTTAAGAAACAAAAAAGCAGTGGAAGTGGCAGATTGGCTTATATGCAATACAGTTTATGAACTTGGGGTACGAGTTTTCATCTTGGCTCCTCACATTCACCAAATCGGCCCACTTTTAGCAAGCAATCGCCTCGGAAATTCCGGCCAGAAAGACTCAACTTGCCTGAAATGGCTCGACCAGCAATCTCCATGCTCCGTCACTTACGTCGCATTCGGAAGCTTCACAGTTCTAGACAAAACTCTATTAAGGGAATTAGTCCTGGGGTTTGAGCTTACAGGCAAGCCATTTCTCGTAGTGAGGCCAGACCTAACTACAGAAAACCCTAACAATGTCTTCCCGTTGGGGTTTCAAGAGAGGATAGAATCTCGTGGGAAGATTGTGTGTTGGGCTCCACAACAGAGGGTTCTTAATCATCCCTCGATCGCTTGCTTTGTGAGCCACTGTGGCTGGAATTCAACCCTCGAAAGCCTCAGCAATGGCGTCCGGTTCCTGTGTTGGCCGTACTTCGCCGATCAATTTCTTAATGAGAACTACATTTGTGTTATATGGAAGGTGGGGTTGAGATCGAAGAAGGACGAACATGGAATTGTTACAAGAACGGAGATTAAAAAGAAGGTGGAGAAACTCCTTGCCGATGAGGATTTGAAACAGAGAATTCAAAAACGGAAGAAAACGATGTCGGAAAGTGTGGAAGAAGGCGGTCGATCTTACAAAATTTCAACAATTTCATTAATTGGTTGAAAACTTGAAAACATAACATGACGGACCTTTATACTCACAATCATAATATCAAATTTTTGTTTACACGCTTCCGTGGATGTTTCTATATATTTACTTTCAATATCGAAATAAAAAATAAATTGCATTGTGATGTAAAAATATCCACGAAATAATAAAGTAGGTAACAAAAAATCACTGATTTGAACCTAATATAAATAACAGATATTTAACTTTTAAATATTCTTTATAAAAAACTGAATTTATATATTTAAAATATATATTTTTTAAATTTTTTAAATTTCCTAGAAAATTTCATCAATATCTATTTATATCAACATTTCATAAAATTGAGACCTCGACATTTTCGTCGAAATTATATTTTAAGCCATACTCACTATGTGTCTGATATTTGGCTGAAATAAGTAGAATTGAAAAATAAATAAATCGATCAAAATTTTCATCTTACGTCAAATTTATTCTTTTTACAACGAGGTTCGAATTTCCAATTTAAGGTTAGTATACACCAAATGTACAGGGAACTTCTCGCATCAAACTCTGCCAAATTGTTGCAATATTTATTATTTAGTATTTTGTTTTAGTAAAGGCAATATCTACCTCAAACTTTGTTTATCCTCTAGCTTTTTCTAAACTTTCCATTTTCCATCGACATTTTTCTAAATTTTTTAATGATAAATTTAGTTGGCAAAATGTTTAATATGTTAGCATGATTATTTTAAATCTATATTGAATAGATAAACACTAATATCATTCATGTCAAATTGACAAGAATAATAAAATACCGAATTCTATTGAGAAATTAATGATAGTTTCAAGATAATGAAAGATGACTATGGTCTTCCTCAACCAAAACTTTGAATGCTGTTAATAGGATCTCTTTCTAGATGGGATTCAAAAAAGACTGTGTGCTTATTGTTTTGGTATATTGAGGATCATAACTCTAAGGTCTCTTTATATACTAGTTCAATTAGGATTCACATTAAACCCTAATTAATTAAGGATGAGCTTCTACTCATTAAGTTCATACTCAATTAGGAATCTAGGGTGTTAATTAATTAAATCACATAATATGGCATAATCTAATAAAATAACCAATGTGATAAATTATTAATCCACATACATAACTCATATTTTAATTAAACTTATTATTATTTAAATATATCTAACAATCTCTCACTTGGGCTATGTCTGAAGAAACTCGTATGAGGAGAACCTTGAGCGGAAGCGGATCGTCTAAATTCCATAAATTATCGAATATAAAGTTTACAGTAAACATACAACAAATGTGTATTTAAAGTTAAATTACAACATGCTTTTACAAGAAATAAGTTCAAGAAATATCACTTTTGAATAACATTTCTTCACGAATCTCTCGAACAGTCACAAACCTCTTGAAGACCATCTTCAACGAAACCTCGAACTGAAATCGGACACAACCACAATGGAGTCTTTGGTATTCTCAGGGTGAGAACTCAGGAGTAGTGGGCTCTGACTATTTTGGTTTGAGGGAAAGTTTGGGTGAAGGAGGTGGATTGAGAATTCTCTCAAGAACACAAGAACACAGAACACTTCTGTAAAAATCTCAATCGTCTAACAACTTCAACGTTGAAAAAGAAAGGAAAAAAAAAAGTTTTTCTTTTATTCTCCATTTTACCATAAAAAAACATAACCACCCACTTAAAAGATGTGGAAGGGAGTTGAATCCCTTCCTTATTATTCAAATAATAATAATAAAATATAAATAAATATGATAACTAACTTTTCATATTATATTTATATTAAATTATATGTTATATCAAATATAACATATAACCTATAGTTTTAATATCGTATCACATACAATATAAACTATAGTTTCTTCTCTCCATTATATGACATTTAATATAAATTATATTTATATTAAATTTAACAACTATGAATCTCATTCATTGAAAAATATATTGAATCTCATTCAAATATTTATTTCCTCCCTGTCTCTTATACACATCTAGATGTGTATAAGAGACAGGCTGTAATGTATCAAATACATTATGATAATTATATTATATAATTGAAACAATTTAATTATATCATATATAATTAAATTTCTCTATTAATTTGAACAATTCAAACTAAACCAAAAACTGATTATCAACTAAATCCTTTTGAGTTACCAATGGGACCTTATGGATCCGTAGCTTGAAACTCCAATGGTACATAAATAATTAATTAAACTCTTTAATTACATCATTTAACATCTATTAACTATCGGGCACTCCACTATAGATCGACAGCTGCACTCTTCGCACTACATATATATTTTTGTGTCCATTGGATATAACCAATCAACAGTACGATAATCATTCACAAATTGTTCGTAAGTACAGCTAGGCCAAATTATCGTTTTTCTCCTGTAGTTACATCTAACTTCTTAAGTACCACTGATTCCTCTAATGAATAATAGATCATAGTCCTACTATAACTAAACCCCTTTCGAGCCAGGAGAGGGTGTGACACTACATTGTTCAAGACCCGGAATCAGCCCTTAAAGGAGCAATTTATCTACTTACCCCTACTTCAGGGAAGGAGTGAATTCCATCTTGTGTAGCTGTGTTCCCAGCTCCCCAATCAGACGAATCCCCAAAATGGTAGGCTTGTTGAGTCCGCAATATAGCCACTCTTACCCATACAAATCAAAGGACCACCCTCATAGGTAGGAGTTCACAACTCACTCAGGATTCAGGTCATGTTATTATAGTCATCCTGGTGAAATGTAAGTCTCTATTATGAACATTGTTATATAATGAGACTAAACATTTCGTGGTTCAGTCTTATACAAACTCCTTTATATAGAATATCCCCGTTCGCATGTCTAATACATGAATGATCAGGATCAGATCATTTATAGCACTTTACAACAATTGTAACACCTACAAAGAAGGTCATATTCGTAGTATCACTAGGATAAGGTACCCAGCCTTATCCATCTACTACAGACCATTTAGGTTATCACTTAAACATGATCCATTTGTATGTCTCCACAATATGTTTAAGTTACAATAACAACCTTGGATGTTAGTTTATTGGTTTGTGGTTAATGAAATTAAAATATCAAATAATTTATAATTAAAGTGAATAAAATATCATATATTTTATTAATCACATAAAAAATTTGTTCATACATTGTTTACAAACTATAGGACCCTACGATATTTAAAGCATCAACCCAACAATGTCTGTGTACCTGATATAATTAAATCACATAAACTTTAAGTGCACATAAACAGATTATTTCAATAATAGAATTCCCCTTTAGTTTAATTCAGTCCATCTCCTATATTAGCACAGAATCAAGGCGGCTTCCGTCACTACCCTTGTAACTAAACCTTCCTTGATCACCAATTCCAATACATTCAATGACATAGATCAAGTATGGATGGATAGCATGGAAACTACATGCAAAGTGATCTAGATCATGCCTGTTTCCAATTGGTCCAAATTCCTTAATGAGATCATTCTTTAAAATTTTATGCTAAACCGTATGCATGATAAACAAGTTCAGATAATAAAACATAAACCATCAACTTTATTCTATACAGAAAATAAACAAAATAAGGTCAAAGAAAATCCTTAATAACAAACTCCCATTAGACCATGGATCAGAAAAATGACTAACACCCATGTGAGCAACATGCTCATGAAAAACTTTAGGTGGTAAACCTTTAGTCAATGGATCTACCACCATAAAGTTTGTTCCTATGTGTTCTATCGAAATTTAACCATTATGAACTCTTTCTTTAACAACCAAAAACTTCACATCTACATGCTTTGACTTCGTATTGCTTTTGCTGTTGTTGGAATACATCACTGCCAACTTATTGTCACAAAATAATTTTAGTGGTCTTTCTATGCCAACCACTATCCGCAACCCAGTGACAAAATTTCGCAACCATATTTCATGATTGGACGCCTCATAACATGCTATAAACTCTGCAACCATGGTAGAAGAAGCCATAAGTGTTTGTTTAACACTTTTCCAAGATACAGCTCCTCCAGCCAACATGAAGATACAACCCGAAGTGGATTGCAAATTCTTTTGGCATCCAGCATACTCGGAATCAAAATACTCAATGATCTCCAAAACTTCTTATCTCCAATAAGTAAGCATATAATATTTTGTTCTTTGTAAATACCTCATAACCCGTTTGACTACTTTCCAATGATCCATCCCCAGATTGCTCAAATATCTACCTTACACTCCAACTATGAATGCAATATCTAGACACGTACATACTTGAGCGTACATTAGACTTCCAACAACCAATGCATAGGGAACCCTCTGCATCTCCTTAGTCTCGAGTGTGGTCTTGGGGCATTGACCTAAATGAAATTTATCACCTTTAGCGATTAGGGTATCTCTTGGTGCATAATCTTTCATGTCAAATCTACTCAAAATCTTTTCAATGTAGTTAAATACCTTGAGAACATTCTCGCAGTAGTTCAATTCCTAATACAAGAAGCAACATCAAGATCCTTCATCTCAAAATTCTTTTTAAGAAATCTCTTAGTGTCATGCAATAAACCTACATCATTACTTGCTATGAGTATGTCATCGACATATAACAACAGAAAGATTGATTTACTCCCACTAAACTTGTGCTATACACAATCTTCTACTATATTCACTTCAAAACCAAAAGAGGTTATCACTTCATGGTATTTTTTATACCATTAACGAGAGGCTTTCTTGAGATCGTAGATGGATTTCTTCAATTTGCACATGAGACTTTGAATTACCAGACACAAAGTTTTCTGGTTGCACCATTTAAATTGTCTCATCAGTGTTCCCACTGAGACACAGTTTTTACATCCATCTGATGTAGCTCTAAATCGAAGTGGGCTACCAGTTCCATGATTACCCTAAAAGAGTCTTTCGATGAAACCGGAGAGAAAATATCTTTATAATCAATACCTTTCTTTTAAGTAAAACACACAATTTTCTACTATATTCACTTCAAAACCAAAAGAGGTTATCACTTCATGGTATTTTTTATACCATTAACGAGAGGCTTGGTTGAGATCGTAGATGGATTTCTTCAATTTGCACACGAGACTTTGAATTACCAGACACAAAGTTTTCTGGTTGCACCATTTAAATTGTCTCATCAGTGTTCCCACTGAGACGCAGTTTTTACATCCATCTGGTGTAGCTCTAAATCGAAGTGAGCTACCAGTTCCATGATTACCCTAAAAGAGTCTTTCGATGAAACTGGAGAGAAAATATCTTTATAATCAATACCTTTCTTTTAAGTAAAACCCTTTGCAACAAGACGAGCTTTATATCTTTCGATATTTCCATGTGAATCCTTTTTGGTTTTAAATATCCATTTACAACCTATGGGTTTCACTCCTGATGGTAGTTCGACAAGTTCTCAAACGTCATTATCTTTCATGGACTTTATTTCCTCTCTCATAGCATTTATCCATTTTTTAGAGTTAGAACTTTGTAGAGCTTGTTGGAAGTTGATTGGATCATCTTCCATTAAGCCCACATCATCCTAGTAATCTTGAAGAAACACAATATAATCATTTGGAATTGCACTTCTTCTCTCTCTAGTAGATCTCCTTAGTGGCACTTCTTGAGGTTATTGAGTTTGAATTTTAGGTTCAATAACGGGGATTTCAATGTTGTCTAGTTCTATAATTGGTTCAATAGTGAAATCAGGAATTGGAGCCTAAACATCATTTATAACTACATAAGGAAAAAAAAAACTAATTCCTCTTCAAAGATAACTTCCCTTATGTTATTTTCCCCCTCAAACTCAACATCCTTAAGGAATCTAGCATTTTCTATCTCAAACAACGATCTAGAAGTGGGATCATAAAACCTTAAACCCCGAGAGCGCTCAAAATATCCAACAAAATAGCAGCTAATAATTCTTGAGTCCAATTTTCTTTCATAGGGCCTGTAAGGCCTAGCCTCAGCTGGACAACCCTAGATGTGAAGATGATTCATACTAGGCTTCTTTCTTGTCCATAGCTCATAAGGGAAGGCCTAGCCTCAGCTGGACAATTTTATATGTGAAGATGATTCATACTAGGCTTCTTTCTTATCCACAACTCATAAGGGAAGGCCTAGCCTCAGCTAGACAACCCTAGATGTGAGATGCTTAATACTAGGTTTCTTTCCTGTCCACAACTCATAAGGGATTTTAACAAATGCTTTACTAGGTACCCTATTAAGGATATATGTTGTAGCCTTTAGTGCCTCACTCCAAAGAGATTCTGGTAGAGAAGAATGACTAATCATACTTCTTACCATATCCTTAAGTGTTCTGTTTCGCCTTTCCACTACACCATTCATGTTAGGTTTTCCCGACATAATGTATTGTGGGATGATTCCACATTTCTCTAGGTATTTGGCAAAGGGCCCTAGACGCTATTTACCTGATCCATTTATCTGTCATAGTATTCACCACCACGATCAGATTTGACAGCCTTAATTTTCTTTCAAAGATGAAGTTCAACTTCAGCATTGAAATACTTGAAAACGTCCAAAGATTCAGACTTCTCATGAATTAAATATAGGTACCCATATCTCGAATAGTCGTCTATGAACGTAATAAAATATTGTTGTCCATTCCAAGAAGCCTAGGGAATGTACCACAAATGTCTGTATGTATTAGTTCTAAGATGTTTAAGCATCTGTTGGCACCTAATTTTCTTATGTTTGTCTATTTTCCCTTAATACATTCCACACAAACGTGGAAGTTACTTAAATCAAGGTAATCAAGAATTTCATCTAATACAAGTATCTGAATTCTTTGTTTAGATATGTGACCTAAATGTTTGTGCGATAACATAGCGGAATTCTCATTTAATTTACGGTTTGTACCACATGAATTAGATAGCAGGATCTTGTTAAATGAAGTAAAAGAATCTAACATATATAGATTATCAATTAAAGAACCGGTACCAATAAGCTTAAAATCTTGAAGAAGACTAACTTTATTATTTCTAAAAGAACAAGAAAAACCAAATTTGTCCAAACTTGAAATAGAAACTAAATTTCATTTAGTTTAGGTTATCATTTAAACACGATCCACCTGTATGTCTCCACATAAATGTTTAAGTTATAACGATAACCATGGATGTTAGTTTATTGGTTTGTGATTAATGCAACAAAAATATCACATATTTCATAGACAAAAGTGAATAAAATATCATATATTAGTAATCACAGAAATGTTTGTTCATACAAGGTTTACAAACTATAGAACCCTACGAGATTTAGGATATCAACCACAACATCTCGAACACTTTAGCTGTGAGAACCTTTGTAAACAGATCAGCAATATTGTGCTCCGACGCGATCTTCGTGACAATCACATCACCTTGATGCATAATCTCTCGAATCTAATGATATTTTCGTTCTATGTGTTTGCCTCTTCGGTGACTCCTAGGTTCCTTAGACTTTGATGGACAAAGACATATTTAGAACAACTTCCAAATTAGTAAGGAACTTCGTAAGCCAAACAACTTCTTTAACAACTTCACAAGCAACTATGTATCTGGCTTCCATAGTAGAGTCTGTGATGCATCCTTACTTGATGCTTCGCCATATTATAGCTCCTTCATCAGAGTGAACATTGACCCTGATATGGAATTTCGAGAATCCCAATCAGTCTGAAAGTCAGAGTCTGTGTATCCTGTAAGGATCAAATCCTTATCTTCATACACGAGCATATAGTCCCTTGTTCTCCAAAGATACTTGAGGATCATTTTGACCGCCGTCCAATGATCTAATACTGGATTGGACTGATATCAACTGACAATCTCTACTACATAGCAAATGTCAGGTCTAGTACATAACATTGCATACATAAGGCTACCAATAGCCGATGCATAGATAATCCATCTTATTTCCCTAGCCTCTTGAGGAGTCTTAGGACACTGTTCTTTAGACAATACAATTCCATGGCTGAAAGATAATAAACCCTTCTTGGAATTGTGCAATGAATATCTGACAAGCATCTTGTCAATATACAATGCCTGAGACAAGGCCAACCTTTTGTTCTTACGATCCCTTATAATCTGGATCCTTAGAACAAACTGTGTCTCTCCTAAATCTTTCATTTGGAATTGGGTGCTAGCCATTTCTTAACATCAATAAGAAAACCTACATCATTCCTAATGAGTAGGATATCGTCTACATACAACACTAGAAAAGCTACTGAACTATTGATGATTTTCTTATAAACACAAGGTTCATCAACATTCTAATCAACACCATAAGATTTGATTGCAGTATCAAATCTCATATTCCAAGCTCGAGATGCTTGTTTCAGTCCATAAATGGACCAATTAAGCTTGTAGACCTTTTACTCTTGATCTTGTTCAATGAATCTTTCTGGTTGAATTATGTAGATGTTCTTCTCGAGATTACCATTCAAAAAGACAGTTTTGAAGTTCATTTTCTATATCTCATAGTCATAATATGTGGCTATGGACAAGAGAATCCTGATAGACTTTAACATGACAATAGGTAAAAAAAAGTTTCTTCATAATCCACTTCCTCAACCTAGGTATAATCCTTTACCACAAATCTAGCTTTAAAGGTTTGTACCTTTCCATCTATACCTCGTTTCTTCTTGTAGATCCATTTACAATCTATAGGTTTTACCCCATCAGGTTTATCTACAAGCTTCTAGAAAGAATTGAAGTACATGGACTCCACTTCTTTATCCTTGTCAACATCTTCCATTGCTTGCTTATAAGACAATGGATCCTCAACACCATCATCAGATATGATGTTTTGGGATTCTGTTAAACCCACGTCGAGGCAATCTCAATTCTTAAGATGGATGACTAGATGAACCGACATCAACAACCCTTATTGATCTATCAGCCTGTTGAATAACTCTTTTAAAGTCTCAGCAGTCTCATTAGAAATCTCATTTAAAACAACTTTACTTCGTGGTTTATGATCCCTCATGTGATCTTCTTCCAAGAAGGTAGCGTTTGTTGATACAAACACTTTATTCTCACTTGGATCATAGAAGTATCCACCTCTCGTTTCCTTAGGGTAACCTAAAATAGGAACACTTTTGAACGAGGTTCCCACTTTTTGGGGTTTGCCATAAGCACATGGGTTAGACATCCCCAAATCCTGAAGTGGCGTAAACTACCTTTACAACCTCTCCGTAACTCAAAAGGTGTTTCAGAAATACTCTTTGAGGGAACGTTGTTCAAAATATAAACTGCAGTCTCTACTGCATATCCCCAGAATGAGTCTAGAAGATGAGCATAACTCATTATAGACCGAACCATGTCCAATGGGGTTTTGTTTCTCCTTTCTAATACACCAGTCTACTGAGGTATATTTGGGCTGAGAGTTGGGACGTGATTCCTGTTGAGATTGGTGTTCTAGTTCTCTCGGAGTATTGTAGTTTGTAAACTATACACATTGTTATGAATAAAATAAGAGTTATTTTATTTGGCATTTACTCATATCCAATAAACAAAGCTCCATGGTTATTGTATGTAAACTTAAGCATGTATATGAGATATACAAGTGGATCATGCCTTAAGTGATAACCTAAAAAAGTCTACAGTATAAGGATTAAGGAGGGATACCTAATCCTGGTGACATTACAAATACGACCCGCTTTGTAGAGGTTTACAAGTGTTGTGAACTACTATAGATAGTAGATCCTGACCATTCATGTGGAGATATGCGAGTGGGGGTGTCCTATACAAAGATTTTGTATAAGACCGAACCACGAGATGACTAGTCTCTTTATATAACACCGTTGATACTTGAGACTTACATCTCACCTAAATGACCATAGGTGTCATGACCTCAATCCTGAGTGTTTGGGAACTCCTACCTTTGAGGGCGGTCCTTTGATTAGTATGGGTGAGAGTGGCTAGATTGTCAACTTAACATGCCTACCTTTTTGGGGATTTGTCTGATTTGGGAGCTGGGAACTCAGTTACACAAGATGGAATTCACCCCTTCCCCAAAGTAGGGGTAAGTAGATAGATTACTCCCTTAAGGGCTAATTTCGGGTCTTGAACATTGTGGCCATAACTTTTCTTTGGAATAGATGACTCAGTTATAGTAGGACTATACTTATGTTCATTAGAGGGATCAGTGGTACTTAAGGAGTTAGATGTAATTACAGGGACATAACGATTATTGGCCCAGCTGTACTTACGAGCGATCTATGAAGGGTTATCGCATTGTTGTTTGGTTAATATGGACACAAAATATATCTGTAGTAAGGAGTGCATCTATCGGTCTTTAATGAAGTGTCCGACAATTAACGAATGGTGGATCCCATGACTAAAGAGTTTAGTCAGTTATTCACGTACCGTTGGAACTTCAAGCTACAGGTCCATAAGATCCCTTTGGTAGCTCAATGGATTCAAGTTGAGAATCAGTTCTTAATGTTGATTTGAAAGGTTCAAATTGACAAGAGGAAATTCGATTATGTACGATATGATTGGTGTGATGTATGAGATACATCAAGTGGATGATTAATGTAAATGAGATTTATATTAAGTACCATGAAATAGAAAAAGAACTATGGTTTATATGTTTCATGAGATGAAATATTAAAACTATAGGTTATAAATGTAATATGGTAAGTTGGTTATCATATATATTTTTAATAATATTAATTATTGGATGAGTATATCTTTTTCTCTAATAACCATTTGAGTGGGAAGTTATTGGTGGTTTCATGGTAACCGTGAGATAAAAGGAAAAATGTCTTCCTAAATTTAGTAGAATTGCAAGAGTTGTTATTCTCTGTAGAACTCACGGATCGCTGTCAAGTGAGAATTATTTTCACTAAATGATAGCTGAAAGAGAGACTAATGATCATGGAGTGACATTATGCGATAGTTCACTCGGCTGATCGTAGCTAAACGATCATAGGGCTTTTCCTATACGATAGCTTGCCTTCTTCTAAAAGATTGAGCATTCTTCTATACAATAAACACTTGTCATCTCCCACTTGCTCAATCATGTATACGATTGTTACTCCTCTGGTCTTTTCCTCTAACCAAGTCTACACAGAGTCAACACTTCTGAATTCTCACATCGAGAATATCAAGGTAGCCATTATGGTGGTGTCCTCATTCAACTCGACTAAGTTCAAGATTTTGGAGGCCATTCGTTGGGTTTGTGATCTTGGAGATCGTTGAGCTCGTGGTTGTTGTTGATCATGCAGTGTTGCAGTCGTTGTGTTCGAGCGTTCATGTGTTGCTATCTTGAAGACTGAACGAGCATTCGTGATCAAGGGAGTTTGAAGCATGAGTCTTCAAAGGTATGTATAATCTTTCCCTTGATTATCTTGTAAAGCATGCTGTAATTTCGTATTGTGTATGGCTTGTAAGTTTCCATTTCTTGACTGTCATTATTATTGTTCAATTTCGAATGAAATTTGGAACGATCATTCCGCTACTCATGAAAATCTTCATGTCTGATTTCCTTCAATTGGTATCAAAGCCATGTTGTTCTGATATTCCAAATTTCACTTCTGTTTGAACTCCTTTTACAGTCGTGGTGGGTTTTCTGCATTGCGTTTAAGTGTTAAATGCATTTGTGGATGGTGTTGATGAATGTTTTCAGGTTAATTGCCTCTATTTAAAGCTTTCTTTTAATTACAAAGTGTTAATTTGTAAGGGCCCCTGTGTTTTTGGGCATAATTAACAAGCAATCGAGTCTGTATTTCAAAGTGTTTGAGTTTGTCAAGTCATTCATTATGAAGTTTCAAAGTATGGAGATGCGGTTCTCAGCAAAGAAGAAGACCAAGAGTTGGTCTTATCGTGTAGCCTATGGTAAATGATCATTGGGATTTGACTAAACGATCGTGTAGATTTTTCTATTCGATCGTGTAATATTTACTAAACAATCGTTCAGCTAATGTGAACGATGGGGTAAAGTGTTTACTCTATTGCGTAGCATTGGTTGCCCAATCGCGTAGACGTTGGAGGTAAACGATCGAGTGGGAGCATTTGATGCTCATCATTTAACAAAAGACGCGCGCACTAAACGATCGTGTAGTTAGTATGCCTCATCGTATAGTTACTGACTACATGATCACGCGGTATACGATACTTAGGTGCTTACTTAGCGATTGTTTAGACGATTGTGCTTCACCGCATTGTTGTTGTTTAGACGATCGTTTAAGGCTTGTGTTGCGTTGCGCGCTGCACGATCGCGTACCTCATGCTTTATCGCATAGTAAAAGGTACGCAATTGTTTAGCTTTGGAAGTGTTGGTAAACGATTGAGTAAAGCGTTTACTCTTTCATGTGGGCGATCATAAGGTTTTTGGTATACGATCAGTGGAGACGCGGACTTCGACCGGACGATTCAAGACCCAGTTTTCCTGTTTGAACCGAAGACTCTTCGCATTTGTTATAGTTAGCTTTTTTTTTGTTTTTTTGAGATTTTGTGGCTAATTATCCCGGTTCGTCAACTTTTGTTGTTTATTCATGCATCATGTATTATAAGTGTTATAATATGGAATGATGAAATTATAAGAGAGCATGCACATGCATCATGAAATATAAGAGTTATATTTATGCATGCGGTAAGCATATTCATGCATCATCTTTATATTATAAGCATTATAGTATAAGGGTGAATGGAAGCATGTTTTGTTTGGTTCGTTGTTGTTTTGTATAAGAGTTATACAAAAGTAGCAATGAATGAACAATGCATGAAGCATGACACTTGAGTTATTTATAAGCATTATGAATGCATTGTATGTCTTTGCTTTGCGTTGTGAATGGTTTTGGTTGTTTCTGTTATAAGCGTTATAATAGAAATTACAACTAAAATCGATAAGAAAGAGTTGGATGCGAACTTAGGCGAACTCATGTTTTAAAAGGGTTTTAAAATTGGATTGAGATAGACCTAAGTTCAAGGTTCTAATGAGATTAGCAACCTAGTTTAATCTTTTTAAATCGGTTTAATATGATTAAATTGATTGGCATAAAAGATTAAAATGGTATTAAATCTATCTATAAGGGACCTTTTGTCTAAAATAGTGTGTCTAGGTTGGAGTACTTAAGCTGACGGAAACAGAACACCCCTGCCTGGAAACCTATCTGGAAAGTTAAATTAGATAGATTTTCTGCAAGCATGTGACAGCTCATCAAAGACTCCATTAAAGAGTTTAATGGATGATGATCAAAAGTTGTTCAACTATTCAAGGTAAAAGTCACTCTTGGGCAAACCTAAAAGTCACTTAGTTAAAATTCTTAGCCGTGTTTTTTCTAAGTAAACTAAACCCTAGGTTATAAAATACTCAGTGAGAGAAAGAGATATATATGATATGTCAATGATTCCACTCACGTTTCTCCCTGAATGTTCACGCCGTGAGATTCATGCTTGGCCTCGTGGTGTCCTGGGAGCATCTCCCTTCGGATGGTGTTTGCACGAGTCAATATCAAGCTAGACAGAGAGAACTATCCTCAACGGTTTCTTCTTCATGTCTGATTGAACAAAATTATATGATAAAGCTGGTTATTCCATTTCCTTTCCTGAGAATAAACACTGGTTTCCATAAATCCCCTACATTCGTCTTGGCCCAGATCTAGAACTATCCTTAACAGTTTGTTTTTCCAACCGGAAGACCAGTCCCTGGCTTTGGAAAACTACTTTATTCTCAGAGAAGGAAATGGAATAATTTTGTTCAATCAGACATGAAACAGAAATTAGGTTCCTCTTGATATGAAGAACTACATATATGTTATCCAATAACATATATCGTTTCTTGTCCAAAAATAACTTAAGGCGCCTACAGCAACAACTGAAATGGCCTCACCAATACCGACTCTAAAAGTCATCTCTCCAGCTTCCAACTGTTTCTAGGAACTAAATCCTTGATGGGAAAAACACAAGTGGTTAGTAGCCCCTAAATCAATTATCCAGACAGAATCAACATTCTCTACTAAGCACATCTCAAAGACAAATAAATCATATTTATCATCTTTGGAGTTTTTCCTTTTCTGGAGAGTAGTGGGATCAGTATTAGAACCCATATCATGAACTCCAAGTTTCATCTTAGAGGACAATCTTCGATGAAGAACTTCATCAAAGTTGGCAACAATTGCTTTCTCTGTTAGTCCCTTGACATTCAATGTGGACTGGAGATTATCTTGGGAATTGACACTACTAGTTTTATTGTCATCAATCCCATTTTGCTTGAATGGTGAGAACTTACGTTCATACAATTCTCGCATTGATTCTATGATCTCATGTGCAATGATCACATTCTCAAACCTTTTGGCCAACGCATTAGGTATGCTTGCCAAAATGTGAATTCGGGCCCTCGAATTAATCTTCATCCGCACCTCATATGCATTACGAACATTTTATGGTGCATCAGGGGTTAGGACTTAAGGACAATCCTCATCCATGACCATTTTGAGGTTCTTTACCACGAAAAATATTTTAATGGATTCTTTCCACGTCATGTAATTAAAACATGTCAAACTTAAAAATACAACTAATGAAGAATCAATAATTTTAGCAAAATCTAAATGAACCGCATTTAACATCTAATTCTGCAATGATGCTTCAGTGATTTAGAACAAAAGCCACCAAAGGGTAGTCAATTACTCCCTTCACTGAATTGAGATACTCTCAACCAATCATTACACCACAATAACTCTTATTCCTATAGTGATCAGTCATCATTTATTTGGTCAAGAAATCATTAACTTGCTTAACAATTTCTCGTAAGTGTGACCCTTCATTTTAGATCCTAGAGTTCCACCCCAATGAGGCAACCAAAGGGAAAAATCGATTGAGGCAAAAACTAAAGCGACCCTATCCATTTCTAGAGTTCGCCTTGATATTGACCAACTACTCAAACCATCCAAAAGGGTACGCTCCCAGGGTGCCTCGAGGCCATGGAAGAAGGTCTCATAGTACAAACCAATGAAAGAGACCGTAAGATATGTTGGCACATATCCTTTTCCCACTTACTATAAATACTCTCTCCATTCACCTTGATATTGACCCATGTAAACATCATCCGAAGGAGGACACTCCCAGGGCACCTCAAGGCCAAGCATGAGTCTCACGATGTGAATATTAAGGGTGAAACATGAGTGGAAAATGACATATCATATACATTTTTTCCTCTCACTGAGTATTAACAACCTAAGGTTTAATTTTACTTAGAAAAAATACGGATAATTATTTTTACTAATTGATTGTTTAAGTTTTCCCAAAAGTAAAACTTACTTTAGAAAGTTAAACAATTTTGATTAACATTCATTAAACCGCAACTCCACTGCCAAATCGGTATGCGTTTAGTCTAAGAAATAATGCATTGCTCGTAGTTGGATGTCCGCATGACACACGTGGGGGCAAGCCAAAACGAAGGCAAGGCAATTGGATCAGCGCAAGGTCAAAAAAAAATAAGCAATGAAGAAAATTTTTGTGCAAGGATAAAATCATTTGACACCCTGGTAGAAAATTTTTCTTTTTTTGAAATAAATCATGCGATGTTCTGGAATTTAGTAAAGTCCTTTTGAAAGTTAAAATTGCAGTCCCTAGGTCTTAGAAATATTTTAAGAAGAAACTTGAATAAAACTTAAGAAAATTTTAGTATATAGGATTTGAATGAAGTATCCTCGAGAAGTCTAGGAAAAGAACTTTGCAGTTGACTCGCTAAAGGAATCTTTAGCTTATGCTTGAGAATAAGCATTGTTTAAATTTGGGAGTGTGATAACGGGCAGAAATGCACATTATCATAGTGCTAAGTTCTTAAACAATGTTGGATGGCGTTGATGAAATATGTTAAATTGCATCCATTAAACATAAATTCTATAATATTGCGGTCGCATGCGTTCAACGCATTATAACTATTGATTTTTGTATTTTTGTGTAGAATATGCGTTAACGCAATGCAAAGATTGCGATCATAGGAATTCATTGGTCGAGCGTAACTTCACCACAAGGCTTTGCGTTGATCGTGCTCGCAAACATTCGCCCGAGAAGGATCGCCGCAACTTGGTTAGCACAACATGGTGGGCGCATCTAGGTGAAAGGCCAATTAAGAGCGATGGGACAGAAAGCTAATGATAGTCGAATCCAAATTAAGTGGACAGCCGATAATGGTCATAAAATACATTCAGCTTTATCGGTAATAATCATTTGGCGCATCAATCAGGAATTAAAGCTGTCCCATCTGTACAACCGGGAGAGAGAAGCCGCCTTTCACCATGGATGCTCTATAAATACCAAGTGTATTCTTCAGAAAAGGGGTTCATCGTTTTTACAACTAGTTGCTTCTGTTCATAATTTCCTTTCCATTTTAAGGTGGAGCAAGAGAATAGTGGTGGCGCCAAAGATCGCCTAGGGCAACTCGAGAGAGAACCTTGGCTGTCTATTAGGCTTAGTGGAAAGCAATGGCGATTATATAGGCGATAAGGTTCTATCAGGGTTTACACATAAAGCCGTCTATTCCTATTTTATGGCCTGATGGAGAGAATATGACATCCACAGCAAAATATGTGACCACATAATATCATTCCTATTCCTAGGATGCATGCGAATAGCAAGGTTTAACACAAACAGGACTGTATCTCTGAAGTCCCTTATCAATCTGTTTTAATATAGCATAGCCTAATCTTGCTCTCTTTCGAGTCTAGATTCTAACTGTAGCTCTGCTCCCGTCGAGAATATTTAAGTTCTTTCTTTGGACTTCGTATCTCGATGGTAATGACTCTAAAGGGTAATTGTGCACAGCATAAATCACAAAGCAATGAATTTTCGTAGGTCATGTTATGCTTAGTTCTTCTCATCCATTCCCGCAAACCTTAAGTTTTAATAGCTACTACAATTGGAAATATATAGAGCAGATATAATAGACCTTCCATTGAATAGGATTAAAAAATATATGAAAAAAAAAAAAAAGAAAAAGAGGATTGAAGTATTCTAAATTAACAATGCAAAGTATAATTAAAGAGAATCTCGTGGTAAAGCAATTTCTTCGTTGCTGCGCAAGAACGTGTTAGACTAATACTAATTTAACTTGGTGCTATAATATATATATCTTGCTCTCAACGAGGAGTTCGGGTCTGCTCTCTGCTCTTACAAACATAATAAAACATAAAATAAACACATGATTAATACTCCAACCCAATGT